>NC_089597.1:79070796-79408611 GCF_019320115.1 Miscanthus floridulus | reverse complement strand
CCTCGGTGCCCCGGCGACCAGGTCCCTCGTCCCCGGCGAGGCTAGTTGCAGCCCAGCACACCTATCGGCATGCCTGTTGGCGCCGCCGTGGCTTGCTGTCACTTGTTGTACCACTTCGCCACCCTTGGCTGACGGAAGGTGCAAAGCTAGAAATACGTCAGATCTGCCATCTGGGCCCGAATTATTAGTTGTCTTCTGTTTGAATAAGTCCTGAGCATGCTAACTGCTTATAGTTAGAAATAGATCAGGATAGCTGCTGCGCGCGGTCACCACAGGCTGAGCGCGCACAGGCCCGCATGACGCGCTCTCTCCACGGCACGGCCCAGGGCGCTGGGATGGCAGCGACCAAGCATGAGGGTGGGTGATCCTCTCGGTCATTCTTGGCCATGTAACACTGCATGTACTTAGTTTATATTCAGATTCAATCAACAGAATACGCTGCCACTTTGCAGCCCAAATTTTCCCTGTGTTCCACTTGTGTTCGCGTGTGTTCATCGACTCTCTCTCGCTCTCGCTGTGATCGGGATCCTAACAATTGGCTTTGGAGCCAGGTCACGCCACCACCATGTCGCAGTCGGCCAACAAGAAGGTGCTCCCTGGTGATGGCTCCGGCGAGAAGAAGAGCCCTCTGTCCTCGTGCTCGCCACGATGTCGCGGCCACTCTCACTCGCGCCAATCGCGCACCCGGGACTCCAGGCCGCGCGTCATCGAGCGCATCATCGAGAGGCCGTCCGCCAACGTCGCGTGGCCGATGCTCACACGGACTAACTATCTGGAATGGGCATTGGTGATGATGGTGAGTTTTCAGACGCTTGGCGTCTGGGACGTCGTCTGCCACGACGTCGGGGAGGAACGCGACGACGTTGACGACCACGACGATCGACAAGCGATGGCGCGTCATGGAGCGCATCATCGAGAGGCCGTCCGCCAACGTCGCGTGGCCGATGCTCACACGGACTAACTATCTGGAATGGGCATTGGTGATGATGGTGAGTTTTCAGAAGCTTGGCATCTGGGACGTCGTCTGCCACGACGTCGGGGAGGAACGCGACGACGTTGATGACCACGACGATCGACAAGCGATGGCGCGTCATCGAGCGCATCATCGAGAGGCCGTCCGCCAACGTCGCCTGGCCGATGCTCACACGGACTAACTATCTGGAATGGGCACTGGTGATGCTGGTGAGTTTTCAGACGCTTGGCGTCTAGGACGTCGTCTGCCACGACGTCGGGGAGGAGTACGATGACGTTGATGACCATGACGATCGACAAGCGATGGCGGGTCTCCTGCGCTCGGTGTCCTCGGAGCTCTGGAGCACTCTCCTCAGGAAGGACACGGTGAAGGAGGCCTGGCACGCGGACAAGAATATGTGGATCGGGGACGAGCGCGCGTGAGGCCAGCGCGCAGCAGCTCCGTCGGGACTTCGGCAACATCACCTTCAAGGAAGGCGAGTCCGTCGATGAGTTTGGCATCCGCATCATCAACCTCGCCAACAATCTTCGCTCCCTCGGCGACAACATCACCGACGCAGAGCGTCGACGAAATATGATTGGCAGTCTACCTAGGGGTATGCTCAAGGTAGTAGATTATCGGCAGATAGGTGCGCAAGCTACGAACGAGATGGTGACGCAAGACACACACGAGGTTTTATCCAGGTTCGGCCGCCGTGAAGGCGTAATACCTACGTCCTGCGTCTGATTGTATTGCTCTGTGTAAATGAGATCTGATAGATCCTCCCCGCTAGGGGACCCCTACCTCTCCTTATATACTCTGGAGGAGGTAGGGTTACAAGTAAAGTAGCTTATTTGGTACTATACAATGTCTTGCGGTGCACGCCGAGCAGCGCCATGCATGTCTTAACCTTGTGGGCCGGGCTACCCCTGGGGGCGCAGCCCATGTCTTGGGGGCCATACCCCCACAGCTAGTCCCCGAGCTTGACAGTAGGAGATGTAGTCATGTGGTGCCAGGTTCAAAAATTAGAAGGCCAGCCGAGCAGGCAGCCAGTCCCCGGGCGTAGCCTCGAGATGAGAACAAGCACATTCACCGTAAGATGAAGTGTGCCCACTTAGTTCCCGAGCCTACTGGAAGATGAAGAATGAATCTTGTAGCAGGGTCAAAGAAAAAGAAGTCTAAAACCTTATCGACGTCGTCCGACATGTGCGTATCAAGACCCCAGACGTGCTGCCCAAGATCAGCACCCTGATCCAAACAGCATGGAGCAGCTTGATAGCACACCGACGAGATGTAACAAGATCCAAGCACCGAGGAGTGATGAGTCCCCAGCATCGACGGCGATGTCCAAGCACCGAGGAACGAGGAGCGAGGAGTCCCCGGTGTCGCTGGCGATGACCGAGCATCGAGGAGTCCCCGGTGTCGCTGGCGATGACCAGGCACCGAGGAGTCCCCGGCGTAGGCGATGATGTCCGAGCACCGAGGAGTCCCCGGCATAGGCGATGATGTCCGAGCACCGAGGAGCGAGGAGTCCCTGGTGTCGCTGGCGATGACCGAGCACCGAGGAGCGAGGAGTCCCTAGTATCGCTAGCGATGATCGGGCACCGAGGAGTCCCCGACGTAGGCGACGATGTCCGAGCACCGAGGAGCGAGGAGTCCCCGACGTAGGCGGCGATGTCCGAGCACCGAGGAGTCCCTGGTGTCGCTGGCGATGACAGAGCACCGAGGAGCGAGGAGTCCCCGATGTCTCTGGCGATTCCGAGCACCGAGGAGCGAGGAGTCCCCGATGTCGCTGGCGATGACAGAGCACCGAGGAGCGAGGAGTCTCCGGCGTCGCTGGCGATGACCGAGCACCGAGGAGTCCCCGACATAGGCGGCGACGTCCGAGCACCAAGGAGTCCCCGGCGTAGGCGGCGATGTCCGAGCATCAATGAGTCCTCGGCGTAGACGGCGATGTCCGAACACCGAGGAGTCCCCGACGTAGGCGGCAATGTCCGAGCACCGAGGAGTCCCCGACGTAGGTGGCGAGGTCCGAGCACCGACGTAGCTGACGACGTCCGTGTGGCGATGTCCGAGCACCGAGGAGTCCCCGGCGTCACTGGCGATGACCGAGCACCGAGGAATCCCCGACGAAGCTAGCGAGGTGCGAGCACCAAGGAGCGAGGAGTCCCCGACGTCGCTGGCGATGACCGAGCACCGAGGAGTGAGGAGTCCCTAGCGTCATTGGTGATGTCCGAGCACCGAGGAGCGAGGAGTCCCCGGCGTCGCTGGCGATGACCGAGCACCGAGGAGCGAGGAGTCCCCGACGTCGCTGGCGATTCCGAGCACCGAGGAGCAAGGAGTCCCCGGCGTCGCTGGCAATGACCAAGCATCGAGGAGCGAGGAGTACCCGGCGTAGGCGGCGAGATCCGAGCACCGAGGAGTCCCCGACGTAGGCAGCAATGTTCGAGCACCGAGGAGTCCCCAGCGTTGGCGGTGAGGTCCGAGCACCGACGTAGCTGACGACGTCCGTGCGGTGAAGTGTGCCCACTTAGTCCTCGAGCACTCGGATTCTTCATGCTCAAGGACTAAGTGGCGATGAAGCACGAGCGATGAACATTCTGGTCGACTGGTCGACGGCGAAGTGAACATTGAGTAGAAGTGACCGGCAAACAGTCTGATCAACTGGTCGACGGTGGATTCCATGAACCAAGCGGTCCGACCAGTTGATCGGTGGAGAAACCCGAGCACCAGGTGGTCCGATCACCTGGACGACGATCCTGCAATACAAATATGTAGAACGGGTAGTACATGATGTACAAATAAAGAAACTCCGGAGAAAAATCAGCAATGGTGATGAAACGACGTATGCAGTTTGGTGATCAGTTGGCGTAAAAATATATTTATGTTTAATATAAACTGCCCGAACAGTTAGTGTGTAGCTGAGTCTCCAGCCCTAGCTAGCCCATAGTCCATAACGTCGAGCGCAGAGCCCGTGCACGTGTAGGAGGAACAGGCGTCACCAAGGAGCCATTGCCGACCACCCATAACGCAGAGGGTAGATGCTCGTGCATGTGTAGGGAGGAGCCAGAGACAGAGCCATCTCTGGAGGCGTCCGAGCATCAACAGGACTGTTCAGGGGTTTGGAAAATCGTTTGGAGAGCAAATAAGGAGAAAACAGCTCGGAGAAATATTATGACGATATACAAACATTGGAGAATATTTAGAAAAATATTAAAGTGTGACTTAGCTTGTGCGAGATCAAGCGGAGACACCGACCGACCAGCCGCTGGGGAATCACTCCACGGATGATATACGTGCATATGCATGATTTGCATGGAGGTGTAGATCAGACGTAGCCTTCGTGCGCTTGCTTGCGTGGTGATGTAGATGCATACGTATTCCTTCATGCAAATTTTAGATTGGATCTAGCACGCATTGTTGATGTCACCGTGACTCATATTTTTCTGGTATTAATCTCGACAGAGTCCATGGACTTAGAGCTTGAATGATCCGGCCGACCGGGTCACGCTGTTGAACGGCTGCTCTGACTGTGGCAAATCATCCGGAGGCGTTGAGTCCTTTCGTTGACTGGCGCTCGTGCACGAGACGAGTTCGAGTTAGATCGACTTTGTCTGCACCGTTTGTGCAGCCATAGGTCTTGCGTGTGGTCGATCGTCGTAAGCCTGAGATCGATTGGATCTTCGGCAGAATCAACATAATGCCCGATGCCAGGCTTGCGGAAGTAGAGCCCCGTGTAGGGACAGTCGACTCGATCGTTGGTGGAGATCTTGAGCATGATCCGGATCATGAATGTGGTGAAGCTCCTATGCAGCGTCTCGAGATTGGACGATGCGACGAGCCTGCTGTTGTTGGAACACCTCCTCAACGGCAGCCTGTACGAGTGGTTGGAAGTAGTGTTTCGTAGGCCGTAGGGCTGAGCCTGGTAATTCTCCATCAAGGCTTCGCACTCGGAGAGTCGGAGACCCATTGCGGGGGCTGGTCGGCGACGAACGGAGCGCCCTTCAGGAGTAGACGTGACCACAAGATCCGTACCGAGTCGTGTAGGACAACTGGCCCGAGCTGGTCGGGTAGATCTGTTGTGGGTAGTGGTTACTTGCTCGGTAGGTTGATTTTGAATCGAATCTACCAGAGCTAGGGTTTCAGCAAGCTTGGTGCTGACCTGATTGATGGAGTCGAGCAGGTCGGTGTTGTCGATCTGCCTCCCTTTGTAGCGAGGAAGCGAACGACAGGTTGTCGGCGTGGCTGAAGACGATGCTGGTGTGGCCGGAGCTAGATCCAACATGGTCAAAGCCATAGCTGATGCTGGTGAAGCAGTGGTCGACGCAGATTGGATCTGCGCCTCCTCCGTGGTCATGGCGATGAAGTTGTCGGAACCAGTGGTCCAGGTGATCTGGCCGATGGTGAACGTGAGGCCATTCGGCGTAGCCATGGAACCAGGGATGATGACCACCTTGTTCGTCTAGGGAGCAGTACGCACACCCCCTACCTGGCGTGCCAATGTCGACGAAATATGATCGGCAGTCTACCTAGGGGTATGCTCAAGGTAGTAGATTATCGGTAAACAGGTGCGCAAGCTACGAACGAGATGGTGACGCAAGACAGACATGAGGTTTTATCCAGGTTCGGCCGCCTTGAAGGCGTAATACCTACGTCCTGCGTCTGATTGTATTGCTGTGTGTAAATGAGATCTGATAGATCCTCCCCACTAGGGGACCCCTACCTCTCCTTATATACTCTGGAGGAGGTAGGGTTACAAGTAAAGTAGCCTATTTGGTACTATACAATGTCTTGCGGTGCACGCCAAGCAGCGCCGTGCACGTCTTAACCTTGTGGGCCGGGCCACCCCTAGGGCGCAGCCCATGTCTTGGGGGCCATACCCCCACACTGAGGTAGTAAAGAAGTTGCTGCAGGTGGTGCCCGATCGGCTGAATTAGGAAGTGGTCTCCCTCGAGATGTTCCTCGACCTGAACAACATCACAGTTGAGGAGGTGATCGGGAGGCTGCGCGTCTTCGAGGAGCGCACCAAGCCGAAGCAGATGATGGACGCCATGCGGTGCTATATGCTCTGCTAGGAAGACTGGGAGGCGAGTTGCAAGGCTCGCCATGAGCAGGAGAGCTTCGGCGGCTCCGCGTCCTCCAGCAACCACGGGAAGCGCCGAGGGCGCGGGAGCGGTGGTGCAGGATCCTCATCGCGTGATGGCCGCGACGGCCAGAACACGGGCGCGGGGAACGCTAGTGGCGGGAGGCCACCAACCGGCGATCGCAGCAAGAACTGCGACAAAACTAGTCACTGGGCCAAAGACTACCGCGGGAAGAAGAAGGACGCGGCCCACGTCGCGCAGGCCGAGGAAGAAGAAGGGGCGTTGATGTACATCGTGGCAGAAACTGAGGTAACCATGCCGCCCAAGTCCGCTTCAGTTCGAAGGCCGGCGTCGCCTGCTGTCGATCCGTAGACCCAGGTCCACCTCGACGAACACAAGGTCCTCCTCCACCTCAACAGCAAGGAAGAGAAGGAGGCCATCGTGGGACCTGGCCGCTTGGTGCTCGATACCGGTGCGACGAACCACATGACGGGGTCACGGAACGTCTTTGTTAGCGATGAAAACGGTCGGAAAATCTCTCAACCGTTTTCTACTTCAAACATTTGAATACGAAAACGAAAACGGTAAAGCCGGACACGAAAACGAACACGAACTTACGGAATATCAAAAGTTTCGAAAACGAACTAATTCGAACGGAATTATGTTGAACACGGTCGGTATACGAAAAATCAATACAGAATATTGACCCGTTGGACCAAGTGCATAACAATTAATAAGTACATAATAATTAACAAGTCCTACAACTTTCTTAAAAAGTATCTCCATTCCACACGATGTAAGGAAGATATGATTTTTTAAGGCAACAAGCGCTTGTACGCGATTAATATATCGCTGACTTTGTTTAACTTTTTTGAACATCTTCAAGACATCAAATGAAAAAACTAAGAACTATAAAGTTGTAGATCTCGTCGAGAGTTACAATTTTTATATAAAAATCATCTTCATCCGAGATTGTATGAAAAAGATATAATTTTTCTAAGGTTGGACTTGTAGTGGGCCAAATTTGGTTTAAACTGAATTTCGAATTCGAGATATTCTGAATTAAAAGTAGAAAAGTAGAAAATAGTTGAAAAAATGTCTAAATCATTTTCGTTCCGATTTCGAATTTGGTGTTCCAAATTTTGAACCAAATTCGAATTTTTCCAAAAATACGAATTCGATCGGATTAAATGTAGAAAACGATGCGGTTCGGTACATGATATTTTCGTACCGTTTTCATCCTTAGTCTTTGTTGAGCTGAACACCGGCGTCACTGGAACTGTCAAGTTCAGTGACGGGTCTGTGGACGCCATCGAACGGAAGGGCACCAGTCTCTTCACCTGCAAGACCGGTGAACATCGCCGCCTTGATGGGGTCTACTACATCCCGCGTCTCACCACGAACATCATCAGCATCGGCCTGATGGATGAGGACGGGTTCAAGGTCGACATCGAATCCTACATCCTGCGCCTCTTTGACCTACGGTGACAACTCCTCACGAAGGTGCACCGTTCACCGAGCTGACATTACTACCTCGACATGAACATCGCTGCCCCGGTGTGCCTCACCGCTCATGTCGGCGACGTCGCCTGGCGCTGGAATGAACGGTACGGGCACCTCAACTTCCGGTCGTTGCACAAGCTAGGATGAGAGGATCTTGTGAAGGGACTACCAGCGATCGATCACGTCGAGCAAGTCTGCGAGGACTGATGATACGTAGGATGAACACCAGATAACTAGCTTCAAAGAAGCCAAGATAACTTGCTGCAAGCAGCGATAACTAGTGCAACCTAGCAAATAAAACTCGAAGCCAACACCGTCTTTAACCGGCAACCTGAATCGAGGATTCGTCCAACCACACTCTCAGGGAACCAACCAACACAGCCTACAATCAATGGAGGAAACCTCGAAGAGAGTAGGAGCACCAATTGGGAGCAGATAAAGCCACCGCTTTTGTAAATCCAGCGAAGAAAATCACAAGAGCAAAGGGGTAGAGATCACTCTCAAGGGTTTGTTAGCACACAGCTGAACAAAAGGGGTTCTGTAGTTTGATTATCAAAAGTCTGAGATTGCTATGAGGCAATGTGGTATTTATACTGGGAACAACCCTCCTAGATAGGTGTAAACACGAAAAGAAAAAGATAAGATAGACTATGTGAAAGGGGTTCCACGAAATGAATTCCTGGAGGGTTCCCACAGAGTTGTTGGTCTTTTGCGCAGTCTTTAGTGTTTTGGCAATATCTCCACCTTGGGACTTCCAAATGACGTGCCGTTGGATGCGTTGGAAAGCTAACTTGATAAGCTTTTACACCTTGTGCAGCATGCACCATGAAATAATGTAGAATGGTACAGTTTTGCATGGGAACTTGAACATCAAGACGATTACTGACTTGCTGACCAGTCTTCACTAATCCAATCGAATCCCTACATTGAAAAATCCAAATCAGTTGAGACCACCCGAGCTTGAAACCAGACTTGACAAGATTTCCAACAAGTCCTCATGAGCTTTCGTAAGTTTTGAGAATAAAAAGTTATGACTGAATCTTCTTGACGGTTCTGTAATGTTGGGCTGGCCTAAGCGTGGCTCTTCTATGTAATCCACTCCTTGCGTGTTCTTGTCATCCTCCTTGGTGAACCTGAATAATAGCAACATGCACGACTTAGGCAGTATATAATTCTCATTAATGTTAAAACAAATCTAACAAAGTAGCACGTTCACCTCACTACACCACAACCTTAAAATAGCGACTGACTTGGAGTTGCTGAAAGGGGTGTACAACGATGGACAGTCAGTTGCTAAAGGCTATAGCGACGACCCCTGTAGTTGCTAATGAAGCCGTTGTTATATGTAAACAGCGACGGACATGATCTTTAGTGACCGACAGTTCGACAGTCCCACTTTTAGCAACCAACAACATGTTAGAGCTTTTGGCGACCGACAATTCATCGCAATAAGAACTTTTAGCAACTAACAATCCATCGAGCTCAATTAAATAGGTAAAAAATAAACTAAATATATTTAAAACTAGACCAAACATTTAGGACCAATACAATATTGAAACTATATTATATAGATTTTGAATGACATACACAAATGGGCACATTAATCATACTCTCATTCATTTATATCAAATGAGTACATATATAATCATGTCACTAGCTTGTTGACATCAAGCCAACATACAAGCATATAGCTGAATACAAAAACTAGCAATTGTCATCAGGTTGTACAGCAAGCAAACATTGTTTTCCTGTTGAGCAAAAGCCATCATCCAAAAGTGATCCAACATTGATAAAAAGATAGCACCATCAGGAAAAAAAAAATACTCGAATTCAGCCTGGTTGATCTGCCAGGAAAAAATACAAGCAGTGAATGTAATATTATGAAGTATTGCTTTGAATAGAGTACAAAAAAATCCAGTTTAACTTAACAAGAGTAGTTCTGGTCAATGATACAAAGCAAAGCCGATGCTAATAAATACCAATTATTAGTTAGGAAGAAAAAAATGTCAGCATTCAGTGGCTGATTAAATAACTAAATGTCTTCCAATTATTGTAAAAGATCGCTTTCATAAACATGTAAGCATACTTCCAGTGCTTGAACACTGATTTGGCCTGGAGCACCTATAACATACAGAAGGTGGCTTCATCCAGGCTGCAAGTAATCCAAGACTACCTGTGCTAGCTTCAACCAAGAAGCCTGGAACTGATTATACGCCAAACAAAGCCTACTGACTTCAACACAATTTGTTATCTTGTTGGCACTGAACAGAATTCTTAAGCATATGACTTACCAACTAGTTTCAATGCTAGCTCATACTACTTCCAAATTCCAATAGTGTCCATGCTGTAGTCACATTCTCAATATAACATCACACTCTCTGTTGTAGCTTAAGGCAGCAAGGTAGTAGTGCCAAGATTATTGACAGCATCCAAAATATGCAGGAGGTTCAAAGTTGACATATGTAAACACAAGCCCACATTGTAAATCTCTGTTTTGCATCGATCACACAGAACATAAGAATAAAAAACATACCAAGGAAAAGCCCAAGCACCATTCTAATGAAAAGGAAGGAAAAATGCAACGCAAGACAGGAATCAGCACCTTGCTGAGTGTCTCTTGTTTCTTTTCGTCGAGGACTTTTGATGCAGCGCGCAGCAACAGCTGCTCTTTGTTGAACTCATGAAGCCTCTGCTTGAGGGCATTGGCCTCCTTCTCAAGCTGCTGGACCATGGGTGCCTCCATCTGCTCCTTAAGCAGATGGTCCTCTTTCGTCTTCCGAAGCTGTATAAGGTGGAAAATGGAAGGGGGCAAACGCAGAAAAGAAAACACACACAGGGAGAGAAAATCTGAGTATTTCCCTGGACAGAAGGCAGAAAAATGTAAGGAACGAGGATGGGAACGAGACCTCGGCAATCTTAGCCCTGAGCTCCTTCTGTCATTCCTCAAGAGCGCCGTACTCTTGAACGATGGGCACGAGGACGTTGAGCCTGTCCTGCCTGAAGTGGAGGAAGTTGATGAGAGCACTGAGGATGTAGATGACACGGCCGCGGTCGGCGTGGAAGAGGCCGCGGAGATTGAGGTCTCGGAACAGGATAGACTGCTGGAAGGTGTTGGCCCTCCGGTAGAGGCTTTCTTTATATATATTTTTACACTACAACATCACACAATGGAATAACCACAAGGCACATCTGAAGCTTGGAACAAGATAATCAGGCATTCATGAACGCGAACTGGTTAAATAAATCTTACCTTTCATAAGTTCCTTCGACCAAAAACTTCTTAGTTATGAATGTCAGCTGCTATGATTGTTTTAGATGTCTAGAAAACTTCAAATGCTTGTAGGCACCTCCTTTACCCTAAGAACAGGTGGCTAGTGAAAATTAAACAATTTACACCATGAATCAAAGTGGAGGGCAGAAGAAAATGATCAGCTTGATGCTTACCTCTTGGGTGTTTCACTCAATGACGTTTGCTCGTACAGGATAATTCGAACAAGGTCTACAGGTGGGTAATCTGCAATAGCATATATTTGTACATGAGATTCATATATATTTTCCTGCTCCATGTCAAATAGAAGCTAATATATCCCATGCCATTAAAAATCATTACAAGACAAGTCAAACTTAAAGCCGAGCTAACTTAAAGACTAAATAAGGTCATAACCATCGATGAAATTTACTATGTTACTCCATATATGCTCTAATGTAAAGCTACATTCTATTTTAACAATTGGGATATTTGTTGTACTGAACTAGCATGTAACACCCAGTGTTAAGCATTGCATTTGGCATTTGCATTTCATTAGCACAAGCATCATCCAAGTATTCATGAGCATAAGCATATGAAGTTTCATTTCATTTACCTTCTATTTATCACATGGGATGTTGCTCATATACTTAATTATGCTTGTGATCATATGTGACCAATGCATGAGATGGTTGTGAGGTCACCAAAATACCTTGTGTAGCATTCATGAATATTGAACTAGCATGTAACATCTAGAATGATAATTGGAGCAATGTTTATATTCATGACATTGCATGGCTGTGTGACCTAAATAAAAGTTGTAGTTCACATCATGGGTAACAAACTTTATTTAAGGGCCACGAGGTAATTCAATGCCTAGCATGGTCAAATAGAGCCCACAAGTAGCAATGAAATGTTGTTTTCAATCTTAGAAAAATTTGCTAAATCAAAACTATGATGAATTAGATGTTACTGCCTAAAGCAAAGTCGGAGATCTCACATAGCTCTACAATTTTCACTAATACTGTTTTTGCTAATTAGCCACATGTTAGGAGATAAAGGTTAGTGAACAGGGCCGTTTCAGTCGGCCTGATGGCCTTTTCAAACCGGCCGGACACGCATCGGTCATGGCCGACCGGCTCAGACGCCGCACGTCGCGTGTCGTCGTGTCAAGAGGGAGAGTGAGTCGGCTGCTTCCCATTTCCACTCACTTGCGCCCTCACTCTCTTCCACTCTCTTGCCCTCATCACGCTCACCGAAGCGGAACCGAAAGGCCGCCGCACCTCCGCCGAGCTCGCTTGCTGCCGCCACCACGCCATTGTCTAATTGCTCGCGCGCAGCGCTCGACCATCACCTCCTCCACCTTCCCGACTAGTTAGCCGTGCCAATCGAGCCAAGGTAAATGCCTAAGGGCGAGTTCACCATAGCCGCGCCCTCGCCGGAGCACCACCGAGCTTGTGCTCACTATGGCCGTGCTCCACCGAGCCGTCTCGCTCACTCTCTTCCCTCGTTAGGGTTAGAATAGGGTCACGTCCTACTCACGCCGCTAGCCATTGAGCCAATGTCGGCCTCGTCAGAGCGGAACGCTGCTGTCCACCATTAGCACCGCCGCCGTAGACAACCGTCGTTAGAGGTTTGACCATCTTGCTTGCTGGATGCAGAATGTGATGGGGAACACATTAGTGCCGAACGCACCGCTAGAGACCTCGCCGTCGACGAGTTTGCCGTCGGTCAAGCTGGTGCTCTGTTCTGGTTCCACTAACGAGTGGGGCCAAGTTGACTTGCGGGCCCCCGCTGCCAGCCATCGTGGGTGTAGTAGACCCAGTGTACATAGCATTTAGGGTTTAGTTGGTTTTTGAATTATTTTCATAGATTTGAATACAAACTTCAAAAATTCATATCTGGAGCTAGGAGTATCCAAATGGGGTGAACTAAATTTTGTTAGATTCATCTTGAAGTATACTATTTGATAAAAGTATGAAATCTACTGCTTAGGATATTTTTCTATGAGAAATAAATTAAGCAAGATAAGTGCTTTCAAAGTAGTTTATATCTTGTAAAATGCATAACTTGGGCTAGGAAAGTGATAAAATTGTGATTCTAATTTTGCTGGTCTTGTGTTGACATGCTCTAGCTAGAAAAATATTAAACCTACAGTAAACATACTTGTAATATGGTCTTCCTATTTAATCTTAATTAATTGCTAGATTCTAGTGAAATTAATTGGGGTAAAATACATAACATATGATCATTCAAATTTTTACACAGTATTCTCATGCTATAAGGAAAGTAAGAAAAATATTAAATCTATTGCTTGACACTTTTTACTATGCTAAACTATTTTTGCTAAAATAAGCATATGTAACTTGTCATTTTTGGTAGAGCTAGCTACACTTATCCAATGGCATGAAATTTGTACAGTAGAATATTAGGGTCATGTGTAGCCTACTGTAATGTTCTCAGAATTTATTGAGCACTAGAAATATTTACTCTGTAAATCACCTTATTATCTAAGGAAATTAATAAATGAATATAAATAAAATAGTTAGGCTTAACCATGATATTTTCTGTGGTGTGTGTAATGCATATAATCTGTTGATACTATTAGTGAGACTTAGAAGTATTTGTTTATAGGCAACTAGTTAATTATTGCATTATAATTCAACTAAAAGACTGCATGTGTAGTTTCTGTTGTGCTGATGATTTCATGATGATAATGATCTTTTCTGTAAAGATGGTTAATAACAAAGTTGTAGATAACTTACTTATATACCCTGTATTAAATTTTCATAGTCATAGGACTAATGGTTTGACAATTATGGTGGTCAAAAGTCTACTGTTAGAAATACTTGCTCTCTGGATAGATCTAAAAGATTGAATTGTTTGACCTAAATATTTGCTAAATCACATTAACATGATTAAAAGAAATTTGTTAGCAATTTTATAATCTTTCCAGAGTGCGCACAACCATATTATTTTGATGTGTATAACTCCTATTCTAGTCAAAACAAGTGGCTGCTGTCTTGTAGTCCAGAAAATGATTTACATAAGTGTTTGTTTAAGTTACTAGAGAAGAGATATGCACCTACTCAGTAAAAGAAAATGTAACTTGTTATCACCTTAATGCATTGCTGCTGAGAACACTTATGAGGATGCATTCATCACATCATATCATATTATACATGTCATTTTATATGAATTCACGATATCTTATTTTCTGCTCATGCATATATGATCGTCCGAGGGGATAACTCTATTGGAATTCAATGAAGAAGAAGAGGAACAACAGGAGGCACCTCAGGTCGTAGCTTCAGAAGGAGAGGATCAAACTCTTGAAGACCTACCTAAGTGCTTGGATCACATGCCAACTTCCTTTATCAAAGGCAAGCCCCGAAGAATTCTAAGTCTTCCATGTTTTACAAAATATCACTTAAGTCCTTTATGTTTGATGCATTAGGTTATAAGAGTTGAATTGGAAACACTTGATGCATAGAACTACCTTGTCCAGATATATACCTTTAACCCTATGTAGGTCCAAGATCGAATAAATGTTTAGCCATGTTTAGACCGGTAGAAGTCGGGTGATTTCCTATCACCTACGAGATATAGGTGGATACCGAAGCACGGTTGGCTATATTTGCTATCGTAGAACAGAACCATGGGGTAATGTAACTAGAGGCCGGGTGAAGTCTATGTGTGGGTTGACTCATCTGATTCCGTCTGTGCCGATTAAGGACCGTACCATTGTTGGCAACTCTGTCGAGATTGAACGCACGCCTCTCACTTAGCTGGTCGAATAACTCGTTTCGACCGTGAAGCCGAGTAGCTCAACTCAGGTTGGCCCCGTTCTGTGAAAGTGCGCACTCTGGATGGTAGTAAGGATGTGCGGGGAGCCAAACATGAGCCCAAGGGTAGGCCGGGCTTGAACGTCCTGGCAGCTGGTTGTCCCTGATTGTGCAACGCTGATCAAACCCGCGAATTGGACCTGAGTTGTACCAAAGGTGATATAAGACTACCTTAGCATAGGTATGTCTGGGTTTATGTTAGGAATAAATTCCCAGCTGGTTGAAATCGATTCGAATCGCCGTCTCTCCCGGATAGTGAGAAACTCTATCTCACACCAACATCGTAGTAACTGTGTTATGGAATATGATGGTTCGGATGAACATGGAATTATTATACCAGCTATGGTTACTACTGTATGATACTAAATGATATACCACATGTTTGGCACATGTTAATTGCTAATCTAGAGATAAATAGCTATAATTAACTTGATGACCGAATTATAATTGTATACTTGAATTGGGTAGCTTTTTATGTAAAATGTTGTCAAGCTAGCTCCACTTATACAGCCTTGCATAATCCTTGGAGTCAATTTATTTTTGGTTTATGACGGGCAAGTCTAGCTGAATACCTTCTTGTACTTAGGGTTTATTTCCCATTGTTGTAGATAATACGATGTATCATGGCTATTGTAAAAACTGCTTATGTCCTGCCATGGACGAGGAGTAGGGCCCTGGGCAAGGCATCTCTTGTTAATCCCTCTCTTATGCTTTTGTGGGATTGTGATGTTGAGCTGTCACAATATTTGAACAATGATGTGAGATGTTGGTTTCAAACTTTATTTGCTTCCGCTATTACTTTACTTGAACCTAGTTTGTAATAGCTTTTAATTGTAGTCTGATGTATGAAACTGTATTTGTGAACTTTATGTAATATGTGACATGTATGTTGAATCATGTACGATCTTGGTTGTATATTGATGGTTAATCGAGACCCTTCATGATACTCGACGGACTACCGGGTTTATATGAGCTCGAGTATGACAGTGCGACCGCTTGCGGGCTGCTATTGTTCTTGTGCTCTTATAAATTGGACGGTTCTGCTACATAACATATAAATGTATATAGTACAGTCTGGCTGCTATCGGGTAATTACCTCACTTTCAGTTGATTAAATCTGAAATCATACTGCTGCAATTAATTAGCTTGCTACCTTATTGCATCCTACTCAAAGAGGTTATAGTGCTTTAAATTTACAAGAAATTGTTCCACTAAGTAAGGTGTGCCGCCGACCAGAAACTGACTACAGGCTATGGATTCTACCTGCTGCAAGAGTGCCAGCCACCACAGATGTTCACACTCCACCCAAAGAGGTTATAGTGGATTTGACATCCAATGACAAAAGTGCAGCTGAACACAAACTTAAGAAGCAGCACAAGTTGATGGATGTGAACACCGATGAGGTGACCATTGTTTCCAGCTTGCAACAAGAAGGGACACCAGGCAAGGCTGTATCCCCCTTGCTGTCAGCAACTTCACAAGCCGCGCAATTCAAGCTCAGATGCCACAACGAAGGAAGTGGACGCCTATCACACTTGAAGCAGCACACAATAACTATTGGAGGCCATACGTGACCTATTGAGGCTGAAAACAAATTTTCCCCAAAGACCTATTGACCAATAACTAGCAATGTAAAACAAAAATAGATCCTGCTAGGTGCCAGCAAGTTTGAGGCTGAAAACATTTTTTCCCCAGAAGAAAGGGTACAAACTCAGGAATCCAAAAATAGATCCTACACATCGAATGCTAGGTGCCATCCATTTTATTTGCATCTGTTTCAGATAAAGTAGTTTACCTTCAGAAGATTTGGGCCGGGACGCGGATGTGGCAACGGCGAGCGTCCGGAGTGAGCCCCCGCGCGACGTCAGCGGCGACTGGAACGTGGGACGGCAGGAGATCAAGCTGCGAAGGTCCGTGAAGCTGGGGTGACGAGCTGCGGAGGGACGCTGCCAGCGTGGGGATGTTCGTGGGTGCTCGCCCAGCAGCCGGACGGACATTTGGATGAGGGGCGGCGGCCGGCGGGGCCGAGGGCGGGGGCGGGGGCGGGGCAGGGGCAGGCGGGCGGCCGGCGGGGGTGAGGGTGGGGGCGGGTGTCCGGCCAGCAGGTGGGCTTGGCCGTGACGGCGGCGTGTGCAGGCGGCATGCGGAGGGGCGCAGCGGGAGCAAAGAGGCGGCATGAGGAGAGAGGCGCTTGTCTATGCTGTTCTGGTATGCTTGGTGTGTGACTTAGGGTTTACATCTCACTTTTGGGCCAAAATTTTTTACTGGATTGGGCCGAAAATATCGCGCCAATGGATACTTGTATTTAGCGATTGATGATCCGACTCGGTTAATGCAAAATTGCGACCGACGATCCAACACAAAAGCAAAATACTTATAGCAACGGACCGTCCATTGAAGTATTCGATATTAGCGACTAAGGATCCGAGAAAAATCTTGAGCAACCAACCGTTGAACGCTAATTATTAACTTTAGCAACAGACGTTAGATGCTGTTTTAGTGTTGTGGTGTAGTGCCTCTTGTTGTAGCTTCTTTGCTCGACTACGTGTAATCGGTCCATCAATGACTTGGGCTGGTGTCAATGTAGGTGAGACTTGAGTTGGTGTAGCTTGATTTGGAGGTTGTAAGATCTTGCTTGATGGCGTGGTCATATCACCCCCTTGGAAAAGGAGTCGTCCTCGACTCTGTAGCGTCTTCACTCGTGAATGGTAAGAGGTAAGCAACATTGAAGGTGTTGCTCATGCCATAACTTGCTGGAAGATCTATCTTGTATGCATTATCATTGATCCTCTCAAGAACACGAAATGGACCGTCTCCTCATGGCAACAATTTTGATTTGTGCTGATGAGGAAAGCGATCCTTGCGCAAGTGTATCCACACCAAGTCCCCGGGCTCGAATAACACTTTCTTCCTATGCTTGTTCATACTTTCAGCCTTGCATCTTGCCGAGTTCAATTGCTTCCTTGGTCTTCTCATGTATCTTCTTTACATATGCAGCACGCTTGGAAGCTTCCATGTTGGTTCTCTCCTGCAATGGAAGGGGCAACAAATCTATCGGAGGAATAGGTTTGAAACCATATACAATTTCAAAAGCACATAAGTTAGTGGTAGAGTGTACTACCCTGTTATAAGCAAACTCCACATGTGGTAAGTATTCCTCCCAAATCTTCAAGTTCATTTTCACCATTGTTAGCAGCAACATTGATAATGTTCGATTCACCACTTCAGTTTGTCCATCGGTTTGAGGGTGACAAGTGGTCGAGAACACGAGCTTGGTCCCAAGTTTGGCCCATAACGTTTTCCAAAAATAGCTCACGAACTTGACATCTTGATTAGACACAATGGTCCTGAGCATTCCATATAGCCTCACAATTTCCCTAAAAAATAAATTACCAATATGTGAAACATCGTCGGTCTTGTTGCAAGGGATAAAATAAGCCATCTTTGAAACTCTATCAACAACAACAAAGATAAAATCTTTTCCTCTCTGAGTTCTAGGTAACCCCAAAATAAAATCCATGCGTATGACTTCCCAAGGGATATTAGAAGCAGGTAAAGGAGTGTACAAGCCATGAGGGTTTAGTTTTGACTTAGCTTTGTGGTGGATCTTAGCTTTGTGACAGGTGACGCATCGCTCCATGAATCTGATGACATCTCTCCTCATCTTGGGCCAATATAAATCATCACCTAGTGGTTCGTAAGTTTTCTTTTGTCCAAAGTGACCTGTTAGTCCACCTCCATGTGATTCCTGCAACAAAAGCAATCTAACCGAAGAATTTGGAACACAAAGCTTGTTAGCTCTAAACATAAATCCATCATGTATGTGATATTTTCCCAACCTTTTCCATCTTTACAATGACTATATGGTTCTAAAAATTTAGGATCATTATTATACATATCTTTCAAACTTTCAAGACCCAAAACTTTTACCTCGAGTTGGTTCAACAACGCACTCTTTCAAGACAAAGCATCAACAACCATATTGTCCTTACCTTTCTTGTATTTCACAATGTATGGAAATGTTTTGATGAACTCAACCCATTTGGCATGGCAATGGTTTACCTTAGCTTGACCTTTCAAGTACTTCAAAGCTTCAAGATCGGAATGAATAACAAACTCTTTTGGCCATAAGTAGTGTTGCCATGTTTCCAACACACACACCAAAGCATACAATTCTTTGTCATACACAGAATAATTCAATTGAGCACCCCCCAGTTTTTCACTAAAATATGCTACAGGTTTTCCATGTTGCATTAAAACTCCTCCTATGCTAATCCCACTAGCATCATATTCTACTTCAAAAGTTTTAGTGAAATCAGGAAGAACATGTAACGGTGCTTCAGTCAAACATTTCTTTAATTCTTGAAAAGCATTTTCCCGTGAGTTCCCCATTTAAAATCAACCCCCTTCTTGGTCAATTCATTTAAAGGACCAGCAATGATACTGAAATCTCTCACAAACCTTCTATAAAAACCAACAAGGCCATGAAAACTTCTTACTTGACTTACATTCGTTGGAGTTGGCCAATCCTTGATGGCTTTCACCTTGGTTTCATCCACTTCTATTCCTTTTCCTAAAACAACAATGCCAAGAAACACAACATGGTCTACGCAAAAACTGCACTTCTCAAGATTAGCAAACAATTTCTCCTTTCTAAGCTCATCTAAGACTTACCGAATGTGATTCACATGCTCTTCAAAAGACTTGTTGTAAATTAAGATATCATCAAAGCAGACAACAATGAATTTTCCAAGGAAAGCTCTCAATACATGGTTCATTAGTCTCATGAAAGTACTAGGAGCATTAGTCGAACCAAATGGCATAACTAACCATTCATACAACCCAAATTTTGTTTTAAAAGCAGTTTTCCATTCATCTCCAGTTTTCATTCTTATTTGATGGTAACCACTTCTCAAATCAATTATAGTGAATATTATGGAACCACTCAATTCATCAAGCATGTCATCTAACCGTGGAATAGGATGTCGATAGCAAATAGTGCTGTTATTTATAGCTCTACAATCAACACATATTCTCCAAGAACTATCTTTCTTAGGTACTAAGATCACAGGAACAACACAAGGACTTAAACTTTCACGAACAAAACCTTTGTCAAGAAGTTCTTGTACTTGCCTTTGTATCTCCTTTGTTTCTTTAGGATTGGTTCGATACGGTGGACGGTTAGGAAGTGTAGCCCGTGGAATGAGATCAATTTAATGCTCAATTCCACGAATTGAAGGTAGTCTAGCCGGTGTTTCTTATGGAAAAACATCTCCATAGTCCTACAAAAGATGATACACAACACTAGGAAGAGAGGTGATGTCATTAGGTGAAATTAAAATGTCTTTGCACACAAGTACAAAGGGCACTTGATCTGGGTTGTTCCTCACTTCTCTTAGCTCAGATTTTGTGGCTAGCATAACTAGATATTCTCCCTCTCCTCTCTTTTTTTCTCTCAAATTTGACTTGTGGCTCTCACTCACCGAGTTGTTGATGGCACTCATTTTCTTTTGCTCTTCTCCTCCTTTACTCACTGGACCAATTTCAGATTTCTTTTGTAAGTGCTCAGCCATGATTTGTTGAGGTGTCATAGGCTTGAGTACAAACTTCTTCCCTTTCAAATCTAGTGTGTACTGATTTGTCCTCCCACAATGTTGAGTGTACCAGTCATATTGCCAAGGTCTTCCAAGCAGCAAGTGGCACACCGACATGGGTGCCACATCACACTCTACCATGCCAATATATTCACCAATCTTGAATGGAACTTTCACCTTATATCCAATCTTAATATCTCCCAAATCATTGAACCATTGGACATGATATGGATGAGGATGTCGCTACAGCTTCAAACCAAGCTTATCAACCATCTCATGACTAGCAAGATTATGGAAGCTCCCACCATCAATAATCACCTTCACTACTTTATCTTGCACTTTTGCTCTGGTTTGAAAAAGATTATGTCGCTGTCCAATTTTAGCTTCTTTCATTTGAACACTGAAGATTTGTGCCACCATAAGAGCAGCACCATGCTCAAATTCACATCCAGTATGTTCCTCATCTTCATGGGCTTCTTCAACATACTCTTCCACAACTTCCTCCTTACTAGCTGAATCATATTCTCCATTGTCACTCACAATGACCACACGATTATTTGGACACTCCTTGATTACATGCCCACGGCCTCCACATTTGAAGCACTGAATCCCACTACTCTTGGATGTAGAACCTACTAAAGTAGTGGTGGATGCTGCTAGTTTAAAACTCATGCTTGGGGCAGCAACATTCTTCCCACTAAAAATACCTTGAATATTAGAGCGTAAGCCTCCACTTGAGCTTTTCACCATTGAGGGTGCAGCAGTAAACTTGGAGATTGACTTGCTTTCTCCTGTCATAGTCCTCACACCATATGACAAGGACTTGCTGCTCTTTAGCATCTTGCTGCAGTTGGCGTTCAGCTTTGGTTGCTTGATGTACCAAATCAATAAGATGACGGTATGGTTGAAACTCAACAATGCGCTGGATATTGCTATGTAACCCAGCCATGAAATGTGCAATAGTTTGCTCTTCATCTTCATACACATTGGCTCTAATCATAACCTTCGCCATCTCTTTATAATACTCCTTAACAAAGAAAGTTCCTTGCTTTAGATTCTGCAAATTATCAAAAAGATCACACCGATAGGGCTTCAGCACAAAACGAGTTCTCATTTCTCTCTTCATTTCTTCCCAAGTGGCAAAAGGATTTTCTCCATCTTCACGATCATGGAGAAGTTGCTCCCACCATATCAGAGCATATCCTTCAAACTCCAGAGATGCCATTGCCAACTTCTTCTCCTCTGCATAATTATGCATGCAAAAGATATTATCCACCTTCAACTCCCAAGTGAAATAAGCTTCAGGATCAGACGCTCCATCAAATTTTGGCATGGTAAACTTTAGTTTTCCAAACCTCTCCTCATGGTTGCCTCCTCTACGATGTCGGCGACCAAAATGATATTGAGAATAATTATCATCATCCTCATCTTCCGATTCATCATTGTCATCATTTCTTCGACCTCGACCTCTTCCTCTACCATGTACAGCACCTCGGTTCCTTCTTTCTTGTTCTCTTGCTCTTCTAGCAGCAGCTCTTCCATCACTATCTTCTCCATCTTCACCATGGTTGCCTGCACCATCATGAGGTTGGCGACATCCTCTGATTTCAGCCATAAAGGCTTGAAGATCTTGTGTCAACCGATCTTACTTATCTTCGAAGCTTTGCTTTAGTTTATTGAATTGTGCCACAGTAACACAATCTTCTATGTCAACTCCACCCATCTTCCTATAAGGTTAGCTAAATACAAACAATAGGTATTTGTGGAATGGAAAATTTTGGTAGCTCTCTCAACGTCACCTCTCTTACCAACCGAAGCTCTTATGAATTCTCTGCAGGGTACAAAAAAGCAAAATGTGTGGTGGTAACCGAAAGTGATGGCAAGGCGAATACAAGACCATAGTACCAATTACAATGGCTTTTATGTGGAGCTTGGTGGGGAGTGATATACAAGGAATGCAATATGTGCCTAAGTAGTATCTTTTATTTCCACATTTTAATTTTTGCATTATTTATTTTCTACATTTATTTAATTATTAGCATTTAAAAAAAATAAAAAATAAAAAATCCAAAAAAATAAATATTATAAAAACAACAAAAATATTTATTCCACTCTCATATGTGATTTAAGAATGTTTAGTTTCTTTTTTGTTGAAATGATGAATAGTTGCTCTATTTATAATTCATCTGTGCCTAGGCTGTAACTTAGTATTCCCAAAGATTTAAGTTTGTTGGCTAAAATATCTCATCCTAAAAACTTGAAACTTGTGGGTTGCAAAAGCATGATCCTTTTTTAAGTTGTTGCAAGTTATGATATGGTAAATAGAATATGCTATGACTTTATTCTAAGAGAAACTTGATAGCCGGAGTTTTCATTTAAAAATGCTAAAATCAAAAAAGTTCCTCAATGCTTATGAATTTCTACCACGGCCATATGACATCATTCCAATTCAAACCCCAAGTCATATGCTACTTATATTCACATTGAGTTTCGTCAAATTGTCATGACCCTTGTAGAGATCCTAGTCATGCACCCATGATCAAGATTCACGTACACCTATAAATAAAATGCTAACTCTTACACTGAGAGTTACGCAAAAACATGCTTTTTCCGTCCACCTAAAATAAAAACTTCATTCATTTGTCATGAGTCTTTCTCTCCAAAGTTTTTCATATGCCAAAAAGAAGTATGGGGCTATGCTAAAAAAAGAGAGACACATGAAGCTCTCAAAATAGCAAAAGAAAAGAAGAAAAAGAATGGAACACATGAAGGTTCCAAAGTATTGAGAAAAAGGGAGATAGCCCATATTTCCAAGGCAATTATTAAAAAGAGAGAAAGTCATGATCAAAAGGAGTACCAAAAAAATATATTAGGATTAGCAAATTATTCCACACACTTGCATATCTTGATCAAAGTGTATGACTTGCATCTCCTTGGATCCAGTTTCTGACTTAGCAATATATGTGATGTAAGTATGCCTCTCATTCATACCTACCTAAAACTCCACTCAAAGCCTTTTAGAGATAGGATGAAGAGAAGGAAAAATAATCAAATGCCTTGGCGAGGATCATACACATTGAGCAATCGAGTGAATCATTTGAGGAACTTATATTTCATTTTATAAAATTCATAAAACCTCCGAATAGAAGGTTGATCAAAGAATGAATGATTGGTAATTCTGTTAAAACCGTTCTATCTTGCAACCACCTAAGACTTGGAAAAGTAATAAGCCCCACAGGGATTAAGTTAAAAGGGTGAATAGAATGTCAAATTTATTTAAATTGAGGAAGAATACTTTGTTATAGGCATGGCACTTGTGAATTATATTCGGCATAGTAGCAACTCCTGATCAACAACCAATAACTTAGCTATTTGCTCAGGATGAGCAAATGTTAAGCTTGGGGGATCTTGTTGGCGGTCATTAACGATCAAATCTGACAGCCAACTAGGTACAAAAAGAAGAGAAATTGACAATCTTAAACACATATGCATTTACTATTAACCAAGTTCCACATGTATTTGGAGAATATTATTTTGTAGGTCACAAACACAAGTACATGGAATAATTCACTGAAAGGCGCTTTCCGATGCTGATTTGCGCAAAGGAACAAGGGAGACGTCCATCAACTCAACTCAACTAGGGCAAAGCACCACATAGGAGTGATCCACGTCCAGACCACAGCCCACCGCGCGAAGGCGGTGGCGAGGCGGCACTGTCGCAGAACCGACCAATTTATAAGAGTACAAGTACAATGGCAGCCCGCAAGCGGTCGCACTATCATACTTGAACCCATATAAACCTGGTAGTCCGTCGAGTACCACAATGGGTCTCGATAAATGATTTACAAGAACCTAGATCGTACATGATTCAACATACATGCCACATATTACATAAAGTTCACAGATACATTTCATCATCAGAGTACGAATAAAAGTTATTACAAACCGAGTTTGATAGATAAAGCGGAAGTAATTAAGTTCACAAATAAAGTTTCCAACATAGTTTGATACAGTGCCAAGTAGGATCACGGTCCACAAAAGCAAAGATAGGGATTAATAAAGAAGCCTGCCCAAGGCTTACTCCTCATCCACGATGGGATAGAAGCAACTCTTGCAATAACCATGATACACAGTGCCATCTGCAACAATGGGAAATAAAACCCTGAGTACGAGAAGGTACTCAGCTAGACTTACCCATCATAAACCAGAAATAAAATGACTCCAAGGATTATGCAAGGCTGTATAAGTGGAGATAGCTTGACAACATTTTGCATAAAGGCAATTGACTTAGTTGTACAATTAGGATTCCTTTATCAATTAATTATAACTATCCATCTCTAGATTAGCAACTATCCTATGCCAAACATGTGGTATATCAATTTAAAAGCATACAATAGTGACCATAGCAGGTATTGTACTTCCATATTCATTCGAACCATCATGTTCCATAACACAGTTACTACGATGTTGGGACTAGCCAAGTTTCTCACTATCCGGGAGAGACGGCGATTCGAATCGATTTCAACCAGCTGGGAATTTATTCCTAACACAAACCCAGGCATACCGCATGGAGGCAGCCTTAGGTCACCTTTGGTACAACTCAGGTCCATATTTCGCGGGTCCGTACCGCGCCGCACAATCGGGGACACCAGATGCCAGGGCGTTTAGGCCTAGCCTGCCCTTAGGCTCAGTCTGATCGCCCCCCGCAAGGTGCGCACAACAGAACGGGTCCCAGCCTAAGTTGAGCTACTCGGCTTCGCGGTCGGAACGAGTTATCCAGCCAGCTAAGTGAGAGGCATGCGTTCAATCTTGTCAGAAGCGCCAACAACGGTACAGTCCTTAATCGACACAGACGGGGATAGATCCACACCCAAGACCTCCATGTCTTGTTGCTTCTCTATCGACATCCCACCCGGTCTCGATTTTTCTTTTACCCCATGGTTCTTTTCCACGATAGCAAATATAGCCAACCGTGCTCCGGTATCCACCTATATCTCGCAGGTGACAGGACATCACCCGACTTCTACCGGTCTAAGCATGGCTAAGCATATATTCGATCCTGGACCTATACCGGTTAAAGGTGTAATATCTGGACAAGGAATTTTATGTGCATCAAGTGGTTCCATTCAACTCTTATAACCTAATGCATCAATCATAAGTACTTAAGTAATCATTTGTAAAATACTGGGAGACTTAGAATGCTTCGGGGCTTTCCTCGCAGAAAGGAAGTGGGGCGGTGGTCAGGACACTCCAGAAGCTCTTCAGGATTCTGCTCTGCGCCTTCGGGAGCTGCGACTTGAGGATTCTCCTACTGGGCCCCTTCCTCTACTTCGTCGAATTCCAGCAACGTTATTTCTTCCTCCGATCCTAGATGTATGAATATGGCATAAGATATTGCGAATGCATATATGTTAACAAGGGTAGTGTGACGATACATGAAGAATGCATTCTTGCAATTATTCTTATCAGTATGTGGTTTAAGTAACAACAAGTGCATCGCGTTTACTGAGTAGGTGCATATCTCTTCTTGATTAAGCAATTAACTACTTTAACAATTCATCAACTATTTCACAAACAGCAGCTACTTATTTTACTCATAACTGGAGTTCTAATTATCCAAATATAGTGATCCTAGACTTTCTGGAAAGCTTATAAAATTACCTACAACTTTGTTATTAACCATTTTTACAGCAAACGTCATTTTTAACATGCAACTCATCAAACTTCAGAATCTGTCCGGAATCCTTCCAATTCGCATTACAATGTAACAATACTTCTACTTCATGGAATCATTCAAAGTTTTGACAACACAAAGTCTACCAACAGTTTAAGCATACCAAATACATCCAAGAAAATATAATGGTGAAGCCCAAACTGTTTCTTTATATGCCTTTATTATTTTATTTAGATACATAGGTTAAATAATAAATATATATCAAATGTGCATCATAAATTCTTAAAAATTTACAGTGCCTTTCTAATGCTACCAAAAGACTACTGCAAAAGTTTCATGCCATTTTATATAGTAAAACACTCTATACAAAAAAGACAAAGCATAAAGGCTTAAAATAGCATAAATAGAAAACCCTAGTGAAAAGTGTCAAGCAACAGATTTCCTATTTTTCTTAGCATCCATATACTACTAGGATAACCTCCAACAAATTTCATGAATATTGGATTCCTAAATAATTTATAAAAATTCATACAAGGATTACCTATTTATAAAAGCAAAATCTATAACTACAAATCTATGCATGCACTGATCCTCAAATTTTTACCAGGGCTCACACATGTCAAGAATAGCTTACCACAAAAATTTCATAATTTTTGGAGCACAGGAACTCTAGACATAAAAATAAACAAGTTTGCATGCATTCAAAAACACATTTCCTAAATTTCAATCTTCCATTTTTGAAACACTACCAAATTTATTTCACCATTTTTGAAGCTACCAAATTAGAGGTCTAAAATTTACAAAACAGTACAAACTTTGAATTAATGAACTATCCTATACTCTTACTGTCGCTGACTGGTGGGACCCACCGGTCAGAGGACCCACGTGTAAGTGAGACAAGAACAGAGCAGCTACGATGCGCGACGGTGGCGTGGCCAAAGCTCGCCGACGGCGAACTCGCCGGCGGTGACATCATCCCGGTGGAACCTACTCGACCTAGCGCACCTATTGCACTACTTGGTGGGACCTCTCGTCGGAGCTAGCGACTACGGCGACGTCAATGGCGGGGCGATGGAGTCGGACGACGGTGAGACGCGGGGGCTGGCCGTGAAAACTCAATCAAACGCTACGCCGAGCATCGACACACGATGACGAAGCTATTGCACTCACTAACACTGCTAGAGGTGGTCGGAGATGTCCCGGCCACGGCGTCGTGGCGCGGCGGCGAACTCCGGTAAGGCTGCACGCGGGGCTAAAGCTTTACCGAGCACCGGCAGCGGGCATGGGTGGATGCAGTGAGCTGCTGGGGTGGCGGTGGAGTGCTGCGGTGGTGATGGAGAAGCTAGGCGTGAGCTGGTGCCTTCAACGGTGATGGCGGGCTCTCGGCGCCGAGGCTGCAGCTGCTGCGGGTGAGCGAACGGCGAAGGAGGAGCTGGGAATGCGAAAATGAAGGCGTGGACAGGAGCGGGCGGTGGCTGGGGTGATAACGCGCTCGCTGGCCTGCCTCGGCCACACGCGGCGGGGCTCCGGCGACGCGCGGCGTCCGCTAGCCTCCACGCGGCGCACGGACACTGACGCCGGTTGGCCATTGAGCTGTGATTCGGTTGATTCAGTGAAACAAAGCCGAGCCTGATGACGCATTTTACCGTGAAGAAAACTCCGTGACCGTGGATTTTCAGCGAAAATTTCATACATCAAAGTTGAAGCCTAATGTACCAGCTACGACTCTTGTCAAGGGATCATGCTCTAATTCGCAACCAAAATTGAGTAATATCATCACAAAGATCGGTTTGTCAGGCTGTCAGTCGATAGGACTTAGAAAAATTTGTATAAGTCTTGAAATGTTGATTTTTCTGATTTTTGTGATCCCAATTCAAGCATGTTAGGAGCTAAATCAGTTAATGACCCAAAAATAAAAGTTGTTCCTTATAGCAAATACTACAACTTTGCTTTAGTGACCACTTCCATGCAAGGTCTCTAACACCTAGTTCAAACTTGGTCAAACATGTCACATTTAAATGTTGATACCCTTCAAACTATGGCTTAATGACCTATTTACCCCTAACCATGAATATCAAAGGTGTTCATAATGATACTCTAAACATGTTTAAGCAAATTGCAAGGTCATACAATCATTTCATGTATTAGTCACTCATAGAGCTATTTAGTGTAATCACATGAAACATGACTTAAGGGCTTGATCATGGAAGGTGACATTCCTGAACCATGTTCCATTTGCGAACCTAAGTATTGCCAATATATTTTTGTGACTCATATCAACCATCTACATGTATACACTCATGATCATATGCCTATACACATGGAGACATGAAATAATGAGAAAGTTGCATATGTTCAAGGAAACATGCGATAACAAGCAAATGTTGCAGATGTTTCAATCCAATGTTTTAATTGTAAATGCTTGTTTATGAATGCTTGATGCTCATGCTCATGTTATGCAAGTCAAGTTATGCAAGGCTAACACCTAAGGTGTTACAGGCATGGTCAAGGGGCGGTCGACCCTTAGGGTGGGCGAACCCCTACCGACGCGCCTCAGCCACCCCTTCGACTAGCGGTGGCATGGCTCCATGCTGAGGTGGTGGGAGCTGGTCCTCGCGCCAAGAATAGCCTCTAGCACCGCCTAGCTCCGTGTATAAATAGAGGGGTACCCCCCCTCTACAACACACCACATTGAGCAACACCTCTCACACCTCACTCTCTAGTTGAAGCTTTTACATTTTTAGTTGCTTTAGAGCAAGGCAAAGCTACCTTGGAGAGCATGGCTCTTTGGAAGAAGAGACCTTTAGGTATGAATAGAAATATGAGTTCTTCCAAAGTCATGCTATCATCTTACATTTATAGTCATACTTATGAACTAGAGTATAGTTATTGTTTTATGGTCTTGATATATGAACTAGTCTATAGTTTGTATGTTATGAGAGTAGCACACTTAACTTTATGCTTAACCACTCATATAATTTATATAATCTAGATTAGAGCTAAGTTGAGGTGGTGGTTCATCATGTTGTTAGGTGTGCCCAAGTCCTTTACCTGTCGATCTATAGGGTTGGGGACCCAAGGGGATTTGGGTAGTTTATGTATACACAAGCGTGGTGCTTGGGTATGGAGAGACATGTGAATGCATTGTCCCTTTCCACAGTTGAGGTGGTAGGCGGCAGGTGGTGACAGTCCTGTCCATCACTTGTAATCCCCCACATTCAACTAGGGTGTAGGAGTCTAAATTATCACATGAGGTTCCTAGCAGACTAGTACTCGGTGGCCTCCCGACCTGCTTCACACTTAGCCCTAATATTAATTATGTAACTTGTTTGATCATTAACTAATGTTTGTATGACTATACTAAGACCAATGCCAGCTCAACTTAGGACTATTCTTTTATTCTTGCCCTTTATTTTATCCTTTGAGAAAGGCCAAGTGTGTGTCCACTATCTTGATAATACCATTCTTACCCCTGTTATAAACATTGGTGTACTTGCAAGCATTATTATTCAAGTTCATATCCATAGTAGACTCTTAATCAAATGCCTTCCTTTGGGAAAATATAAATAACGATACCCTAAATACTTCTAGGTAAAATGCTACAATGATAGTTCCGTGCGCTTACAGATAAATATCTAAAATTATTAAGGAACTATCAAGTCACCTCTGGCATCGTTGCTAGGGATAAAAACTTAGTAACGACTCCCGGTCTTGCCAACCTTTATTTCTAGCGCCATTGCCAAGGATGGATTCAAACCCCATTCTTTGTAGTGACGTTAGGAAATGCCAACATTAGTGTAGCATGATTTGGAGGTTATAACATCTTGCTTGATGGCATGGTCATATCAACTATGTCTTCACGAAGCACAAGTGGATGTTGTTTCCCTAGGCCGCAAAGTACCAGGCTCAGGAGGAGCTCAAGCTGGTCCATGGTGACTTTTGTGGCTCGATCTTGCCACCAACCTAGGCCTGGAACGTCTACTTCCTACTGCTGGTCGACGACATGAGCCGCTTCATGTGGCTCACGCTCCTACGCTCGAAGGCAGACCCGCCTGTGGTGATCATGGCATTCCAAGCTTGCGTCGAGCATGAGACTGGCAAGAAGCTGAAGGTGCTCTGGACCAATAATGATAGTGAGTTCACACTAGTTAAATTTGGGGAACATTGCATAGGTGAAGGGATCCGACGCCACTTCTCGACACCATACTCGTCGCAACAAAATGGCATCATGGAGCGCTGGAACTAGATGATCGTGGGGATGGCTCGAAGCATCCTACACGCGTAGCATGCCCAAACATTTCTGGGGTGAGGCATTGCACACCACTCTGTTCCTCCTCAACCAGGCACCGATGAGTGCTCTCAATAGCAAGACACCATACAAGGCGTGGTACAGGAAGAAACCACCCGTGCACTTCCTAAAGGTGTTTGGGTGCGCCGCCTACATGAAACACGTTCACCCACACTTGTCCAAGCTCAACAATCGCGGGGACAAGGTCATCTTTATCGGCTATGAAGCGAGATACAAGGCATACCATTTCTATGATCCCATCGCTGCTCACGTCATCATCTCACGCGATGTTGTGTTCGACGAGCATGCGCGTTGGGACTAGGGTGGTGCCTCCACTAACGTCAACATGGAGCCGTTCATCATCGAGCAAGAGTACGAGCTCTGGCACCAAGCTTCCATGCCACTATCATCAAGATCGACATCGCGGGCGCCTATGACATCATCCCCAGGCCCGACATCGCCCGTATCAGCCTCACCATCACCAGCCTCTTTGATCGACCCTACAGTGATGCAGGTTGAGTTCACGACACCACTCAGTGCTGACCCAAATCTTGATGCTAATGATGATGAGGAGGAGGACCACTGGTATAGAACACTCAACAACATCTTTGGCATGAACATCATGCCCGGCTAGCGCACCATGACATCAAGGAAGCCGAGCTGCACGCTGTTAATGTGGAGGAGCCTAAATCACTGAAGGAAGCAGACGATGACCCAAACTGGGCCACCATGATGGAGGAGGAGATGAAATCGATCCATGACAACAACACCTGGTCGCTGGTCGAGCTCCCGCATGGACACTATGCCATTGGCTTGAAGTGGGTGTGCATGGTCAAATGTGACGAGAACGGTGACATCGTCATGTCCAAAGCCTGCCACATCGCCAAGGGCTACATACATCATCCCAACATCGACATCGAGGAGGTGTTCTCCCCTGTCGCCTGCCTAGGATCAGTGTGGCTGCTCCTCACCATCGTGGCGCTCTATGGCCCATGACATGGATGTGAAGTCGGCATTCTTGAACGATGAACTCTTGGAGGAGGTGTACGTTCAGCAGCTGCCTGGGTTCATCGATGGCAAACACAAGCACAAGGTGCTCCGCCTCCACAAGGCATTGTACGGTCTACATCAGGCTCCGCAAGTATGGAACCAGAAGCTCGACGCCTCACTGATGGCGCTTGGCTTCAGTTGCTACATCGACGAGCACAACATGTACACCTATGGAAAAGGAGAAGGGCTCCTAATCGTGGGCATGTATGTCGATGATTTGATTATCACTGGTGGTGATGCAGATGCTGTGACCAAATTCAAGGCGCAGATGAACAACACCTTCTACATGAATGACATCAGGCTCCTCTCCTACTCGCTCGTCCTAGAGGTCAGACAAGGAGCCCATGGCATCACACTATGGCAAGGTGCCTATGCCACCAAGATCCTCAAGAAGGCAAGGATGACAGCCTACAACCCGAGCGCCACGCCCATGGAGGAGAGGCTGAAGCTGCTCAAAGAAGGTTTGATGCCTAGTGTTGATGCCATCGAGTACCATAGTGTGATCGGCAGCCTGAGGTACTTGTGCAACTCTAGACCCGACCTGGCATACGCTGTGGGATACCTTAGTCGGTTCATGGAGGTGCCGCATCAAGAACATCTTGTAGCCATGAAGCATGTCCTCCGCTATGTGGTGGGGACGGTGCACTAGGGGTGCACTATCACCTAGGAGGAAAGCAGGAAGCTACACTGAAGCTACTAGGCTACTCCGACAACGACTTGGTGGGAGACTTCAATGATCGGAAGAGCACTAGTGTCCTCATCTTCTTCCTCACTGGTGGGCCAATTGCATGGCAGTCGGGGAAGCAAAGGGTAGTTGTGTTGTCTTCTTGTGAGCCAGAATATATCGTGGCCACTAGAGCTACATGTGAGGTAGTTTGGCTAGCTCATTTGCTGGTTGAGTTCGTTGGAGGAGCTATCCCCATGCCCAGGCTCAAGGTGGACAACAAGTCCGCCATTGCACTAATGAAGAACCCAGTGCATCATGACTAGAGTAAGCACATAGACATAAAGTTCCACTTCATCTAGGAATGCTACAACAGGAAGCTGATCAACATCGAGATCGTTGGCACAGAGCTACAGCTGAGCGACATTCTCACCAAGGCACTCGGCCGCGTTCAGTTCCAAGAGCTCTGTGGTAGGATCGGCATGAAAGATTTAGTGTAAGTGCTCTAAGACTTAGGAGGAGATTGTTTGAATAAGTCTTGAGCATGCCAGGATACCTGCTGCGCGCGGTCACCATAGGCTAAGCACACATGGGTGGGCATGACACGCTCTCTCCATGGCACGGCTGAAAGCCCTAGTTTGGTTTTGGATAATTGATGAAACCTATGTGTACTAACCTTGCTATCTAAATGATGTGTGAGATAGGTTGGTACAGCAAAGTGTGGAGTATGGTGGCACTCAAGTGATGGTGATGATCACATGAAATACTGAGATGGCCACGTGAGATGATGATCAATTGCTTCAACTTGGAAAAGGAGAAAGAGAAAAACAAAACCCTAAGGAGATCAAGGCAAAGGTATAAATAGGATTTTGTTTTGGTGATCAAGACACTATAGAGAGTGTGATCTCATTTAGGATAGATGGCCATACTATTAAGAGGGGATCTCTACTAGACCAATCGGTCATCTAGTGCCACTAGGTGTTGGACTTCATGCATTGTATTTAGGTCAAGTGCACATCGGAGAGCAAGTGAAAATATTTATCGAAAATATTTTTGAGAAATGCTAACTTGGCTCTAACATGTTTTGAGAAAACACTTTGAGAGTTAGCATTGCTTGCGGGGAGTTGCTTGAGTTGTCATGGATCGAATCGAGACAAAGCTTGTAACTGGGAGAGCAAGTGGTGGTGTCTGGGTGGCACCGCCACCCCCTGTCCGGTGCACCACCACCCTTAGGGTGGTGCCCACCTAGACATGGCCGAGAAGCATAGTTAGGGTTGGGGCACCACCCCTACTAGTGTACACCACCCCTAGCATGACAGTGCACCACCTGGGGCTGTCCGGTGCCACCGCCCCAATTTTTTGTGAGGCTAGCAAAAACTGGAGTTGGGCTAAGGGGGCACCGCCCTGGTCACCGCCATAGGGATGGTGGTGCACCGCCCTATTTTTCTAGAGACTGGGGTTTTTGAGACTTGGCTAGGATGGTCACAGCCACCACCATGTCTTGTCCAATGACCCATTGGAAAGTGACTGTTAGGGCACCGCCAGTACCTGTCCGGTGCCCCCATGCTGAAAAGCTCCAAGGGGTATAACGACTCTATTTGCTTGTGTGGCTATAAATAGAGGGTGTGGCCAGCCATGGCCACTCTCTTGGCACCTCATACCCTTGTGCACACCCTTTGGGAGCTGAGCAAACACAATCCACTCACTTGCACACTTGATTTCATCATTTGAGGAGATTGGAGAGCATCTAGTGCATTGCATTGAGTTGCATCATCTTGTGGCACTAGTTGGGTGATTTGGGCTGGTCGTGATCTTGTTACTCTTAGTGTTTGTCGACACCTAGATGGCCCAGTGATTGGAGGATCATTGAGCAGAGTTGGTGATTGTCTCCGGCTCTGATTGGGTGCTTGTGAGGGGTTCTTGACCTTTTTCCGGTGGAGAGCCAAAAGGTACTCTATTGGATTGCTCGTGTCATTGAGTTACCTCACTTGTGGGTAGGTTCTTGTGGCGCCAAGTGTTGGGTAGGTGTGTGATACCTATTAGCTGCCAAACCACCAAGTGTTGGTCGACATAACAGGGACTAGCATGCTGGCAAGCATGTCAATCTCGGGAGAAAAATCTTGTGTCTCTTGTCTATTTAGATATCTCCCGGTGTTGATTGGTGTTCACATTGATTGATTGATTGATTGCCTCATACGGTATAATCACTCTACCTCTCTCCCTTGCACTACTTTGTTTCATACTTGTTGAAGAGGTAGTAGCGTAGTGTAGCTCTCTTGCTAGCTAGTTGTGTAGCTTAGTGTAATTAGTTGTTCTTGTTAGCTAGCTCACTAGTGTAGAATTAGTGACATAGCCTTGTGTGATTTAGAGACATTAATCAACTATAATTGTTGGTATAGGTCGCTTGCAACCCTTGTAGAGCTAGAGGAAAATTGTGTTTTGCTATTTAGGTTACTAACCACTTGCTCTAGTGTATTTGTATAGATTTTTATAGGCTATTCACCCCCTCTAGCCATTTAGGACCTTTCAAGTGGTATCAGAACTGTGGTCACCATTTGATTGAAGGCTTAACAACCTCGGTGTCAAAAGATGGCTCAAGTTGTGTTCAACTATGTGGGGGGCAAACCACCGTTCTTTGATGGTACATGCTATGACCATTGGAAGAGAAAAATGAAGATGTATCTTGGTTCAATCAATGATCAAGTGTGGGATGTGACCGAGAGTGATTATGTGATTTTTGATCCCACCAATCTCACTAACCAAGACAAGGCAAACAAGCAATGCAATAGAATGGCTCTCAACACCATCTACAATGCCATTGATTCTAAGGTATTTGAGCAAATCAAGGATTGTCATAGAGCTAGTGAGGTGTGGAAGAGATTGGAAGAAACTTACGAGGGCATACCGGTGATCAAGAGTGCCAATTTGTATATCCTCAAGGATAAGTTAACAAGCTTCAAAATGAAGGATGATTAGAGCATTCTAGAGATATTCCATAGATTCCAAGTGATCATCAATGACTTGAAGGTTTTGGGTGAGAAGATAAGTGATGATGATGTCTCTCATTGATTCTTGATGTGCTTACCTCCAAGATTTGTGACATTGAGATTGATTATCATAAGAGGAGTATTGAAGGACATAACCCCTAACCAAGTACTAGGTGATGTCATGACACAAGAGTCATACCGTGTGGAAAGGGAAGGGGTTGACCAAGATGAGAAGAAGGATGAAGACTAGCATTCAAAGCTAGCACCTCATCCAAGAACAAGGGCAAAGCAAAGAAATAAGAATCAAGTGGTGATGAAGATGCTAGTGACATTGATGATGAGGCCATGGCTCTCTTTATGCGCAAGATGGGCAAATTCATGAAGAAGAAGGGCTATGGTGCAAGGAAGAGAAGAGATCACAACAAGGAGTATGTAAGAAGATGCTACAAGTGCAAGAGCAAGGATCAAGTTGTAGTGGATTGTCCCTACAATAGTGATAATGGTGAGGATGAGAAGAAGAAAGAAAAGAAGGAGAAGAAGGAAAAGAAAGAGAAGAAGATGACATTCAAGAAGAAGAAGATGGGTGGAGGCTATGTGGTCACTTGGGATAGTGATGGCTCATTGGATGATGATGATTCTAGTGGTGATGTCAAGAAGTCTCTCAAGAAGGCACCAGCAAGGATCGCCATCAACAACAAGCCTTTCATCTTCGACACTCCATCGACTTGCATCATGGCAAAGCCTACCATGGTAAAATATGATGTGAGTGATAATGTTGATTGTGAAAGTGATGATTGTAGGCGTGATGATGATGATGAGGTGTATTTGAAGGAGGAGCTCATGGACATGTTGGAGCAAGTTCATACTTGCTTTGAGATGAAGAGAAAGGAGTGCAAAGAATTACGAAAAGAACTCAAACCTCTCAAGCAATCCTTTGATGAGCTCAATGCTTCTCATGAGTCTAAAGGAAGACCATGAGGAGCTTGGCAATGCTCATTCTAAGCTTGAAAAGGCTCACTCCTCTCTCCTCAAGCAAGCCAAGAAGGAGCAAGTCATTGTATCATGTGATGTAGGCTTGACTTGTGATATTCCTGATGAATCTTTTTGCAATCCTATTATTGTTGCTCCTACTAATCCCTATTGTAGTACTACTACTTCCACTTCACCTTTGTGTGATGGTTTCACTAGTGATGCCTTACTAATGGTGGAAAATGAGACCCCCAAGAAGAAGGTGAATGAGCTCACTCATGACTTAGGCAATGCCTATGGTGGAGATGCCCACTTGCTAAAGTGCTTGGGTAGCCAAAAATTTTCTCTCAACAAAGAGGGATTATGATATACCCCAAGAAAGGCAAGGCATCCTTTGTCACTCACAAGACTAGTTTTGTGAAAGGCAATGGTCAGTTTTGCAATATTGTAAGAACAAGAACAAGCAAACTAATATATCCTCAATTAAGTTTGATTCTTGTTATTTGCTTACCAAGGGTGGCAATGGTGCGAAGGCTAAGTTCATTGGTGCACCAATTGTGGGCCCAAAGAAGAGGGCCATTTGGGTACCAAAGAGCTTAGTAACTAACCTTTAAGGACTCAAGCAAGTTTGGGTACCTAAAAAGAATTGATCTTCTTTTATAGGTCAGTTATAAAGCCGGAGGAAGGCATTGGGTGCTTGATAGTGGGCGTACACAACACATGACCAGTGATTCAAGAATGTTCAATTCAATCAACACAAGTGATAGCAATGGGGTTGATAGTTTAATATTTGGGGATAATGGCAAAGGGAAGGTCAAAGGGCTTGGTAAGATTGCAATATCCAATGACTTGAGCATTTCCAATGTGCTACTAGTAGAGAGCTTGAACTTCAACCTATATATTGTCAGTAGCATAACTTTTTGATCTTGGTTTCAAGTGCATATTTGGTGTGGATGATGTAGAGATCATAAGTGTAGATGGCTCTTACTTGATATTCAAAGGATTTAGATATGAGAATCTATACTTAGTTGATTTCAATGCTAGTGAAAGTCAGTTCTCAACATGTTTGCTCACTAAGTCTAGCATAGGTTGGTTATGGCATAGAAGGCTTGGTCATGTTGGAAGGAAACAATTGAACAAATCAATTAAGCATGATCTAGTAAGGGGCTTGAAAGATGTCACATTTGAGAAAGATAAGCTATGTAGTGCATGTCAAGCCGAAAAACAAGTTGGTAACAAACATCCTAAGAAGAGCATGATGAGCACATCTAAGGCATTTGAGTTGTTGCACATGGACTTGTTTGGACCAACCACATATACTAGCATTGGTGGTAGCAAATATGGATTTGTTATAGTGGATGATCTCACTAGATATACTTGGGTGTTCTTTCTTGTTGATAAAAGTGATGTGTTTGCAACTTTTAAGACTTTCATCAAAAGAATACACAATGAGTTTGAAACAACCATCAAGAAAGTGAGAAGTGACAATGGAAGTGAATTCAAGAACACTAGCATTGATGAGTTATGTGATGAGTTTGGAATTAGACTTAAATTCTCGGCCAAGTACACTCCACAATCAAATGGCGTAGTTGAGAGGAAGAATAGAACTTTGACTAATATGGCAAGATCAATGCTGAGTGAGTATAATGTGATTCATTCATTTTTGGCCGACTCAATCAACACGGCTTGCTACTATAGCAACCACATCTATTGTCACCCAATGATGAAGACACCATATGAGCTCTTGAATGGGAGAAGGCCCAACATTGCATATTTTTGGGTTTTTGGTTACAAATGCTATATCTTGAAGAAAGGCACTAGATTGAGCAAGTTTGAGAAGAAATATGATGAAGGATTCTTGCTTGGTTACTCCACTACTAGCAAGGCCTATAGAGTTTGGAATTTGGCTAGTGGTACTCTTGAGGAAGTTCATGATGTGGAATTTGATGAAACAAATGGTTCCCAAGAGGAAGATGAGAATCTAGATGACGTGAGAGGCACTCAATTGGTTAATACAAAGAAGAACATGGACATTGGTGATATAAGGACAAAAGATGTGATTGATGTTGAAGATGACAAGAATCAAGTGCTCTCTAACTCTAATGTGCAAGTTAGTGGTTCTCATGATCAAAATCAAGCTAGTTAAAGTGATGACGAAGAGCAAGATTAACAACAAGTGGCTAGTACACCATCTCAACCAAATGATCAACCAAGTACAAGAAATCAAGTTCAAGTGCTCCAACCAACCAACATTGCAAGGGATCCTCTTTTGGATTCTATAATTGGTGATATCTCAAGAGGTGTACAAACAAGATCAAGATTGACATCATTTTGTGAGCATTTCTCATTTGTGTCATCCATCAAACCAAACAAGATAGATCAAGCTTTGAAGGATGTTGATTGGGTCAATGCTATGCATGAAGAACTAAACAACTTCACAAGAAATCAAGTATGGGAGTTAGTTGAGAGGCCTAAGGATCATAATGTGATTGGAACCAAATGGGTCTTTCGAAACGAGCAAGATTAAGATGGATAAGGAACAAAGCAAGATTAGTGGCTCAAGGTTATACTCAAGTTGAAGGTCTTGACTTTGGTGAAACATATGACCCGGTTGAAAGATTGGAAGCAATTAGGATCTTACTAGCCTATGCTTGTGCCCATAACATCAAGTTGTACCAAATGGATGTGAAGAGTGCATTTCTCAATGGGTACATCAATGAGCTTGTCTTTGTTGAGCAACCTCCTAGTTTGAAGATGACAAGAAACCCAACCATGTCTATAAGTTAAGCAAGGCTTTGTATGGTTTGAAGCAAGCACCTAGAGCATGTTATGAGAGATTGAGGGATTTCCTACTCTCTAAGGGATTCAAGATGGGAAAGGTTGACACCACTCTCTTCACTAAGAAGATAGGCAATGACTTGTTTGTGTTGCGAGTATATGTTGCTGATATTATCTTTGGAACAACCAATCAAGATTTTTGTGGGGAGTTAGGAAAGATGATGGCAAATGAGTTTGAGATGTCCATGATTGGAGAGCTTAGTTACTTCCTTGGTCTTCAAATCAAGCAAATGAAGAATGGCACATTTGTGAGTCAAGGCAAGTACATCAAAGACATGCTTAAGAAGTTTGGAAAGAATGATGCAAAGGCTATCAGTACACCTATGGGGACAAATGGAAGCTTGGATAGTGATGCTAGTGCAAACATGGTGGATCAAAAGATGTATCGGTCTATGATTGGAAGCCTACTCTATGTGACCGCATCAAGGCCGGATGTGATGTTTAGTGTATGCATGTGTGCTAGGTTTCAAGCCTCACCAAGAGAAAGTCACTTGAAGGCAACCAAGAGAATATTGAGGTACTTGAAGTGCACACAAAATGTTGGATTGTGATATCCCAAAGGAGCTAGATTTGAGTTGATTGGATATTTGGACTCTGATTATGCGGGATGCAAAGTTGAGAGAAAGAGCAAATCGGGCACAAGTCAACTATTGGGAAGATCACTTGTGTCTTGGTCATCAAAGAAGCAAAATAGTGTAGCACTTTCAACCACCGAAGCGGGGTACATTTTGGACAGTAGTTGTTGCGCTCGATAACTTTGGATGAATGCTACTTTGAGTGATTTTGGTATCAAATTCAAACAAGTACCATTGCTATGTGACAATGTGAGTGCCGTGAAGCTCACCAACAACCCGGTTCAATATTCAAGAACAAAGCACATAGATGTTCGCCATCACTTCGTAAGACATCATCAATAAAAGGGGGACTTGATGAGAAAAGGTTTTGCACCAATGATCAACTTGTTGATATTTTCACCAAGCCACTTGATGAGAAAATGTTTTGCATGCTAAGGAGTGAACTGAACATACTTGACTTCAGAAATATGTGTTGATGCACCCCATTATATGACATGCCTCTCCTTCAAGCAACGCAAGGTAAAATTTATTAACATGTCATTCATCCTTTGCTAAGGACTTGTTTAGTGCATCTAGTCATTCCTCACTTGTATTAGGATCATTCATGAAAATCAAATGGATTTGATGCTTGTATGGTACCACTATTGCTTCTATGATTGATATGTTCTAGTGGTAGCATATGACATGTTTGTAAGCTTGTGAACCTAGTGTTTAATCTAGAAAATGAGCTATAAGTGTTTAACTCAACATTTCCATTGGATCAAAATGAGTTAAATATCTTTTACAAATGATCCTCACTTAACACGGTTTCACCCCAACCTATCTAAAATTTGAGCTAACCTTTTGTGCTAATTGTTGACAAAGGGGAAGATAAATTCACAAAGATAGTAAGATAGGGGAGCAAACAAATGAAATAACAATGGATGGGGATCAATTAAAATTTGAAGCACACAAGTAGGGGGATCACACTCATAAACTTGTATGTGGCATTTGAATGTGCATTACATATGTTTGCTTTCATGGCACAAGTTTTAAATTCCATATCCATGCTTGTGTGGTGTATGCTAGAGAGTAGAAAATGTTTGATGCAATTGAAAACTAGCATGCATAGGATGATAGCTAGATATTCACATGTTTTTCAAGTGGTACTAGATATACATGCAAACGGAACGGTTGTGGACAGCCCGTCTCACGTCCACATGCGCTGCTTGCTCGTACGAGGTGTTGGTGATCCTTAACGACAATATCCGACTACCAATTAAGATCCAAAACAGGAGAAATAAACAAACTTTTGACACATATGCATTTACTATTAACGTATTTCCACATGTATTGGATACTTAGTGTTTTGCAGGACATATACATCAAATACATGGGAATATAATCAAAACTTGCAATACAGAAAGCGTAAAGTAGAAAAGCACAAAAGAACCAAGCAAAGGCCCAAGCAATGGAAGAATCTAGGCTGAGCACCGATGTTGATGAGGCCTAGACCCACCTAGGAGCTGACCATGTGAAGGCGGTCGTGATGGGGCCCCACCTAGGTGTGGGCGCACCAGGAGTGCAGCCACACCCTAGTGGCTGCCTCCTGGGCCCGACTGACTCTAGCGGTTGCATGGCGGCATGCTACATCAGTCCACGGCGGTTTCCTAATTTACCAGTGCCAAAATCGACCATAGGGTAGTATAAATGTAGGGGTGGAATTCATACTCAACACACACCTCATTTGGACTCTACACCTCCACTTCTCTACTTGTACTCTTTTACTTTTTAGTAGTATTTTGGATCTAGCAAGAGCTATCAAGGAGAGCTTGGCTTCTTGGAAGAAAGGAACACCTTGGTATGAATACAATGAGAATTTCTTCCAAAGTCTTGCTCTCATATTATAAATATAGTTGTGCTATAGAACTAGAGTATAGTTTTCATGTTATAATCATAACATATGAACTAGCATATTGTTTCTATGCTATGAGCTTAACACGTAGAACCTCATGCTTAACCATTCATATAACTTATATGATTAGAAGTAGAGCTAAGTTGAGGTGGCGGTTCATCGCTTCTTCGGGTTTGCCCATATTCTTGCTTGTTGATCCATAGGGTCGGAGTCCTGGGGGGATATGGGTAGTTTCCTTATACACGGGCGTGGTGCTTGGGTAAACGGGAACCTTGGGATATGACGGTATCCCCTGGTTGAGGGGTAGGAGGTAGGTGGTGACAACCCTATCCATCCTTTGTAATCCCCCATGTTTGGATATTGTGTAGGAGTCTTAAAGTCTCCCATGCTCTAGCAGACTAGTTCCTAAAGATCTCCCTGTCCATCTTAAATTTAGTTCTAACTCTAACCATGTAACTTGTTTGATCATCAGCTATTCTTGGCACGGCTATATTAGAACATGCCTACTCCACTTAGGAATATTCTTTTATTCTTTGTTTTCCTTTTATCCTTGAGGTTGGCCTACATGTGTATCCACTATCCTTGAAATACCATTTTACCCCTAACATAGACTATTGGTTTACTATGCGAGCATGTAATCTTGTTCATATCCATGCTAGGCTCTTACACCTTGCCCTCCTTTGGGAAAATATAAATAATGATACCCATGTTGGCGGTCCTTAATGATCAAATTCGACCACCAATTAATATCCAAAACAAGATAAATAAGCAAACTTATAGCACATATACATTTACTATTGACATATTTCTACATGTATTGGATAGTTAGCATTTTGCAGGACATATACATGAAATACATGAGAAGTATGGCCAAAGTGCGCAAACCGGAAAGCATAAAGTAGATTCTACAAAATCACAACAAAGCAACGGGGGTAGCATCTAGGCCAAACACCGGCGTAGCAATGGCCAAAGTGCCCAAACAACTTACACATCTAGGCCAAACACCGGCGTAGCAATGGCCTAGCCCACCTCAGGAACCGACCATGCGAAGACGGCAGCGAGGGGGGCCAGCCTTGGTACGGCCGCACCAGGGGTGCGCCCGCACCCCCACCACCACCTCTCGAGCCCAGCTCTCTATGGCGGTTGCATGGCAGCATGCAAAGGTGGTCTACGGTGGTTTCCTATTTTATTAGCCTTCAAACTAACCATCCTAGGCTATAAATAGATGGGGAGAGCTCCATTCACAACACACACCACAACTCAAGAGCCTCTCTCCCTCCACTTGTATCTTTTTACTATTTTTAGTAGTGTTTGGAGCTAGGCAAGACTCTTGTGAAGAGCTTGGACGTCTAGAAGGAATCTTGGTATGATCAATATGAAGAGTTCTTCTATGTTCTTGTTCTTATCTTATAAATATAGTTATGTTATAGAATTAGAGCAAAGTTCTTACGTTATTCATTTAGCATATGAAACTTTATCCTTAATCTTTCATACAACATACATGTTCAGACCAAGACCTAAATTTAGGTGATGAGTTCTTCTTTAAGTTAGTCTTGGTCATTATTTTCTTACGGGTTCGTCATCCGTCCCCATGGCGGATGCTCTAGTAGAGGACTCCTGATAAAGACGGATGTTCTTGGCCAACGCTAGAGTAGTAATTGATAGCATAGACATGGTGTCTAAGCTGTACATTACCTTCGTTTACCTCATTCCCCACGGTTGAGGAGTAGGCGATAGGTGATGACAGCCCTATCCGTCCCTTGTAATCGCCCACGTTCGGGTTTGGCGTAGAGCTAGAAGCCGGAGGTACTTGGCAGACCAAGTATAAGCTGGTGCCTGAAGTAAGTTTATAGTGACCAAAGCTATCTTAATTTAGAATCTCTAACCTTAGAAACTCATGTATTTGTATGACTATCTGCTTAGTATAGATATATAAGATAAGCCTGCTCCAGTTTAGGTACATTCTTTTATTCTTTATTCTTTCTTTTATCTTTATCCTTGAGATTGGTTTGAGTGTGTGTGTCACACTATCCAACATTTATCCTGGCTTACCCCTATTATAAACTTTGGTATCTTATACAGTCATGTTATCTTGACCATATCCCTACTAGAGACTTTTATACCATGCCTTCCTTTGGGAAAATATAAATGAACGATACTCGAATACTTCCGGGTGAAATACTACAACGATATATCCGTGCGCTTGCGGAATATTTCTGTATGTGTTCAGAAATATCATCATGGAATTTCTAGTGCCATTGCTAGGAAACACAAATCCTAGTGGTGACGCTAAGAAATGCCAACAAGCATTTCTGGCGCCACTGCTGGGGAAGGCACTGGTTAAAAGAATCTATTAGGACATGTTCATGATAATATGCATGTGTAGTAGCCATTGCCCATAATAGGATAACTTTGCTTGTTTTCTCCTATCGTGGATGAAAATAGGATAGTGTTAGACTGGTTTCAATTTGTCGATGATACTTCACCGAAAATCCAGAGGCACTCCTAAGGAAGAATTAGTCTCGTGCCATTTCTTCTTCTACCACTCCACTGACAAACAAACTGGTCACCCCCGTACCATCCGCTACTACTGATATGGCCCAAAAGTTGCTCTGCGAGTACTCTGTCCCTACTGTTGCCAACGTGCCCATTGGGCCCGCTGTCAACACGGGCAACGAAAACTTTGAACTCAAGCTTGGGCTGATCATGATGGTGCAGGCAAATCCTTTCTGTGGTTTGCCTAGCGAGGATGCGAACGCACATCTTCAACACTTCCTCAAGCTGTGCGACACTATGTCATTAAGGATGTCGCACCAGAGAACAATAGGCTCCGTCTGTTTCCCTTCTCCCTCGCAGGGAAGACAAAGTAGTGCTATTACAAGGACAAGGAAGTTGTCAACACGTGAGCTAAATGCTCCACGATGTTCCTCGTGAAATTGTTCCCCATGGGCAAAACCAATGCCCTAAGGGGAATAATTTCACATTTCCAGCAGAATTCCATGGAATCAATTCCTGAGGCATGGGAGAGGCTACAGGAAATACATCCAAGCATGTCCACACCATGGGATAGAAAATTGGCTTGTCCTCCAGAACTTCTACAATGGGTTGACCCCCATGTCAATAGGACACATTGATGTCGCTGCTGGAGGACCTTCCTCTCACTCACCATCAATGGAGCTACGGCTCTTGTTGAGAAAATGGTGTCCAATCAATGGTGGGGTGCTGAGAGGCTACAAGATAAACAACAAAAAGGCATGCATACCGTGAAGGGGACAGATATGCCTACCACAAAAATGGACCTCCTAATAAAAAAATGCTTGACGAGCATGCCTATGAGGAGGAAATGTGCGGCACCATCAAAGCCATGGACCTGCATAAGACATGCGAGATCTATGGTGAAAGTGGACATTCAGGGAACGATTGCCCCGAGACCCATGAAGACGACACCTACATCAACAATGGGTTCTGTCCACAAGGAGGTAATAATGGGTGGAACAACCAATCATGTCCACCATTCAAAGAAGGTAATTCGAACTTCAATTCCAATTACAATTCGAATCAACCTTCCTTGATAGATCTTGTGTTAGGGCAAGCTCAAATAAATGAAAACCTAATTAAAAATCTTGCCTCTAACAATAAAATTTTGGAAAACATTAATTCAAATTTAGAAGGCTTAACTTTTTCCTTTGAAAATCAAGTAAACCTTAATAAAATGTTTGAAAACCAACCATCTCAAATTGCTACTCCAATTCCATCATATGATTTTTGAAAATATCTAGGGGCAACCCGAGATTTCATTTGAAAATGTCAATGCGGTGATCACGAGAGATGGTAAGTCCACTCGTGATCTACCATATCCTAACCATGCAGGAAAACCTAGAAAACATGGGGGTACAACCCTGAACCTTAGGCTTTGAGCTAGCTTGGGAGAGGAACCCCACAAGGTAACATGTATCTTGCACTCTCACCACTTTCTGTTACCTTGCATAAAAAATACAAAGAGAGAATGAAAAAACAAGAACTTAAGGGTTCTATATTGTTCACGATTCAAATATTTCACCTGTGTTGGATGAATCTTAGTTATCCTTTCATGTTTCCTCTCTTTATGTGGGTATGTTTTGGTTTGGATGTTGGTCATGCATGTGATGATCATACTCCCATAGGCTTTCTAAATTAAGCATGGTGCTTAGGTTATATAGCCTACCCTAATCAAATTAGACATGGAGTCGAGTTTGATTATTGAACCGAAACTACTAGTGTAGATTGTGGTTGATCATGTGGACTAACCCTTGCTGGAATTTATCAACTTCATGAGGGTACGTCTTTGAGATGACAACAGAAATGAAAACTTGTTTGGTGAATCTTGATAATGATAATAATAATAATAATAATAATAATATAATAATAAAATAATGGTAAAATAAGTTTTGCCCACAAGTTTGCCTCTTTTTAATAAAAGCAGCTGAAGGACTATAGACTTTGGGCTAGCTTGGGGGAGGACCCCCACATAAGTAACTTGTATTCCGCATTTCTTTATTACCTTGCATTTTATTATCTTAAAAAAAATAACATAAAATAAAATATGCTAAAAAAAGAAAAAAATTATTCCACTCTACATATGTGAGTAAGAATGTTTAGTTTCTCCTTTGTTGAAATGATGAATAGTTGCTATGTCTTATAATTCATCCGTGCCTGGTTTATAACTTAGTATTCCCTAAGATTTAAGTTTGTTGGCTAAAAATGTCTCATCCTAAAACTTGAAACTTATGGGTTGCAAACACATGATCCTTTTCTAAGTTGTTGCGAGTTATGATACGGGACAATTAGAATTTGCTATGACTTTGTTCTAAGAGAAACTTGACATCCGGAGTTTTATTTTCAAAAACACTAAAAATTGAAAAGTTCCTTAATGATAGCATTTCCTATCAGGACATATGACGCAAATTGTGGCAGATCCTCCTAAATTATAGGGTCCACATGCACCTGTCATTGTCCAATGACCTCTGGCGACTATGCATATGTTCCCGGTAACTTAAGAAGCCTGTCGGGTGTCCTCAGGAAACCCGAATCATCCACAATTTTTCCGAGCAGGATCCATTATAGAGTCATTGCAGTATTACAACAGTTTATTCAATAATTTACATCAGAGTAAAATAGCAGTAGTCTTACAATAACTTAGTTACAAAACAATTGTTTCAAATCTTACAAACCAAGTACGATTATTATTACAAACCATAGTAGTGGAGTAGCATTAGTAACATAAAACAAAACACACAATTAAATTGCCCTGCCCAAGGGCCACACATTTACTTGTCATCATTGATTTGAAAAATTGTCATGCAGCACGGTCCAAAGCAGACCTGCTCATGAGGCTCACCTGCAACAAGGGTTAAAGAACCCTAAGTACAAAAGTACTCAACAAGACTTAACCAACGTAAAAATGGAGAAGACTCAGGAATGTAGGCTCAGGGATTCAAGGTAAGGCTTTAGCAAGAATCAAAGTTCTTTTGCGTAAAAGCTCTCTAACAAGATTCTTTCTTTCAACATTTAAATCTTCATAAAGATCATATATAAAGCTGACATGATCCACATTGAGATCATGAACTTCATATCGAACTCTTTCTCAAATCTAACTCAAGTTCTATTTGTTAACTATGATGATGAACAGTGAGTTGAGTCTCCATAACCGAGGAGTAACGATAATTCGAACCGATTATAACCTAGCTAGGGATTCTCAACCACATGACATATGTAGGTCCCTGACCTACATATATCAACCTACCCTCAGATCCTCTAAAACAAGAACGGGTCCACACCACCCGAGAGCACAGTACTCCACTAATCCAGCCCATTGCCATGTGGGTACACGCTACTCTCGCCATCTCTCCACTCCTAGTGCGCGAGTAGCCATTCTCGTAATAGAATAGCCGAGTTAAGGCTTACCGAAGTATGTGGCCAGTACTACAAAATCTCACCTCATGCAATTCAACAACAAACGGTTCTTAATCGACATAGGCAGAAAGAACCAGCTCACAAGACATCCATGTCTTGTGGCTCTCATACACCGAGTCCGCCCGGTCTAGATTTATTGCTCCACATGATTATATCTCATGATAACATAAATAACCAATCGTATCCAAAAATCCATTTATATCTCGGAGGTGACAGGTAATCACTAGACTTTTATCAGTCTAAGCATGGCTAAGCATAATTAGGCATTCTCGAATTGAAGCTAGTAACAAGGTTGATATGGAAAAATAAGGTTGGTAATGCACCAATTAGGTTTCCATTCAATTCCTAATCACTTAATGCAACATTTAATAATAAAAGTGATATAAATTTGTAAAACATAAGGTAGGTTTAAATGCATCCCGGGCTTGCCTTGTTTGTCGGAATAGGTAGGTTCTGGAGATGTTCCACAGATATCAAACCCGATCTCAACTGGTGGGTTGACTTCCTCAACAACTTGGTTGACTACCAAGTTCTCACTTTCGTTCACTACATGTAGTAACAATGCCATGTTTAATATGATGCGAGATATAAACATGATGCTTGACGATGGATGCAAAAGTTAATAACTTGACAACAACTTTCCTTCACGGTATAGTTACAAACTAACAACTAACTAAACCTTCTCTAGGGTTTACTTAGATTAACACTAATGACCTTAGTGGGGTTATACTAATTAACATTTCTTAACCACAACTTGCTCATAAACTCAAACACTTACTTAAAGTACCAAGGATCATTTTATGCTAATTACCCAAGGTCATCACTCAATCCCAAATTCAAACAAAACCTAAGTCATTAAGGTTTACTATTTGTTTTAATTAATTCAAAATTATGAAATAAATCAACTTTTTCCAAATGAGCTCCAAATTTTTGTGAAGGCTCATCACATGATGACTAAGTGGAAAAACAATTTTCATAATTTTTGGATAACTATGTAAGCCTAAAAAAATCATGGAATCCTATTTATTAATTAATTTGAGCAATTTTTATCACATTCAAAATGTACTGAAAAGTAACATTTAATATTTTTCCTAAACAGTTCACATCTCAGAGAGGTCACACAAAAATTTCCATAATTTTTTGGAGCTCTATTTATTTCTACACAAAATAAACAAATCACAGCACTATTTAACCATTTCAGCAAAATAGAAAAAATCATTTTCACTTAAACAACTATTGACAGGTTGACCCTACTGGTCAGCCCGCGCTGACCATGGCGGCGAGGCCCTCTGACCGGCAATTACTCGCCGACGATGAGGTCTCCAACGGTATAGATCGAACCAACATGACCTCCCCAGCACTGCGCTTCGACTAATGGCACTGGTTGAACATCTAGACTACTGCAGAGACCTCACCGGCGACGATGGCGGCACGGCGGTGTCCTGCCAAGACGGCGACGATGATCTACAACTTCACCGGCAATACTAAGGTCTCCGACGTACTCAACACCTCCTAACAGACTTAACCGAGCACTTAATTGAACCAACAACACTCCACAACACTAGCAGCAATGCGCATAGCGGCATGGTGGAGCAAAACTCGCCAGCATCCCGTGGTTCCGTGGCTATGGTGTGGTAGAGGTAAAATATATCACACAGGCATGATTAGTGGCTCACCCCAAAGCTGATGCGCGTGAGAACGGCGGCTAAGGCGAGGCGGAGCTAAGTCGTCGGCATTGGAGATGATAGCGGCGGCGTGAACTCACGGCGAAGCTCCGTTCTGAGGAAAGCAACTGACCAAATGATCAACGATCAAGCTCATGAACATCATGAGATAATAAAGATCAAGAAACAGCAAAAGATGAAGTAAGAAGCCCACCAGAACTACCTGTCCAAGGTGGAATGGATCTCGGTGGATACTCGCCGGAGTTGGAGAAGATGAGGTTACGCCGGGCAAACCAGAGGGATAGAAGTTGAGCAGGTGGGTGATATGGAGGCGCTAGGTGATGGCGATCATGGTGACGTGCTCGGCTGAGGTTGGGAGGGCTCTACGACTCCGACGTGAGCTCGTCGGAGCTGGGCGGCGCTGACAGGAAACAAAGGGAAGGAGAGAGCGACAGGAGGGCGCTCCTAGACTTATCAAGCGAGCGGAGAGCGACGGGAGAGGTGCGCTTGACATGTAATGGCAACGCGGACACATTGAAGCAGGAGGTGTCACTCGTGGGCGCGCGTGGAAGCCAGTGGAAGCTTGCCGACAGCGAGAGCCTGCCTGCTTGCGCTGTTCATGATATTTACCGAATTGCCACTCGCTTCATTTTTCAAATTACTTTCAAATTTGTATGGTAACTCAAAAATCTCCAAAAATAAAAGTTGCTCCAAATTCAAAGTTCAACAACTTTGCTTTAATAACCATACTCAAATTCTATCTACATTTAACAATGCAAGTTTAAAATCAAAAGGGGACACTTTAAGAATTTATCCCATTTCAAATTACTTCAAATTTTATATAACAACTTTGAAAAGTCTAAAAACCAACTTTGTACACATTGACAAGCTCTACACTTTTTTTTAGGCTCAACCCCAAATTGTGCTTAGATTTAGAATTAGGTTTTCCAGGGTAGTGTTAAATGCTGGAAATTAGGGTTTTGGAATTCCAATTTAATACTAAGGTTTTGAACTGGATTCATCTCATACATGTCAACACATATAGTCATAAAAGTAAACTTATTTTAGTGAATGCATATCAAAGTTTTCACTAACACAAGAATGATGTGCAATGCATATGATGACAAGGCATATTTTAGTGTTTAAAACACCAGAGGTGTTACACAAATGTAAATACAAAACCTTAGTCATATGCTGCTTTTTTTCACATTGAGCTTTGTCAAATTGTTGTGACCCTTGTTGAGATTCTCGTCATGCAACCATGATCAAGATTCATGTACACCCACAAATAAAATACTAACTCTTACACTGAGAGTTACGCAAAAAACATGCTTTTCCATCCACCAAATAAAGATACTCCATTCATGTATCATGAGTCTCTCTCTCAAAAAATTTCATGTGCCAAAAAAGGAAGTATGGGCTACGCTAAAAAAAGAGAGAGAAAAGAAAAAAAATCCATGCCAAAAGGGCATGAGAGAAAAAAAAGAGCATGCCAAAGAGCATGAGAAAAAAAGAAAAAAATCCATGCTAAAAAGCATAAGGAAAGAAAGAAATAAAGATAGCCCATACTTTCAAATAAAAGACATTTCTCTAAAAAGAGAGAGAGTCATAATCCAAAGGAGTACATAAATATTTAGAGTTAGGAAGATTATAAAAATTACACACACTTGCACGTCTTGATCAAAGTGTATGACTTGCATCTCCTTGAGGTCAGGTTTTTAACTTAGCAATATTATGTGATGCAAGTATGCCTTCTTTTATACCTACCCAAAGATCCACATAAGCCATTTAGTTGGTAGGATAAAGGCAAACATAAAAAGGTGAGGATCATACACTTCTGAGTGACCGAGTGAATCATTTAAGGAACTTACTTTTATTTTACAAAACTCTTAAAACCTCTGGAAAGAAAGTCAATCAAGGAATGAATGACTAGCGGTTCTATGAAACCGTTCTAACTTGCAACCACCCAAGACATGGAAAAGCAACAAGCCCCATTGGGATCAAGGTAAAAAGGGTGGATAAAATACCAACTTATTTAAATCAAGGAAGAATACTTTGTTATAGACATGGTATCTTTGAATTGTAATCAGCATTGAAGCAACTCCTGATCAACAACCAAGTACTTAGCTATTTGCTCGGTACGAGCAAAGGTTAAGCTTGGGGGATTTGTTGGCAATCCTTAATGATCAAATTCGACCACCAATTAATATCCAAAACAGGAGAAATAAACAAACTTATAGCACATATACATTTACTATTGACATATTTCCACATGTATTGGATAGTTAGCGTTTTGCAGGACATATACATGAAATACATGGGAAGTATGGTCAAAGTGCGCAAACTGGAAAGAGTAAAGCAGATTCTACAAAAGCACAACAAAGCAAAAGCCCACACAACATACACATCTAGACCAAACACTAGCGTAGCAATGGCCTAGCCCACCTCAGGAACCAACCATGCGAAGGCAGCGGCGAGGGGGGCCAGCCCTGGTGCGGCCGCACCAGGGGTGCGCCCACACCCCCACCACTATACGGCGGTTGCATGGCGGCATGCAAAGGTGGTCTACAGCGGTTTCCTATTTTATTAGCCTCCAAACCGACCATCCTAGGCTATAAATAGATGGGGAGAGCTCCATTCACTACACACACCACAACTCAAGAGCCTCTCTCCCTCGACTTGTATCTTTTTACTATTTTTAGTAGTGTTTGGAGCTAGGCAAGACTCTTGTGAAGAGCTTGGACATCTAGAAGGAATCTTGGTACGATCAATATGAAGAGTTCTTCTATGTTCTTGTTCTTCTCTTATAAATATGGTTATGTTATAGAATTAGAGCAAAGTCTTATGTTATTCATTTAGCATATGAAACTTTATGCTTAATCTTTCATACAACATACATATTCAGACCAAGACCTAATTTAGGTGAAGAGTTATTCTTTAAGTTATTCTTGCTCGTTATATTCTTGTGGGTTCGTCGTCCATCCCTGTGGCAGATGCTCTAGTAGAGGACTCCTGATAAAGATGGATGTTCCTGGCTAATGCTAGAGTAGTAACTGATAGCATAGACATGGTGTCTAAGCTATACATTACCTTTGTTTGCCTCATTCCCCACAGTTGAGGGGTAGGCAGCAGGTGGTGACAGCCCTATCCATCCCTTGTAATCCCCCACATTTGGGTTCGGCGTAGAGCTGGAAGCCGGAGGTACTTAGTAGACCAAGTATAAGCCGGTGCCTGAAGTAAGTTTATAGTGACCAAAGCTATCTTAATTTAGAATCTATAACCTTAGAAACTCATGTATTTGTATGACTATCTGCTTAGTATAGTTATATAAGATAAGCCTGCTCGAATTTAGGTACATTCTTTTATTCTTTATTCTTTCTTTTATCTTTATCCTTGAGATTGGCTTGAGTGTGTGTGTCACACTATCCAACATTTATCCTGGCTTACCCCTGTTATAAACTTTGGTTTATTATGCAGTCATGATATCTTGACCATGTCCCTACTAGAGACTTTTATACCATACCTTCCTTTAGAAAAATATAAATTAACGATACCCGAATACTTACGGTTGAAATGCTACAATGATATATCCATGTGCTTGTGGAATATTTCTGCATGTGTTCAGAAATATCATCACAGCGTTTCTAGTGAAATTGCTAGGAAACACAAATCCTATTGGTGACGCTAAGAAACGCCAACAACCCTGAATACTTCAAGGTGAAATGCTACAACGATAGATCCGTGTGCTTATGGATATTATTTCTGTAATTGTTAAGAACTATCGTGTTGGTATTCCTTGGTGGTGCTGCTAAGATTTATCCAAATCTTAGGGATAGTGCTAAGAAATACCAACTGATGTTCCTAGTGCCGTTGCTAGGAATGGATTCCATCTCCATACTTGGTGATTGCGCTAAGAAACGCCAACAAGCGGGCATGCGTCGAGGCCCGTTTTCCATCGAGTTACGCTTGCAGCATCTGCGGTGGCCCGTAGTTCCGTGTGAGAGCAGGCGCAGTCCCATATCCTCATGACTCCGCCAATACCTTCGATAATCAGCCACCGGCGACCACGTGAGTACACGACTGAGCACAGTGGAGCCATCCTCGTCGTCGCCGTCACACCACGACCGCACCTCTGACTCCATGATCGTTGTCGGCTACCAGCACGAGGAGAGTCAGGAGACGGCGTCGAGGTGGGCCCGAAGGACGTGCCCCGAGAAGCGGCGCAGCGAGCGGGATGAGAAGGAGCAGCCCTGCCATGGCAGATGACGAAATGTAGGAGTTGTCGGAGGCCGGCCGTTGCAGTTGCGGCGGCCAAGGGGGAGGGAGGTTCGCTATTCGCTGCATCGAGTTGAGACTCGAGACGTGTTCACGGCGCCGCTGGATGGTTTGGATTAACCGCATAAACCCGCTTCGTGTATGCGGGCTTGCGGCACAGTCTAACGCAGTCCTGTGGCGCAGGCAGCCCAGCGGGCTCGTGGCATGCCTGTGGCCATTTGCAAGTATAGTACTAGAGTCTTTCTTATAATGTTGATCTCACAAGGTATCTAGTGTCTTTGTTTTACAAATGATATCTAGAAAATTTATGGTGCTAAGGATTGTATTATTGGCAACTCTGATTGGTATCACACTTCAAATGTCCATTGTTTACACCTTAGCATCGTTTGGTAGCCATTACTCTCCCACACTTTCTATCCATGTATATGTGCAAGCTTTTCAAATTCAAACTCTTAGCACATATGTAGGGGGAGCTAATGCTACCAATTTGGGTTTATGAAACTTGTCCATATCCTTTACACATGGTAAAATCCTTGGGAAAGCGACATGGATCCAAACAAAATTTATTGAATATCTTTGTGAAAAAGTTGTCATCAATTAGCAAAAAGGAATAGATTGAAAGCCCTAGTTTGGTTTTGAAAAATTGATGAAGCCCATGTGTACTAAGCTTGCTATCTAAGTAATGTGTGAGATAGGTTGGTAGACCCAAATGTGGAGCATGGTGGCACTCAAGTGTTGGCGATGATCACATGAAATAATGAGATGGCCACGTGAGATGATGATCAAGTGCTTTAACTTGGAAAAGGAGAAAGAGAAAAACAAAATCCTATGGAGATCAAGGCAATGGTATAAATAGGGATTTTGTTTTGGTGATCAAGACACTATAGAGAGTGTGATCACATTTAGGATAGATAGTCGTACTATTAAGAGGGGATCTCTACTAGACAATTTGGTCATCTAGTGCCACTAGGTGTTGGACTTCATGCATTGCATTTAGGCCTAGTACACATCGGAGAGCAAGAGAAAATATTTATCAAAAATATTTTTGATAAATGCTAACTTGGCTCTAACATATTTTGATAAAACACTTTGAGAGTTAGCATCACTTGCGGGGAATTGCTCGAGTTGTCGTGGATCGAATCGAGAAAAAGTTTACAACTTGGAGAGCAAGTGGTGGTGTCTGGGTGGGCACCCCCACCCCCTATCGGGTGCACCGCCACCCCTAGGGCGGAGCCACCAGGACGTGTCCGAGAAACGCAGTTAGGGTTGGGGCACCGCCCTACCGGTGTACACCGCCCCTAGCACGGCGGTGCACCGACTGGGGTTGTCCAGTGCCACTGCCCCAATTTTCCCGAGGCTGGCAAAAACTGGAGTTGGGCCGAGGGGTCACCACCATAGGGACGGCGGTGCTCCGCCCTATTTTTCCAGAGAATGGGGTTTTTGGGACTTGGATGGGATGGTCACCGCCACCCCATGGCGGTGCCACCTGCCACCGCCATGCTGTTGGATATATGGGCTAGGGTTTCCCACACCGCCCGTATATTCGACCACGTCTATCCATCGGGCCAGAGACCACAATAGTTGAAGCCCACGAAGCCTAGGCGAATCCACTAGCTTGGATGATAAGACATAGCAAGAAATATCTAGAAACCGATTTTATCTAGTAGCTCTCCTTGTAACAAACTAGGAAACCAATCACTTAGCCGATCGCTTCCGTTGTAACTCTACCCCAACCTATATAAAGGAGGGTAGGGGCCTCGCTATCATCCTGACCCACGTTATCTCATTCTACCTCATTCCATCTCATCTACTATGTAGATAGGAGCAACAGCCCTGGTAACCGAGCATACGAATACAAAAAGAGCAGCAGCACCCACAGGAGTAGGGTTTAGCGCGCACCACGCCCCAAACCAGTATAAATCCTTGTGTGTCGTGTGCTACCATCTGATTCATCTTACGTGGATTAGTTGCTAGGTATTGCCGGAGCTAAATCTTCTAATAGTTGGCGCGCACGGTATGGACCTTACGCGTAGAGATCTAATATGTTTCGGATGGGAATCTATCTTCAGCAATATCGACGATCGTCGCCAATCGGCGGCATCAAGGCGTGGACGTCCCCCGGCGGCTCTCGTCGCTCGAGACTTCGGCTCGTCCTACAGCCCGCTGCGGGACTCGTTGACTCACCGAGGTAACTGCCATCGGCACCCAAGATTTTCATTAAAATCACCACTGCATGCTAGGTCGGCAGGAAAAAGTTGTTCCCAAAACATGTGGCCGGGGAAAAGTCCGGCGGCCGCAGTCACCCGGACGCGCGTCAGATCCGATCTCGAAGCCTTGCAACGAAGCTGGCAGACGATCCATCTAGGTATGGCTCGCATGACGAATTTCCACACGATCAAATAAAGCACCAAGATGGGGATACCTGTGCGAGGCGTCATCACGTGCACGCACCCCTCACCAATAAACTAGCACTCTGGGCGGGCATGTACATGCATATACGGGGACAAAGCGCCCAGAACAAGCTAAGTCAAATTTTTTGATTCGATTAAACGTTCTTGTATATTCGCATGTCGTACGATATATACTCGTCTTCGTGACTATTAATCACAACCTGCAGCGATACTCGTCGTCCACAACGGCACTCATTGTCAGCACGCCGCAGCCTTCGCCGATGGCCCCGATCTCATCATCGACCCGACGCCATCTTGCTGTGGCCCTCGTCGTCGTCAGCATGCCGCGGATTTATTTCGGCCGCATCGCCCGCAACGACCCGATGTGCCAGAGATGGATGTTCACATGCACGTCTGGAAGACGCAGGCTCAACCGCTCAACACGTACAATTACGTAATGAGCGAGAATACGGCTGCATCTCGCGTCGCCGTCATACCGCGTCGACAACACGCCGTCATCAAGCGGCGGCCTCCGGCATTCAGCAAGTTGGTCCTGCCTGTACGTGCGCATGCATGTATGCGTCACGTATGCACATACAAGGTTACCGACTTCGACGTTATACATATCAGCACGATCTAGGTCATGTCTCATTTATTTTAATTCTACGGAATATATATGTGTATATATCTTCGGATATCTCCATGACTGTTACTGGTAGGCAAACGACTGCACCCCTCGCAGTTCGTCTCACCGGCTCGACGGCCACATCGCTGAACATGTACAACGACAGCATCACCGGCAACCGTGATTCGGGCTACCTTGAGCTGATCACGCCTTCTCCGACTACACCATCATTCGAGCGCGTCATCGGCGAGCTTCCCCGAGTTAGTCATGCATGACCTCTCGTCACGGCGCTTGGCTTCCTGCCGTTTCTCATCACGGCAGCACTTGACATCAACAGTAATAGCACCAACATGCTTTTAGATCAGCTAAGTCGTTTCCATAATTACTTTTTATTAAGTTATTTTTGCTCTTAATTTTTACTAAGTTAACATCCAACTTAGCAGAAAGTTGGGGGCTACTACACATAATAATCACACTTTAGGGCATTTTTACTTTTTCCTCCACGATTTATACGTTCTAGGTGTAAAGCTTTGTCACGACAATGATTTAAGCAACAACCCAACGCTATATGGGTCATGACATCTCACGCCCAACAATTCATAAAGGGAAAACAACATCAAAGAGAAAAGGCAACAACCCTTAAAACTGCATTAAGTACTTTTATGACACATGTTCTATGTATTGTGCTTTGTTGGCAGCAACGACCTATGCCGCAAACCCAATGCTACACGGGTCATGCCTCGGCAGTCAGCACCCTACGCACGGGGGCTACGGTCTAGTCGACAAAGTGCATAACACAATGAATATAGCACATAAAGGGAAATTAACACCTACATTACTACATCCTTGTCTTATTCAACTACTGAATAAATACTCATTGATCTTGACTCAAGTCTACAAACACATCAGGAACTAAGTTCTCGACAACGCGGTGTTACCACCTGAACAAAGGCGTTCACAATGCCCTAGAAGGTGTTACCACCGTTACCACCCGAACAAGGCGTTCACAATGCCCTGGAAGCTACGCTTTCAGTTACACGGTGTTACCACCCAAGCAAGGCACTTACAGCGCCCAGGGAACCACGTTCCCAAAGAAACAGTGTTACCACCACAACAGAACCCTCGGGACCCGAGGAAGCACCTCGGTACCCGGGAAGAACCTCGTTTGTACTCGCAGTACTCGAAATTACAGGGAGTCTACGACACCCAAAAGTTGAGCTATCTACTAGCTTGTCATTAAGACGACTCGACAACGACCATCGAGTGGTCCAAAACTTGCTGGTGAAACCGGGTGGACCAACATTTGGGCCCCACCAAAGCCCAGCATAACCCAAAAAAGCGGCAGGCGCAGTCGGTGGTTCCGGCCCGAAACCGCGAAAGCCGAACCCTGCCATCTTAGAGTGACGGGGATATTCGGGAGGGTTGCCAGCCGATCCTAAAACCTCTGGTATTTGAGCGTGATGGATATCCCTCGAATACTATGTAAATCTCCCGAATGTCTGAACGGGCTTGAAGTACCTTATTTCCGCAGATGTGTGCCCCTTCGTGGGAAACTAGAAAACTGGTTGGCCCTTGGCTGTAACCAAAGTACGAGCTCATGGAATATGCAAAAAGAGTTTTATGACGTGCCCCAGCTGGTCAGGCTTTGTCCTGCCACTTCCTTTCAGTGATAGCGGACGTTCACCTATTATAGCTGTTATTAACACAAAAGAATAGCATGCGCCATAGCCCCAGAGGTTTATATGTGTTCACTATTCACCCAAGTGGTCCTTGAGCATTTGGGATCACTTGCTTCCGGAGCCATGAATGACCGTAGTTGGTCAGAGTAAAATTTCAGTTCGGATCGCCTGCATAACCCATAGTTATGCTAACTACCCATCAGGTCCGGAAGGAGGGCCGAAAAAAATGCAAGGACGGTTTGACTAAATGAAAAATCACCAAACACCCGAGCAAACCGGGAAAATAGGTAAGAATTACGTATTTCATATAAGATATTCTTTACTGATAATTTTCCTTGCAGGTGTACAATAGTAAAGGATACCTCGTCGTGCTACATCCAGCTACGTCGACACGTCGCCTCCAGGCATTCTGGCGGCAACGACCCTTAGGTACTCCCTCGGGGGCTACCCTATGCTGGTCATGCAGCCGTTGGCTATATCATCATACTGCGTCCAGCTATGTCGACACGCTGCCTCTGGCCAGTCCGTCGGCAACGGCCCTCAGGGGCTACCAAGAGTCGGTCATGCCACCTCTATCTACGGAGGCACACTACCTCCACTTACATCATTGGCAACGACCCTCATATACTCTCTAAGTGTCTACCTCGAATCGGTCACGCCACCTGCACCTACGGTGGCACACTGCCTCCACTTACATCATCAGCAACGACCCCGGGTACTCCTTCAAGGGCTACCTCGAGTCGGTCACACCACCTCTATCTATGGTGGCACACTGCCTCCGCTTACATCGTCGGCAACGACCCTCGGGTACTTCCTTGGGGGCTACCTTGAGTCGGTCACACCACCTATATCTACGATGGCACACTGCCTCCACTTACATCACCGGCAATGACCCTTGGGTACTCTCTCTGGGTCTAGAGTCAGTCACGCCACCTGCACCTATGGTGGCACACTGCCTCCACTTGAATCATCGACAATGACCCTTGGGTACTCCCTCAGGGGCTACCTCGAGTCGGTCACGCCACCTCTATCTATGGAGGCACCCTGCCTTCGCTTACATCGTCAGCAATGATCCTCGGGTACTACCTTAGGGGTTACCTCAAGTTGGTCAAGCCACCTCTATCTCTTGAGGAACACTGCCTTCGCTTACATCGTCAGCAATGATACTCGGGTACTCTCTCAGGGGCTACCTTGAGTCGATCACGCCACCTCTATCTACGGTGGCACACTGCCTCTGCTTACATCATCGACAACGACCCTCGGGTACTCCCTCAGGGGCTACCTCGAGTCGGTCACTCCACCTCTATCTATGGTGGCACACTGCCTCCACTTACATTGTCGGCAATGACTGCTCGAATATACCTTCAGCAGGTCATCTCGAGCCAGTCAAGTCATTATCAACTCCGTTGTCAACCTCTACCTCCCAAGTGGCCTACGATAGTTTATCTCGATCCGATCACACCGTCTCAAAGATAAATCCTCAACCATGACTGTTTGAGCGAACGATGTTAGGCTCCACCCAAATTCTCCTTATCCAGACTACTAGCGCGATGACTCAGGCTGGTCACAAGTGCAACATTATGAGAGGAGGGAATGCAGTGGTTCAGACACCCTATCCTATCGATCCTTTCTTCAAACATGACTCAATGACACGTGTCAACTAAAGCTTGTATAGGCGTTCAGACATTCTAGGAACCAAGTTCCTATGTACGCAGTGCTACCACCCGAAGAAACTTCTCAGCACCCAAGAAGCGGCCTCTACATGCCGAGCAGAGTGGCAATCAGTCCTCGACACTCGAGGACACCAAAATCTGCTGCTCAAGACCTCGGCACCTGAGAAAGAGCTCATCAGCACTCACAGTGCTGAGAGTTATAGGGGTTCATAGCACTCGAGGATGGAGCTATTCGACTAGCTTGTCATTAAGTCCTGCGGGGGTTACTGTCGAATATATGGGCCATGGGTACCCGCACCACCCGTATATTCGACCACGTCTATCCATCGAGCCAGAGACCACAATGGTTGAAGCCCACGAAGGCCAGACGAATCCACTAGCCTGGAGGACAAGGCATAGCAATAAATATCTAGAAACTGATTCTATCTAGTAGATCTTTGTTGGTATTTATTAACTTGTCACTTGTTTTAGTAGCCACCTATTAATTACCTACATCTCCTAACATTACTTTACTAGGTTGTCAACCCTAGTGATGGTGCCAGAGATGCTTGTTGGTACTACCTAGCATCACTACTAGAATGATACTAAGTAGTTCCTTATCATTTTATGTGACTAGAAAGAATATAAAGATATATGAATGAAAAGGAATTTATAAGCTCACAGATAATTATATCATTGTAGCACTTCACCAGAGAGTATTTGAGGTATCATTATTTATATTTTACCGTAGGGAAGGTCTAGCGTGGACATGTAATGATAACTTATACTATTTATGGAGAAGTAAACCATAACCAATATTCTACTCATAACAGGGGTAAGTCATAGGATAAGATATATGTATGATAAGTATTGATCAACAATAATGATAAATCACTCAGAGTACTCCTTTCTATGGCATTAGCATAGTCAGGTAGAATATTAGAGGAATAATTCCTAAGTCATTCTTAATTACAAGTCAAAGCATACATTCATTAGTGCAATTACACCTAGTAGTCATGGCTAAAATCATCTTTATATCTATACATAAGGGATATTACTAAGGAAGATTAAGAATAGAGCTTGTCTTCCTTTGTAACTAGATCCTACTTGTATACCTATATTCGGGAGTGGACTACAAAGGACTCAACGGGAGTGTCACATCCGCAATCTACCACATGGCCCAGAATATAGGGTGTGTCCGTAAGTAAACAACATATAAGCACCACACTTACACAAATATCGACCACCCACCCCGTGTACTTTGGAGCAAGCGCTTTGTGAACTTATGCATAAACATAATGATAAACTAGCTATACTAAGTATATAATCAAAGTAGACGATGAATATTATAACAAAGAACATGAATAAGATGAATACTAATATTGTCATAACAAACATGCTATATGTGTGAAAGCACAGGCGAATCGGCTAAAATAGCCGATGTATGCATAGCAAACAAACAGAGTACATATCTCGATCATGAACAAGACCACCATTCGATAATCTCTAATCCAAAGTCTTACCGGTGAGGTTCGACCGGATCGATGCAGCTATGGTATTGTTATTAGATTAGATGTCATTAATTAGTGAGTTTATTCACGATTGAAACATGCCTTTGGATGCATACTATGTTTGATTGGAATAGAGATAAAACAGCCAATCAAGCGGAATTAAGTCATCAATTATGAGATTTAAAGCATGACCAGACCAAAGGATGACCAATTAAGATGATATGATACAATCTATCTCTATCTCAATTAGGTGATTTGTTATAATTAATAAAACATTAATTATAACAAGATCGATAGCTGGTGAATCAACCAAAAACAGCAAGAAAAATCTTACTAATCTTAGCAGATTCGATAACTGGTGATATTGTATTAAACAACAAGTTATTTAACATAAGATCGATAACTTTGATCTATATTATGGTTCGTAAGAGATCAATCAGTTGATACAGCCTTACAAACTATGATACAGATCGATAACTAACTTATATTATGGCTCATAAAAGATCAATTAGCTGATGCAGCTTTACAAGCACAATATAAGTCATGACGGCACTCACAAGCGAGCTGGAGGTCGATCAGTCTATGTAGCCCTGTTTGCTAAAGAACTCGTCGAGATCTATAGTACTCCTACTCCTAATGCAATAGTGAAAGCTAGAAAGACTGTGTTGATTAATTGTTCGTGTCCTTGTATAATAACCGGGGTTCAATATTTATACTCGGAACCTAAACATGAATCCTACTCAAATATGACTCATTACAATTCTTGGAATAAAAAAAACATTCCTAACTTAAAATAACTTGAACTCTAATCTTTTCCTTTCTGTAGAGTCTAACATATCTTTTCCCGTAGTCCATTGATGTCGTCTACTGACGTTATCCAAAAAGAACCAATTCCAGTACCACATATGAATCAGCTAACATTGATCTTTACGCAATTGATTCATTGATCACACAATCCCAGAAGCTTCAAGTTCCCACGCTCTCCTTCCAAAATTTTGGTGTAAACACATGCCCTCCAATTTTGGGATAAAATAATTTTATTCTAAAATTTCAATCATCAGCTCACCGCGTTGCAACCACCTATTCTGAAACAAACGCGTGACTCCTGACTTTTCGGGCCAAACTCTATATAACATCCCAACAGTATAATCTTCAATCCATCCGGCTGATTTACTTTCCCCTTCTTCTTCAAGCAAGCCCTATCAACCAAAGCCGCCACCACCAGAGCTCCAACTCTAGCAGTTTCTCCCTTTTGATCGGGCTACTTTTCAAGTCACTCCTCTACAACCCTTTCTCAAATTCATATTTATTCCAACTACAATGGCGACCATCGACTACATCCCTGAGGTATGTCTTGAAATTTCTGCTTCTCAACTATCAGCTGCTGCTCTATATTTCCTTTTCCTTAAGTTCATCTCATCTGACTTTCTAGGGAATGAAAAATGAAATTTTGATCCCTTCGTCTGTTATTCCGAATGCTTATTACCTTAGACCCATGGGAGACACTAATCCTTTAGAATTTATCAATCAAGAAACCAATCAAATTCCCTTCAGACAGTCCTTGGTAGATTTATCATCTTGGAACACCAAAAATCCCTTTAGGAATTGGCCCAAAATGCCTAAGGAATGGAGAGACTGGTTCCGAAGAGTGTCAGACAAAAAGGGCGGAGATTGGGAAGTTTGATTTAAGCCAATGCCTGACACTTTCACTGTTCAGGATGGAGAGAAATGATTCACTCATAATTGCTGCTTCTTACTTCTGGTCCAACACCTTGAATGCCTTTATCTTTGGTCACGGTCCGATGACTATTACCTTGGCCGTTGTTCATTTGTTGACTGACCTTAGAATAATAGGACAAATGTAGCCATACGAACTCTTAGGTGCTGGGTCGAAGAAGCTAGCCAAAATATCAGACTGCGCAGGATGGGCAAGCTATATCCAAAACCACAATGAGAATAAATCAACTATTAGCGAAAAAGAACATGTGGCTTTTCTAAACATGTGGTTAGAAAGATTCATCTTCTACGGGTCATCTTGTAGTCTGACTTACAACCACAAACTCTTGGCAGAGCATCTAGTAGTAGGCACTGAGATTCCTCTTGGAAAATATTTGTTAGGATCAGCTTACCACTTGATGCACCAGGTGGCTGCCCAACTGCTAAAGAATGAAGCAGTGCACACCATCAGCAGCCCTTGGTGGTTAATACAAATGTGGTTAAATATGTATATGCACAGGATTGTGAAGCCAAATCTCTAGAATTTGAGTTTTCCCTCCTCCAACTTTGATGAGGAATACAAAGGCAAAGGAGGAAGAACTCGCCAGTGTATGAACTATGGTGAAGCTGCATCAGCCATAACAATTGTTGTCGATGTGGGCCACCTCTTCAAGAAGTTTTATAGAGGGTTTGATGTAGATATTTTGACCTGGCTACCCTATGATGAAGATGAGGACAATGAGTTGGTCATCCCATTCAAATTTTCATTTGAATCAGGCTGCACAGACGAAACAACAGCTGCAATCTTAAATTCTTTCATCAAACCTTGTGTTCTACTAGACGAATTTTGTCTTGGCCATGGCAAAATGTCCACATGTCCTTTTCTTCTAGGCAACCTTCCAACCTATGAGTTTTACAACCCTTCTTTCATAGCTCGCCAATTTGGTCTTGGTCCATTGCCCCCTGGCTATTTTTCAAAGATATACTAAAACCGAGAGAAGGCATCAGTGAGGCAATGGAAGCTTCCAGAGTTTTCCAGTTAGGATCAAATCTTCCTTCTCTCTATCTGCATGAATGGACCAGAGCCACCATCACTTTAAATTTATATGATTCCTTGTGGCAAGAATGGCACTCCCATCTCTTCTATAGGCCAGCCCATCCTAGCTGCATAGCTCTAGATGAAAATTTTGCTTCTAATAGTGAGGTCACAAGTTAACTCTTTTCTTCCATAAAGATCATCTGCTAAAGTCTCTCTACCAACTCATCTAACTGAAACCCCCTTGCAGGATGCTAAATTCAATCCCCCAAATGTGAATAGAAAAGGGCATGCCATAGAGTATTATCCGCCACATCCAATCTCAAGACTAGGATCAACTGGACCTACACTGAAGAAGCTAATGAAAACCTAGGCTGCTCCTACAATTGTAACATATCAATCCTCAAAACGCAAAGCACCTCAAGGGGTAATCCAGAAAACTAGCACTAGGAAAAGATTTCGCAGAACAAGACCATCAGCTGCTTAGGTAAAATAATCTATCTTCTTTCCAAAATGATGGTCGATTTCTAATCCAATTCCTTTTCTTACAGTTGTCCACCATTGCATCTCAATCGGCTCTAGGTGCGAAACTATTGTCCCATACGTTTGGATCAGCACCAACCAGACCTTCATCGGGTCCTGATGCTGCCAAGGTATCTCCTCAAAATTCTTGATTTTCATTCAATTTTAATCTCTCCCTAACCATCTCACCTCATTAGACGCTACCTAAGGAAATATCCACGCAAGAACAGAAAATCGACAGTCCATCAGTCGAAGGCGACCCTATTGATGTTGACACCTAGACTGTTAATTCCCCAGTTCAACAAACAATCAATGGTAAGAAAATCATACATCTATTTTATCCTTTTGCAACAAACATGAATTGAAACATTTTCCTTGATGTTTGCAGATACCAGTGTTGAAAGACCAAAGCCGATTCAACCAAATATCATTGGTGGATCATCAGTTGTTCCTTCTCCTCAGATAGAACCAGCTCTGAGCTACTCTATCAATTTTGAAGAGTATATAGATGAAAATGAAATAAGCTCAGCAGCCATCTCCTCCAAAGAAGCTTTGTCAGAGGAGACCAAAAATCGGCTAGAAGATATGCTGCCAATGCTCAAAAAGGATATAGCCAATTTGGTTTAGGATGCAGATCCGGTGAGAAGAACTTTCCTAGCCATTAAGGGTAACTTGCCTTCGAATCTTGCTAAAGTTCTGACACCTTTGTCCAACATTGAGGATCAAGCACCAAGAGTGAAAAGGGCTCAGAGAAACCTAGCTAATCACAAAGCTTTATTGGCCAAAAAGAACTCCAACAATCAAGAGGCCAAAGAGATAGCACAGCTAATTGATGATTTGAAGAACTCCCCTTTCAAGATGGAACCAGAGCTGAACCAACTCAGAGCTAAGCGCGCTGAACTCGAGAAAGAACTAGAGAATGTGAAGGCTGCCATCGATCATCATGAGTCCAACCTAGCTCAAATACCTAATGCCATCAAGCAAAAGAGATAGGAGATGTTGACCAAAGTCAAAGAGGGTAAAGCTATCCACAGCAACCTCGTGAACATCCCTGGATCAGCCAAAAAAGGTAGGCAACAAATTGCAGAAGTTGACGCCACCCGGCTAAAAGTTTTGAAGGCAATCCAGGATGTTTTGAGCTTGTAATCTAAATGTCACTATTTATAACATATATCCTGTGTGAAACTAATGAGAACCAGCCTATCGATTTGTTTATCCCCTGATTCGGCTAAAAGAGCTGATTTGAAAATAGCAGATCCTAGACTTCTGACTTCAATCCAATTAAGTCTGAAAACTTGGCCTCCACTAAGAAAACTCTTTGACTTCTATCCTCAGTTATCAACGCCACATATTCTTCGGCATTAGTGGGGTGGCGCTTCACTTTCTATTAATTGTGGTTACCTTTTGCACGTCTTGAGATATCTGCCACTTCGCTTCGTAGCTATAAATACCACCCGAGAGACCTAGCCACAAACACACACATCTTTGGTATCGACTATTAGAGCCGACAACTAACAAATCGGCTATCAAGCATTAACCTAGACGCTAGGATAATACTTATTTAGATATTTTCCATTGATTGCTCTATCAAATTCTTCTCTCCCTTCTAGTGTTTCCAAAATGTAAGCATTACCAGGCGCACAATGACTAATCCGATAAGGACCTTCCTAATTGGGTGACCATTCGCCAAACTTGCTGTCCTTAGACCCAATTGGCAATTTTACTTTCTAGACTAATTCTCCATCACCAAACTACTTGTTCTTGATCTTTTTGTTATAATGCCTTGCAACCCTTAACTTATTGGCTTCAATATTCTCAAGAGCATGCAGGCGATGACAACTTAAGTCCTCTAAATCATCCATCATTAGATTCTTGTAGACTTCGTATGTCAAATCATTCTGTAATGTAACACATCTTGATCCAGTATGGATTTCCCGAGGAAGAACTGCATTATGCCCATATACTAACTCATAAGGTGATGATTTAATCGATCCATGGCAAGCCATCCTATGTGCCCACAATCCCTCATTGAGTGTTAAGTACCACTTCTTTGGTGGCTCCTCAATTTTCTTCTTAATCAATTTAATCATAGTTTGATTGGATGCCTCTTAATGGGAACGGGGATCCTGATCTTCCGTCAGGTGATGGTAACTATCGTTGTGGCGGAGAATAACACACCGATCCGCCTTCAGATCGAAAGATCGAACCCTACAATCTTAGCACCACAGCTCCTCTGGTTATCAACCGAGTCACGGACCAGGTTGACCTCGCCAAGAAGACTAATCCTTGCCTGCGCAATGAAGAACACAAGCAAGAACAAGAAAGAACGCAACCAAATTGCAGATGAATGATTAAACTCACGAAGTTGGGGTCTCATCAAATCGATGAACGGCGAAACTGTTCTTGACAAATTAATCTAAGCCAAACCCGAACCCTAATGGAGGGGCGGCGGCTGTTTATGAAGACTCTAGGGTTGTGCAAGACCCCTGGACGCGCCCCTAATGGGCCCAAACTCGATACATGGTCCAACGGACCAAAAGATGGTGTCGCAGCACCCTGGCAGATTCTGGATGCTAACTTGTTTTGACGATTCCTGTTGATTCCGAATAGCTTTTGATGTGAAACCACTTGGATTGGCTTCCTTATCAAATTATCTTTCCATCCATATGTGGATCATCGAAACGGAGTCCGGATGCATCCTGGGTGACCAGTTTAAGGCAGACTGGTACTGAAGGCCGAGGCAGACTCGAATTCTTGTTGGTCATCATCGCCTCCACCACTTCCTCTAAGTCCTTCATGACCCTCTCCAATGTTCCTAAGCAAGATCACATCATTAGGTAGTAGTCTATTCTCAAAAGTATGAAAAGTATCGCTTAAGAATAAGCTCACCTCTAAATTGAGTTGTTGCTTTCGAGCTCGGGTCATTGGACCTTGCATGACGGTGGGAGGATCAGTGGGTACCTCTGAAGAAGTGATGTCCTCATCATCCTCCCCCTCTTGAATTCGAGTCGTCCTCGACTCAAGCTCATCTTCTTCTCCCAAATAAGGTTTTAAATCTGCAATGTTAAAGGTGGGACTAACCCCGAACTCGGGTGGCAATTCAAGTTTGTAGGCATTATTATTTATTTTCTCAATGATCTTATAAGGACCAGCTGCTCTTGGCATTAATTTAGACTTACGTAGCTCAGGAAATCTATCTTTTCTTAAATGTAACCAAACCAAATAACCTAGTTCAAGTTTAATCTCTTTTCTACCTTTACTACCAGCAATTCTATACTTTTCATTCATGCTTTCAATATTTGCTTTAGTTGTTTCATGCAACTTACGAATAAAATCAGCATGCTCTCTAGCATCACTATGTATTCTCTCAGTGGTAGGTAAAGGCAAAAGAGCAATAGGAGCACGGGGGTTAAAACCATACACTACCTGAAAAGGACTTACCTTGGTGGTGGAATGTTCCGCCCTGTTATATGCAAACTCCACAAACGGCAAACACTCTTCCCACATCTTCAAATTGTGCTTCAAAATGGCTCTCAACATGGTGGACAATGTTCGATTCACAACCTTAGTTTGCCCATCAGTTTGGGGATGACATGTTGTAGAAAACAGCAGCTTGGTCCCTAATTTATTCCACAACGTGCGCCAAAAATGACTCAAGAATTTTGCATCACGATCTGAAACAATAGTAGAAGGCATACCATGCAAGCGAACAATTTCTTGAAAGAAAAGGTCAGCAATATGAACAACATCGTCGCTCTTATGAAAAGGAATAAAATATGCCATCTTAGAAAAACGATCAACCACCACAAAAATACTATCCCTCCCCCTCTTAGTCCTTGGCAATCCCAACACAAAATCCATAGATATATCTGCCCGAGTAGAAGGAACAGGAAGAGGCATATACAAACCATGTGGGTCAACCACGACTTAGCTTTTTGACATGTGACACACCGAGCCACATACCACTCTACATCTCGCCTCATCCTTGGCCAAAAGAAGTGTGTGGACAGCACCTCCTCTGTCTTCTTGACACCAAAATATCCCATCAATCCGCCTCCATGTGCCTCCTGCAACAACAAAAGACGAACGGAACCAACTGGAATGTATAGGCGGTTAGCTCTAAACAAAAACCCATCGCTGATCATAAACTTATTCCATGTGTGTCCCTCTCTACAATTAAGCAACACATCCTTAAAATCAGGATCAAGCGCATATTGTTCTTTAATGGATTGAAGACCAAAAATCCAGCAATCAAGTTGGGACAGCAATGTATATCTTCTAGACAAAGCATCAGCAATCACATTATCCTTCCCTTTCTTGTGTTTGATAATATAAGGAAAAGATTCAATAAATTCAACCCAGTTAGAATGCCTATGATTCAGATTATTTTGAGAGCGAAGATACTTAAGCGATTCATGATCAAAATGAATAATAAATTCTTTATGCCACAAATAATGACGCCATGTCTCCAAAGAACGAACAAGTGAATACAATTCTTTATCATACGTGGAATAATTAAGAACAGGACCATGCAATTTTTCACTAAAGTAAGCAACTGGTTTACCATCTTGCATCAAAATACCACCAATGCCAACTCCACTAGCATCACATTCTAGCTCAAAAGTCTTACCAAAATTTGGAAGTTGCAGCAATGATGCGTGTGTAAGCTTGTCCTTCAAAGTGTCAAAGGACTCCTCTTGTGCCTCTCCCCAATGAAACACCACTCTTTTCTTCGTCAACTCATGCAATGGGGCAGCAATGGTGCTGAAATCTTTGATGAAGCGGCAGTAGAATCCTACAAGACCAAGAAAACTCCTCACCTGTGTGACGGTTTGGGGAACCGGCCAGCTCTTTATGGCTTCAATTTTCATCTCATCCACCTCAATTCCCTATGGAGTTACAACATAGCCAAGAAAAGAAACTCAATCCATGCAAAAGATGCACTTCTCAAGGTTACCAAATAAACGTGCATCACGTAAAGCATTAAAAACAGCACGTAAGTGATCCATATGTTCATCAAAAGACTTGTTATAAATCAATATATCATCAAAGTAAACAACCACAAAATGTCCAATAAAAGCTCTTAAAACCTCATTCATTAAACGCATGAAAGTGCTAGGTGCATTTGTCAAACCAAAAGGCATTGCTAACCACTCATACAACCCAAATTTGGTTTTAAACGCAGTTTTCCATTCATCTCCAAGTTTCATTCTAATTTGGTGGTAGCCACTTCGCAAGTCAATCTTAGTGAAAATTATAGAACCACACAACTCATCTAACATGTCGTCTAGCCTAGGAATAGGATGACAATACCGAATGGTAATATTATTGATGGCTCTACAATCAACACACATACGCCAAGTTCCATCTTTCTTAGGAACCAAAAGTACAGGAATGACACAAGGACTAAGGCTTTCATGTACATACCCGTAGTCCAAAAGATCTTGGACTTGTCGCTGAATTTCCTTAGTCTCCTCAGGATTGGTTCGATAGGCAGCTCGGTTGGGCAAGGTTGCTCCCGGAATCAAATCGATTTGATGCTCTATCCCTCTCATAGGTGGCAGTCCCAGGGGTATCTCAGCTAGAAAAATGTCCTCATACTCCTGCAAAAGGTTAGTGATAGCAGGAGGTACCGAGCTAACAATATCATAAAGCGAAAACATAGCTCATTTGCATACCAAAGCATAGCAAATATCATCATCAGAAATTTCAACAAAGTCACATTTTGTTGCAAGCATAACACCACCCTTCAATTTAATCCCCTCAGCCTTAGAAATAGATGTAGACTTATCCTTTTTAGGTGGGAAAATAGAATTAGCAACTTGCTAATTTTCAGATTGAACATCATTGAAACTAGCAGCGCGTTCTCTATCAGCTTGTACAATTTGATCAGGGGTCAAAGGTACCAAAGTAATTTTCTTTCCTTTATGCACAAAAGTGTATTTATTACTTCTACCATGGAGTGTTGCATCATTATCATGTTCCCAAGGACGACCCAATAAGAGTGAACAAGCTTGCATAGGTACCACATCACAATCAACAGAATCAGCATAAGAACCAATGGAAAATGAAACTCTGCAAGTTTGTGTTACCTTTGCTTTACTAGAATCATTTAGCCACTGAATATGGTATGGACGTGGGTGTGGGCGTGTGGTCAAGCCAAGCTTCTTGACCAAATCAGAACTCACCAAATTGTTGCAGCTACCTCCATCAATAATGACACGTGCTCGACGGTCGCTGATGACAAAGAAAATCTGGAACAAGTTATGGCATTGTAGCTTCTCAGGTTGCTAGACTTGTGAGCTGAGCCCCCGCTGTACAATGATGCTCCTATAGGACGATGTGGCTTCGTCACCAAGGACTTCACCATCCTCCTCATCTGCATCTTGGTCTTCTTCATCCTCAATGTCAGAGGTGCTGATGTAATCATCTTCTGTAGCAATATATGCCCGCTGACTTGGGCAGTCCTTCTACACATGACCAATGCCATGGCAGTGGTGGCACTGAATACCCGAAGTGCGTCCCATCGATGCAACAGATGAGAAACTCTTGGTAGGCACCTGCAAAGAATTTTTACCTAAATCTGAAGGTCATGTAGGAGGTGCCTTAGGTGTAGCAGAAACTCTAGAGGCTGCTGGTCGCTTGCTCGCTGGTGGAGGCACCCAAAAAGTGGTTGGCTTGGTCAGCCCCAAAGATGGTGCCGAGCGTGGCGTGTATGTGCTGGTGCTGACCTTGCTCTTGCCCTGCTGTTCACGCCCCTGCAATTCCTTTTTTGCAAGCATAGCAAACTGAAACAACTATTTGATAGTGTTAAATTCTTTATAATCAACAATGTCCTGAATCTCACGCCTCAAATCTGAATAAAAAAGACAAATGGCATCTTCGTTTCCCTCCACAACACTACAGCGCATCAATCCCTTTTGGAGCTCACCATAGTAATCCTATACAGATTTGTCTCCTTGTTCTAAACGCATCAATTTCTTACACAAATCTCTATGATAAGGAGGAACAAAATGATCACGCATAGCTACCTTAAGTTCTTCCCATGTACCAGGTAAAGCATCCTGTGCAGCTAGCCCATTCCACCAAATAATGGCAAAATCCTTAAACTCACTAGTAGCTTGACGAACTCTATGATGCTCAGGCACAAGGTGGGCACTAAACTTTTGTTCTACTGTCATCTCCCAATCAAGATATCCCTCAGCATTGTAATTTCCCAAAAAAGATGGTATTGTGAACTTAATCTTAGCATAAGGATCATCGGGTACATAGTGATTATTACCTTGATGGTGGTGGACACCACCCATACCTGTCGTGTTGCGGCGAAGACGTCGTCATAATCTTGCTTGTCGGAAGGCTACTCGATCCATGTTTCCAGCGACATCATGCACCGTGTCTTCTGGCAAGAGACCATCGGTGTTGCTGCCTGAGACATCATTGTTGTTGACCGCCACCAATGTTTCCAACTCAGTAACCTTGTCGGTTAGTGTGGAAATTCGTTTGTCCAACCTCTCCATGTTGTTGCCAATGTTGAGTTCAATGAGTGCGTTAGTGACGGCCTTCCTAATAGCCTCATTCATCCTTTTTTGGGCATCCTCTACAATAGCTTATAGTTGCTCTTGACTGACACACTCGTTGAAACCCTTAGGGTTGTTATCTCCAGTCTGTTCACCTCATGCCATTGAAAACACAAAAACAGGAACAAACGGTGAAAGTTATCCCTACCAAATGACTACGTGGTTGCAGTGGTGTCACTTTTCACAGCAAGTGGAGGCACCTTACCAAGCTCTTACAAAGTTCTTACCAACGCAAGCAGTGGGCGGTACAACCAGCGGCTGGTTCATGATACCTGTGAGGTAGTGGTACCGAGATTGCAAAGCCCTTTGTCTGTACTGATCTAAAGAATTTGTGGAGCTTGGAAGGCAAACAAAGAGTAATATGTATATTTGGCACACAAGTTAGTAACAGAAAGTAATGCTGAATTATAGTCTAAAGTACTTGTTCTCGTTGCTGGTCTAAAGTGTTGCAAGTATCAGGTGTGTGACAAAAGTATGGTGGATAGCAAGGTGATAGGTGTGAGAAAAACAAGTATGGTGGATGGAGACAGCAACACAAACAAGGAACTAGACAACACACGCTAACATAGCTCACTTTGGTCTTCTCTATGTGGTCCTCTAAATATTGTTCCTCTTTTGCTCCTCTCTTTTTCTATTTTTTGGGCTGTCGTTGTTTTTTGGAAAATTTTGACTTTTTTATTTTATTTTTTTGATACTTTTCCTTTACTTAGGAGCACAAAAGAAGTAACCACAGAAAATATGATCTCAAACAAGTGAAAGACGTGGCCTGTGGAATTTTTAGAAAACTGGATCAAAATCGATAAAAACCTTGTGACCACGAAAAGAGGATCTTGTGATCATTTTTTGACCAATTTAAAAATCTCTGACCCGGACAAAGCTAGGGATGGATGGATCCAAAAAAATTTTCTGATCGATTTGCATATATGGAACGTCGAAAACGGAGTTCGTATGCGAAAACTAGACCAGTTTTAAGAATTGGTTCCGAATTAGAGGACAAAACGGGAACAATGTATGCAAAATTGGTCATAACAACCAAGATTTGATGGAAACGATGGGGAAAAACACATGAACTAGACTCTAACACGACCTAACCAGCAACAAGACCTTGACCAGGACACAAACTCAACACGACGGACTCTAAAACTGAAATATGCAGAGGCTATGGCGCGGAAGGTTCTAGGACAGGAAAAACAAGTATGGCACTAGACTATGGGACGAATGCGAAACACTCAAAACTAGGGAATAAAAGTGAACCTGATGGTATACCTTAGCTCTGATTACCACTTAATGGGAATGGGGATCCTGATCTTCCGTCAGGTGATGGTAACTATCGTTGTGGCAGAGAATGACACACCGATCCGGCTTTAGATCGAAAGATCGAACCTTGCAATCTTAGCACCACAGCTCCTCTGGTTATCAACCGAGTCACAGACTAGGTTGACCTCACCAAGAAGGCTAATCCCTGCCTACGCAACGAAGAACACAAGCAAGAACAAGAAAGAACGCAACCAAATTGCAGATGAATGATTAAACTCACAAAGTTGGGGTCTCACAAACCGATGAACGGCGAAACTGTTCTTGACAGATTAATCTAAGCAAAACCCAAACCCTAATGAAGGGGCGGCGGCTGTTTATGAAGACTCTAGGATCGTGCAAGACCCCTGGACGCGCCCCTAATGGGCCCAAACTCGATACATGGTCCAACGGACCAAAAGACGGTGTTGCAGCACCCTGACAGATTCTGGACATTAACTTGTTTTGACGATTCCTGTTGATTCCGAACAGCTTTGGATGTAAAACCACATGGATTGGCTTCCTTATCAAATTAGCTTTCCATCCATATGTGGATCATCGAAAACAGAGTCCGAATGCGTCCTGGGTGACCAGTTTAAGGCAGACTGGTCCTGGGGGCCGAGGCAGACTCGAATTCTTGTTGGACTGGGCCTCCGGCTTGTATTGGACGTCCTTGCTAGTCATTATCACCTCCACCACTTCCTCTAAGTCCTTCATGACCCTCTCAAATGTTCCTAAGCAAGATAACATCATTAGGTAGTAGTATATTCTCAAAAGTATGAAAAGTATCGCTTAAGAACGAGCTCACCTCTAAATTGAGTTGTCGCTTTCGAGCTCGGATCATTGGACCTTGCATGACGGTGGGAGGATCAGCGGGTACCTCTGAAGAAGTGATGTCCTCATCACCTCTACCTGGCCATTAGCCTGAGCATAGTAAGGAGAAGAATTTAATAACTTAATTCCCATACTAGCAGCAAAATCTCTGAACTCTTCTGATGTGAACATTGTCCCCTGATCAGTAGTAATAGTTTGAGGAATTCCAAAATGATACACAATATGTTCCTTGACAAAATCAACCATATTCTTTGAAGTTACCATCTTCAAAGGAATTGCCTCAACCCACTTGGCAAAGTAATTTGTTGCTACCAATATAAACTTATGTCCTTTACTTGAAGGTGGAAAAAATCTGGCCAATTAAATCAATTCCCCAACCTCGAAATGGCCATGGTTTAATTATTGGATTCATAGCCAATGCAGGCGATTTCTGAATATTACCAAAACATTGACAATCCTGACACCCCTTGTAATATTAAAAACAATCTTCTAGTATTGTTGGCCAGAAATATCCAGACCTTAGTTTCCTGGTAACCTTCTGTGATGGATTTATAAGGTAATCAGCTATTTCAACTCTCCAATCATTAGTCAAGGTTTCACTGCTTAAGATCTCTTGAAACACTCGATAACCTGACACACTCTGAGCTAACAGATTAGCCTCTTGATTCTGTGCTCTTGGAATATGCTGAAGAGAAATATGGGGGAACTCTTGAGTAACCTCTAGCATTCATCATAGTGTCCCCTCATAATATCATCTTTACATTCATATAGGCCGATCAACTGATTAATAACTAGCTGTGAATCTCCAAATACTTCAATTGACTCAGCCTTTACTTCATGAAGAAGTTGAAATCCCTTAAGAATAGCTTCATATTCTGCTTGATTGTTGGTAGTCATTGGTTTAATTGAAAAAGCAAACTCAAAACTTGCCCCCCGAGGTGAAACAATAACAATACCAATGCCACCACCTTGCTTGCATGATGATCCATCAAAGGACAATGTCCAAGGTATTAGTTCCACATAGCCAATACTTGGTTTATGATGCTGAGTAATAAAATCGGCTATTACTTGCCCCTTGATTGCTTTAGCCGATTCGTACCTCAAGTCAAATTTTGATAATGCAAGAATTCACTTTCCCATTCTTCCATTTAATATTGGCATTGATAACATGTGCTTGATAGACACAACTATACACTCAGCTGATAACAAGTAATGTCGCAGCTTTGTGCAAGAGAAATATAAGCAAAAGCATAACTTTTCAATAGGAGAATATCTTGTTTCTAGATCCAAAAGCCTTCTACTTAAATAGAAAACAACTCATTCTTTTCCTTCAAACTCTTGCATTAAGGTTGATCCAATTGTTTGGCTATGGGTCGACACGTGCTGAGGAGGGACCAGCATAGGTGGACACTTCATATATTCTTTTATCTCCTCAAATGCCTTTTGTTGTATGTCACCCTATTTAAATTCTTGATCATTTTTCAACTTCAACAAAGGAGAAAATGGCAGAACCCTTTCTGATAAATTTGAAATAAACCTTCTGATAAAATTAATCTTACCAAGCAAAGATTGTAACTCTGTTTTAGTAGTCGGGAGTACTACCTCATCAACTGCTTTCATACTTTTTTGACCAATTTCAATTCCCCTCTCGTGGACCATAAAACCCAAAAATTGCCCAGCTGATACTCCAAAGGCACACTTATTAGGATTCATCTTTAAACTATGTTTTCGTGTGCACTCCAAAGTCTCCCGCAAATCAGCTAGATGTTCTTTGTACCCTTTGGATTTCACCACCACATCATCAATGTAGATTTCAACAATCCTACCAATCAACTTGTGAAAAATATAATTTGTTGCCCTCTAATAAGTTGCACCAGCATTCTTCAAACCAAAGGTCATCACAACCAATTCAAACAAGCCAATTGCGCCAGGGCATCTAAAAGTTGTTTTTGCTATGTCTTCCTCAACCATAAAAATTTGATTATATCCTACATTGTCGTCCATAAAACTAATAACATTGTGCCTGGCTGCTGCATCTACCAACATATCGGCCATTGGCATCGGATAAGCATCCATGGGTGTAGTCTTGTTTAGATCTCTGAAATTGATGTAAACTCTTAACTTCCTAATTTCTTATACACAGGAACAACACTTGATATCCACTCTGCATAATGGCACAATCGGATAAATTTTGCTTCTAATAATCTTTTAGTCTCCTTTTTATATCATCAAGAATATTTGGGTTAAATCTCCTTGGAGCTTGTTTAAATGGCCAATATCCAGGTTTGATTGGCAACCGATGCTCAACAATTGATCGATCTAGACCAGGCATCTCATATTATTCCCAAGCAAAATAATCTTTAAATTCCTTTAATAAATCCATCAACTCTCACTTATACTCAGGATCCAACATAGCACTTACATACGTCGGCCTAGGCCTATCTCCAGGACCAATATTTATTTCTTCTAATTCATCGGCCGATGTAAAGCCATGTCCTAGTTTACCATTTGTACCATCTATTGGATTATCCAATAAAACAAACTCTCAGCGATGACTGCTTGGATCGGCTATTGGCTTTCATCATTGATCTTAATGAAGCCTCCTTCCCATCACTTGCCAGAAAAACACTCGAAATCTTCTAGTTCCAATACATTGGGTCAATTGTTGCTATACTCACAGAATCATCAGCATGAACCAGCTCAACATCATCTCCATGCCACTGAATCAAGTATTGATGCATAGTCTATGGTACACAACAATTTGCATGAATTCAATCATGACCAAGGAGTAAAATATATGAACCCTTTCCATCAATGACAAAGAATGTAGTGAGCAAAGTTTTACTTCCAATTGTCAATTCAACGTTTATTGCCCCCTGGTCTTAGATGCATTACCCCCAAAATCCTTAAGCATCATGTTAGTCTCAATCAAATCTCCTGGTCCCTTACCAAGCTTGCAAAAAGTAGTATAAGACATAAGATTAACAGAAGCACCTCCATCCACCAACATTTTGCTCATTGGCTTCCCATCAACAAATCCTTTCACATATAAAGCCTTCAAGTGCCAATGCTTGACTGGCTTATCAAATATAGCTTGTTGTATCACTGTCAATTTGGCAACCATCTCCCCATATTCTGATTCATCAAAATTTGAATAGACTTCTTGATCTGCTGGAGCTCTAAATTCTGACGGCAAAAGAAAAGCCATTTGAATATGAGCCGATGGTTGACCCTTATCAGTTGTTTGTTTAGCATGCCATACTTGAGGTTTACCAGATTTCTAAACCTGTTCTAGCTCTCTAACTTAGGCGTTGTACCCTTCTTTTCTAACTTCTTGTTAAACCTCCTAGACACCATTGCCCTTCTTGCCAAACATACTCCTGCTCGTCACCTTCTTCTTCATAATCAGCCCAATTTGGATCAACAACTCGCTTCCCAAGCCGATCATGAACACTTCTATTTTTTAAGCGTCGATCCATATTATGATGATACTCAATTTGAGCATGGATAGATCGACGGTTGGCTTGAGATTGCCTAAACTCCCAATATTGTTCACTACACTCTGGGCAATTATTTCTAGTAGGCAATTTCAAACCTTCATTCCAACAATGTCTGAAAAAAGGATAATTCCAATGTGATTCAGCTTGTTCTCTTTCATACCTCTCCTTTTCTTGTTGACGATGATATTCTTTCTCTTCTAACCAATGCCGATAATCCTTTTCTTTCTGCCGCTGCCATTTATTCAACAAAATTTGAGATGTAACACGTGGCCTCATCGTCCCATTTCTTGACGTCTCTCCTTGCTCATATCGGCTCTTCTGTTGGTCACGATGCCTTTTAATTTCTCTATATTTATCAGCCGATATTTGTATCTCCAGATCAACTGTTTTAGTTTCTTTTGCCCTAGTTGATGTTAGAATATTAGTCTTCCCTTTGAGCAACTTAGCATCAACCATATTCTGATCTTTTGAGAATGGATTATCATCAACTTTCATCTTCCGAGGTGTATCAAATTTAAGCTTCCCTTGCTGAATAGCCCTCTGTATATGTTGCCGAAAAATTCTGCACTCATTAGTAAAATGAGAAGTAGTGTTATGAAATTTGCTGAACTTCTTATTCTTCAACTGATCAGGAGGTAATATAACATGATTGGCAGGCAATTTGATTTGTCCTTTCTCAACCAAGAAATCAAAGAGCTTGTCTGATTTTGTGACGTCAAAATCATAACTTTCTTCAACTCTTTTTCCCCAAGGATTTGGAACCATCACTATCTTCTTACCCTAATTCCATTTAGCTATACCAATCTCCTCTTCTTCATCATCCTCACCATCATCATCAACCAAATATGGATTATAAGCTTCAGCAATTGTGGCATTCTTTTGGAATTGGGTCTCTCTACGCATATTCTGGAGTTGGCTATTAAGTGCTGCCACACGTTGAGCCAATTGACCTAAATTGTCAAACTCTTGCCCAAGCAGTTTTTCTCTCCATGTTGGCAACATTCCTTGAACAGCCAAAGCAGCTAGCTGATCATCAGTCAGATTCAATGAAAAGCACAAATTTCTTGTTTCTCGGAACCTCTAAAGAAACTCAGCACCCGATTCATTTCTTCTTTGCCTTATGGTCATCAAATCTGTGATTTTCCTTTCTCCTATCCTAGTATAGAAATATGTATGAATTTTCTTCTCTAGGCCAGTCCAATTGGCAATAGAATTAATTAGTAACGATGAAGACCAGGTGAAAGCTGGTCCTAACAGGGACAAAGAGAAGAAACGAACTCGATGAGCTTCTTCAATGGATGCTTCACCCAACTGAGTAAGATGTCGACTAACATGTTCTATTACACTTGTACTATCTTGACCAGTGAACTTAACAAATTCTGGAAGCCTATAATTTGTAGGAAGAGCAACTAAATCATACCACTCAAGATATGGATGTTTGTACAAAAAGGTCTACCCTTTTGGTTTTAAACTGATCTGATTCTTCATCATTTTAGCTACTCTGAACAACAACTCATTAGCATTTGAATTTAGATTTCTTTGCAATTGCTGACCCATCTGCGGATTAAAATTTTGGGTACCATGATACCCTGGATTTAGAATCATATGAAGGGTATTATAATCGGTGCCCTAATGATATCCTTGTGGAATCTCTATCTATTGAGTCCTTTGCTGATTTTCTGCTTGAAGTCTCTAATTGTAAATGTTGGGATCTATATCTCTATGAATCATTTGAACTGATGGTGCTATTTTTTGAGCCGACGGCGGTATTTGGCCTGATGTGCCAAAATTAACCATTTGATTCAGAACTTGCCCCATCGGCTATTGCACATGCTGCACTGATGATCCAGGATTATACTGTGTTTGATTACTAGTAGTACCCTAAACTTGCTCAGATGAGCTCTGAACTGTTTGGGCATCATCATTGCCAGTTGGTGCTGCTTCTTGATGGCTAGTACCAGCTTGATTAGTCCCCTGAGTCGATGGATGTGGAATGTTGTAATAAGCCAGTCCAATCTGATCAATTGGATATCCATGAAACACCTTCTTCATGGTATTGTGTAATGTGTTCAAGAAAGTTACATTATGATTCAACATGGCATCATGAACAGATTTGTTGACAGCATCTTCAAAGAAACAACTATCATTAGCTTCATCTATATCTGACTGCTCATGTATCAAAACTCATGATAGTGGATATTTCTGAACAACTTTATTGTCACATGTCTTGGTGTAGGACAACAAACACTTGTTCTGAAACTCCTCTATAGCTTTGCCAATGACATATTTATCCTCATCAGGTAAGTCTTCATAAGGCGCCATAAGAATATTCATGTTGTTGTGAGCTACCATGATGATTGTGTCCCACTGGGCGTGCTAAAAAGTGTGTTGACACAAAAATATGGCGATGCAATCAACACACAGCAAGCCGGACGATCTGAACAGAATGAGATTTGAGATCTACTTGGCTTCAACACAAGAACAGTTGGTTTTGGGACAAAGGCATGCTAGTCAATTTGACCCTACAATTGACAATGAGAGAATAATTAGTAGTTTAAGGTAGAACATGTCGTTGTTGCTCTAGATAGTTCCAAATATGCAGCTAAACAGCCGATTCGATAGGGCTATCGACTAAATAGTCAATATCCAACATATCAGTAAAGTGAGGATCGCTGAATTGAAGATTATTGGCTAATATCAATGATGATGGTACGAATTCAAAATAACCGATACTCATGGGTCATAGCGATTTTATTATGATTGATTAATCCAGACAGAATAGGTACAATACACCCAAATATAAGTAATATAAAGAAACATTATCAGCTAGATGGATATAACCAATGTAAAGCATTGAGCCGATAAGTTTAATGAGAAAGGATATAACATGCGAACAAATCAACTGTCTAGTACAAATGAATCTACAAACGCTCTGAATCTAATCTATTACCATCAATACTGAGGTTCGATCGGATCGATACAGCTATGATAAAAATAACAAACTAAAGCCAAAGAATCTATAAAACCATCTATATATTGACAGGTTCATGAAAAACATGCTATATGTGTGAAAGCATAGGCGAATCGGCTAAAATAGCCGATGCATGCATAGCAAACAAACAGAGTACATATCATGATCATGAACAAAACCACCAATCGATAATCTCTAATCCAAAATCTTACTAGTGAGGTTTGACCAGATCGATGCAGCTTTGGTAATATCATTAGATTATATCTCATTAACTAGTGAGTTTATTCAAGATTGAAACATGTCTTTGGATGCATACTATGTTTGATTGGAATAGAGATAAAGCAGCCGATCTAGCGGAATTAAGTCACCAATTATGAGATTTAAAGCGTGACTGGATCAAAGGACTACCAATTAAAATGATATGATGTCAATCTGTCTCTATCTCAATCAGGTGATTTGTTATAATTAATAAAATTATAACAAGATTGATAGCTGGTGAATCAACCAAAAACAGCAAGAAAAATCTTATTAATCTTAGTAGATTCGATAACTGATGATATTGTATTAAACAACAAGTTATTTAACACAAGATCAATAACTTTGATCTATATTATGGTTCGTAAGAGATCAACTAGTTAATGCAGCCTTACAAACTATGATACAGATCGATAACTAACTTATATTATGGCTCATAAAAGATCAATTAGCTAATGCAGCTTTATAAGCACAATACAAGTCGTGATGGTACTCACAAGCAAGCTGGATGTCGATTAGTCGATGCAGCCCTGTTTGTTGAAGAACTCATCGAGATCTACAGTACTCCTACTCCTAATGCGATGGCGAAAGCTGGAAAGATTGTGTTGATTGATTGTTCATGTCCTTGTACAATAATCGGGGTCCAATATTTATATCCGGGACCTAAACATGAATCCTACTCAAATATGACTCAATACAAATCTTGGAATAAAAGAAAACATTCCTAACTTAAAATAACTTGGACCCTAATATTTTTTTTGTAGAGTCCGACATATCTTTCCCTGTAGTCCATTAACATCGTCTGCTGACGTTATCCAAAAAGAGTCGATTCCAGTACCGCATCTAAATCGGCTAACATCAATCTTTACGCAACTGATTCCTTGATGACACAATCCTAGAAGCTTCGAGTTCCTGCGCTCTCCATCCAAAATTTTGGTGTAAACACCAAGGTTCTTAGCCTTAATTTCTATCCTAAAGCTTATGTGGAGCTCAAGGTAGGGGATAAAAGCATAGCCAACTTGAATTGAATTTATTGCTAAGTCAAACACTTGGATCACAAGGAGCAACAAATCATACTAATTGAACAAGATGTGCATGTGTGCGGTATATTTGGTGGAAGTGGTACTCCTTTGAGAAGTTTCCCTTCTCTAGTTTCTTTTTGAGAGAGCATGGCTACTTTCTTTTTCTCTCTCTTTCTCCCTCTTTTTTGAGCACTAGAGCTTTTTGCTCTTTATTCTCTCTCAATTTTTTTATGTAGCCCATGCTTCTCTTTTTTATGTAAGATAGCTAGAGAGGTAAGTTTGACTCTCATAGAGCAATAATGTATGGAAAGCATATGTGGTTGCATATTCCCAGTGTAGGAATAGCATAAGTATGTGGATGTACGTGATCTTGATCAAAAAGCATGACAAGTTTCTCTACCTAGATCAACAAGGCTTCAAAAAGCTCCAAACAAACAAGCAGCTTTTATACTGGCTTTATCATGTATGAATGAATATGTATCTGGCTTTGGTAGGGATTTATCACCATTGAGGAACTTTTAGAAAGAGATTTTTAGCATTTTGCAAAACAAAACTCCAGGTTATTTTTACCATCCCTCAGATTGGTTCAAAGATTTACTCTAGTCATGGCTACAACATATCTCACAAGTGCCTATTCTTGGTTCTAGCATTTACAACCCACAAAAGCATTCAACTTAAGATGAACTCTAAGTTATCATCCTTAAGAAGTATAAGGTTGTATGACAAGCTTTTGCATAGTATCACAGAGCAACTTTTAATCATCTACAATTAAATTATCATCATTTTATTAGAGCAATGTTTCTTTTATGATAAATTTCAAGGCACTCCTCTCTACATTCTATGATCATGAATATTGACATGTAAAACAAACATGAATGTAAAGAGAGGGTTTAAGATTTTCATACCTGAGTGCGGAGAGATGTCTCCCCCAAGCTTGCCTTTTGCATAAGTTGGAATGTCATCTGGTGGCTCTTTTGATTCTCTTTTTATTGACTAACTAATAGTACTAGAATGCATAAATGGCTAATTGACTAAACCTATTACTACTAGGTAGCTTATTTAGTATAACTACTACTGAATATTATTATTATTATTTATTTTGTTTTTATATGCAAATCCTATCCTAACATGCATAGCTACTACATGACTTTATTTACTAACATAGAGTAGCTTAATGCATCTAACTAATCATGCAATGCGAAGCAAATTTACAGGAAATTTAAATATGAGATGCAACTAATGAAATGCGGTAAATAAATGCAATAGATAGAGAACTTACCTTTTTGACGGGCTCAAGGTCATTCATCCTTGGGCGGAGGCATTTCCTCTTGTTCCACCTCGGAGGCCTTGTCAGGATAAGGGGGTGATGAATTTGAGGATGGATCTTTCTTTTTATGCCACCTCTTTCTATTCTTCTTCTTCTTGACAGGCTTCTCCAGTTCTTCAATTGGCTTTGGTTTCTTCATCTTGGTTCTCTTTGGATGCTTCTTCTTTTCCAGTTTCTCATCAAAGAGGGTTGTCTAGAGGCAAAAGCAAATATTTTGTTTCTTCTAGCAAAGTGGAATTGGATTTTCCCAGAAGCCACATATATGCAAGCATTTGTAGTATTAAGGAAAGGACGACCAAGGATTAAAGGTGTATCCTCGGTGTTGCGCATGTCTAAGATCATAAAATCTATTGGAACATAAGTGTCGGTGTTTCAGATCACCGGCTAGTAAATTTCTAGTTTACGCGTCTAGCCCGGATGGTGTGCTCAGAGGACACAAGGATTATGTTGGTTCAGGCAGAACGTCCCTACACCTAGTCTACTGCTGCACATGTTACCAGCACTATCTGTAGTAGGGGTTACAGATGGGCGAGAGAGGGAGCAGATCCTAGGTCTCTGGTGGAAGGATTGAAAAGTGCTAAGAGTTTGTCTAGCTGCTCAGCCATGTGCTCGTGTCTCTATCCCCCTCTTACGTTGCGTTGTGTTCCCCCTTTTATAGAATAAGGGGAAGATGCAGGTTACATCAGAAAAAGAGAAGAGAGAAAGAGGGAGAAAATCGAGGAGAAGAAGCGTGTCCTTCTCCTTTATGCGGGTCCAGCTGATGTTGTAGATGATGATAGGGATGGCTCCATGTTGGGCTCCTGTTCACCACTGGTGCCATGCCTCGACGTCATTAGCTGGTCGTGGCGTTCCATCCCGTCCCGGCGGATGGCATGGTGAACTGACGTGCTTGTTAGCGGCCATACGGGGATTAGGCAGCACAATGCCCATGCACCCATCACTATTGGTGATGCGAACCCCTGAGCGTGGCCTATCATGGCCATGGGTCACATGAAGGCATGCTCGTGCCCCTTCTGGTGTCAGTGGCATGACCTAGGCCCACATGCTTGGACCCATAGTTGTTGGGAGTGGTACAGTCCCCGCCGGGTGAGGTAGAGCCCATGCTTGAGGGATTGGGCAAGACGGAGCCCTCACCTAAAGGGTCGGGTGAGATGGAGCCCTCGCCCAAACGGTCAGACAAGATGGAGCCCACGCCCGAGGGGTCGGGCGAGACAGAGCCTATGCCCTCCGGGTCAGGCGAGACAGCTCCAGTACCCTCGGAGTTGGGCAACACAGGCCTATGCTCAAGGGGTCTAGCGAGGCAGAAACCATCCTTAACACCAAGGGCTTAAAGCGGGAGTGCGACGAGGAGTCGCAACTAGGGTCAAGCGGGCCGACCCTAAAACGTCGGCGACCGATGGCATCAAGGTGGGCTGAGAATTTTTTGTCCTTTTGTTTCCAACAAATTTTTCGGCATGATCTGACCGCAGCGCCTTCCGCAACATTGGAGGACATAGGACCCTCCTGAAGCTAGCATCGAAAAAGACTCGCCCTTCGGTGGGTGCGCCAGGACCCATCTGGTGCCGCACCGGAGGCCGACGGGAGCATCTTCGGGGTGACCGTGGGGTCCACCAAAGAGGCACAATCAACGGCCATGACTACGGGAGGGTAGGCGGTGGAGGGCATGTCCGGGGCACCCGTGGTAGGCGCGGCGTGGCCACAACATCACAGGTAGAGACAGCATGGACGAAGCTATCGTCTGCATTGGTGGGTGCGTCTATGGCGGGGTAGATGAGGGAAGCCGCACCCGAGGCATCCTTGGCAGACGTGGCATGGCCAGGCATAGCCATGACATCATCGGTGGAGACAACATAGCTAGGGCCATCGTTCGTGCAGATGGTTGCACCCTTGGCGAAGCGAACAGAGGAGGCTGCGCCCGATGCATCCTTGGTGGTCATGATGGTGGGACGGGCTTCCTTGTACGTGTCACCTATCCCCTCTACTACTGGGGGGCCATCCCGGAGGAGTTGCCACAATGAGAGGGATCGGCTCTGCCTAGGGTTAGCGCTGAGGAGTCCTAGCCTCTGGTCTGGATCGGTGGCGACCCGCACGCTTGGGGAGGACCCCAGATCCGGTGGGCTGATCGGTGGAACCCGGGGGTGATGCTCTTTACCCTCGAAGACGCCATAGAGGAGAGGGTGTAGGGGCGCGTTCACTCAGGGGTCGGGATCGCGGTCAACACCCTGACCACTGCACTAAACTCACTATAGGAAGCCATCACGTCGGTCGGCTAGGTATGTCATGTTCGTATCTCTGACCTTTGTCTCTCTCCTTTGTGCCTCTTAACTCATGTCCTCTCCGTAGTCTCTCATGGACTGTAGCTAGGAGAAGTCCCTATTCCTTCATCGTGAGAAGGTTGTTTGGGACCGCATCGCCGAAGAGAAGCAGCGGCATGAGGAACTAGAAGCACAGCTCGCTACCGCCCGTCAAGAGGTGGCTGAGCTCACCCCCATCTGCCAGGAGTTGGCCGATATCCAAATCAATGAAGCGGAGGCTCACATTGGTGCCCAAGAGGCTGGAAAGAAGCTCATGGCCCTGCTTGAGAGGATGCGCGTGGACGAGGTGGAGGCTAAGAGGCTACGGAAGGAGCGGGACGACCAACTCCAAACCATAGAGGGGTTCCACATGTAGAGTGACCTGGCTTGTCAGGAGCATGCTGACGCCCAGCAGCGGATCTACCTCCTAGAGGGCGAGCTTCGAGAAGAAAAGGACCTAAAGGTTGCTGCAGGAGCGGTGACCGCAAGACTCTCCAAGGAGGTCAGTCAGCGTCAGGAGCAGATCTAGAACCTAGAGGCTATGACTCGGTAGTGTGATGAGGCATGCAAGCTTTAGGAGGACATGGATGGTAATCCTCTAGTTTGCCTTGTTGTCCTTTTCCCTAGAACCCATGGTGAGTCCTTTTGACGTGGTTGTCGTGTGACATGGACCGAACCTGACAGTAGCCTTGCGACGGTGGTGATGAAGAGTGGTAGTCTAGAGAAGGAACTCGGCGAGGTGAAGGCCACCCTCCTAAGGGAGAGCAAAGAGCACGATGCCCTATGCGTCACCATCCAGCTGGTCTACAGCGACCTTGAGCTGGCCCTAGTGCAGGAAACGAGCGAGCTCACGGTTCATACCATCCAGATCATGGATCGGGCGCATGACATTGCAAGGGGTGCGCTCTGCTTTGGCATCAATCAGTCATTCACGATCGCTCGCTCTCACTATGAGAACATCGATCGAGCGACGATGAGCCAAGGCTTCACGCCCGGCTACTCTGACGCTGAGCTAGAGGACATCGAGAAGGAGGTGGCCACTCTAACATAAGACTTAACTGCCAAGATAGAGGATGAGATCATCTCCCCAAAAATTTAGTTAGTTAGACAAACGAAGTGGTGGTCTTGTAATAAATGAACAAGTTTTAGTTCATTTGTTTCGGTCAAACAAACTTTTGGGAACTTTTTCTTCTTTTTATGTTATAAAAAGGTTACTGCATTCTGACCCTTTTCCATTGTTAAGGCTACAAAGCTTAAGGCATGGGTCAAAAAACCCTAATCACACTAGTGTGCAAAAATGACGTAGCCGCTGGGGTGTAGGTTCCTTGCAGTCCGACCAACTTTACTCAATGTTCATTTCCATAGCTCTCACTTTTAGATCTTAACATGAGAAGTGCTCGGGCACAACGATTGTTTCTGAATAAGTATGCTCTTATCAGCCCTCGAGTGAGGCTCGACCCTGTGCCGTTGCTGGGGTCAGGTGTCACTAAGGATCGAGGACGAGATAGTAAAAACCAAAGCATTTTTGTATTTCAGAAACACCGTTCTTAGTTTTCATGGGTACATGCATATGCTAAGGGTAAAAAAACATAGCTCCTTGATGTTACATGCATTGATGAAGACCTTGCCATCGATGGCCTTGAGCTTGTAGGTGCCGGGTCGAAGCACTTCTGCGACGACGTATGGTCCCTCCCATGGTGGAGAGAGCTTGTGACAGTTTTTGTTGCTCTAGACAAGGTGGAGTACCAAGTCCCTAACATTGAAGGCCCGACCCCACACCCGACGGCTGTGGTACCAGCACAACGCCTGCTGGTACTTAGCTGAGCGGAGGAGGGCAACATCACATGCCTCATCGAGCTGATCCATGGCATCCTCGAGGGACGCCTCGGCACCCTACTCGTTGTATGCGCTGACTCTTGGCACTCCATAGACTAGGTTGGTCGGGAGGATAGCCTCGGAAACATAGACCATGAAGAAGGGTGTGTAGCCGGTGGCCTGGCTGGGGGTCGTCCTTAGGCTCCAGAGCATCATGGGGAGCTCCACGACCCATCATCTACCAAACTTGTTCAACTAGTTGAAGATCCTAGGCTTGAGGCCTTGTAGGACCATGCCGCTCATGCGCTCGACCTGCCCATTCATGCAGGGGTGTGCCATGGTGGCCCAATCGACGCGGATGTGGTATTCATCGTAGAATCGGAGGAACTTTTTCTTGGTGAACTACGTGTCGTTGTTCGTGATAATGGAGTTTAGGACTCCAAAGCGATGGACGATGTCAAGTAAGAATAGCACGACTTGCTTAGACTTGATCACAGAGATTGGCCAAGCCTCTACCTACTTTGTAAACTTGTCTATGGTGACAAGCAAGTATGGTCAGCCAGTAGGAGACCTAGTGGAACGCATTTCCTTCCCCTTAGCGTCGTCTGCCGCCGGCTTGGACTCCTTCCTATGCTCCCCTTTATTGGAGCCACCAAACAGGAATCACATCATGAGGGCACAGTCTTTGTATAGGTGCTTGATGGGGGAAGGCATGCTTCAGGCATCGCCCTTCGAGCAGCTTCTCAAAGTGGTCTAGGGTACCCTAGGTGGGCTTCCGACACCCCTTACGATCGACAGTGGCCATGAGCAAGCCCTCGCGCCGTTGCTTGTTCTTCTTCTTTTTGGGGTGGTTGGAGGCTCCTTCGCCGGTGTCCTCGTCCCACTTTTCCTTGCCCTTGGGATGATCAAAAATCACTCCGACCGCCTCCTCGCCCAAGGCATGGCTAGTGGTGATGTCGAGTAGCTCTTTGGTGGTTCATGGGCCCTTGCTTCCTAGCTTGTGAACCAGGGACTCACAGGTGGTCCCAAACAAGAAGGCTCCTACAACGTCGACGTCGGCGACATCGGGTAGCTCATTGCACGACCAGGAGAAGCGCTGGATGTACTCATGAAGAGTTTGCTTGAACTTCTATTGGTAGTTTTTGAGATCCCATGGATTCCCAGGATGCTTGTAGGTGCCCTAGAAGTTTCCCATGAAAATCTCCTTTAGGTCCGCCTAACTTTGAATCCGGTTGGGCAGAAGGTGCTCCGACAATGTTCGTGCCAAATTAGCCAGGAACAATGGGAGGTTGCGGATAATGAAATTGTCACTATCTGCTCCACCGGCTTAGCAAGCATGCTGGTAATCCTCGAGCCACAGTTCAGGGTTCATTTCCCTAGAGTATTTTAGGATGTTGGTCAGTGGTTGGTACCATGGTGGGCAGGTGGCGTTGAGGATGTGATGGCCAAAGGCCTGAGGTCTCGGTAGGTCGAGGCTCGAGCTCCAGTCCTCACTGCTATCATAGCATCTGCCATGACAAGGGTGGTAGCCGTGGCTAGCTCCCTCTTTCTCGTCGCTTTGTCCACACCTACTGGCATCCAGGGTGTTACGTGCATCATGGTGGAGGCTGAGATCCTCATGCACCGGGGCCGCGGCACACCCTCCGCCGCCATACGGTGCCTGTTGGATAGACACGTCCCTAACATGTCATCCTAAGGGCACACGCTGACTGGCATCGAGCTCACGTTGCTGAGACAGCGAGCTCTCCGCCTGTTGCACCGCCATGCGCTCGAGCAGCGTACGGATATTGCGATGGTCCTAATGATCCTCAAGTGTCATGGGTTATAGGAGCCCTTAGAGCAAGGTCACCATGGCAGTGATCTTTTGGCTTGCCCGAGCAAAGTGTGGGAGGGCTCCATCATCTTTGATGATACTGTAGTTCACGTCGCAGGCCATGGTGCACGCATGCCCACTGTCTTTGTGGCGCTCGATCTCTCGCTCGAGCTCTATGCACTCCTGCTGGAGTTGGAGTTGTTCATCCTCAAGCTCCTGGTGTCGCGCCCTTAGCTGTTCCACCTACATGTAAGGAAGGGCCCCTACATCTTCCTCGACCTCATTGTCGAGGTCATTTGTTGGGGTAGCCCCTCCCTCGTGGATGCTTTCAACACATCCCTCAGGGGTACCTATCATAAAACATTCTCGCAAGGGGTGATGTCTCCCCCTACTAGAGTCAGAGTCAGAGAGTGACTCTGAATCTCCTATGAGAAGGTCATGAAAAGATTCTATGATGTATTCGATCATCCCCATGAACTCGTCGTTCATAGGGGATGGGTGCATGTGTTGCACCATGAGGTGGCCAATGGTCCCTCAGCATTGCGCAGACCGAATGGGAATGCTACCGAGGCACCCTGGGTGAGGTGTTCTAGGGATAGTGGTTCCCCTCCGGCAAGTTGAATCATGGCATCGGTGAAGGAGAAAGTAAGGCAGCGCAGCTCCTCTCGGGACGGTCGAGGTCCTAGGAAGGCATCGAGTTGGTGCTCCAACCTCCCATAGTCGAAGCTAAGGAGCCAGTGCTCCTAGGGACATGGGCCTCTGGCATGTGCAACTACAGCTCCTCAAGCGCCTCGACAATCGTGTTGAGGCTAGTATTGTGGAGAGGCTGGACGGCGGCGGAGCCTGCACCAACTCTTCCTCCATTGTGATGATGAAGTCTAGGCTCTCAAAGCACATGGGCATGCTTGGGACCTAGCTGATGCCATGACTAGCCATCCGAGGCCTGATGTGGACATCAAGACGCACAAAAACTCCCTACCTAGCGCACCAACTATCGGTGTTTTGGATCACTGGCAAGTAAATTTCTAGTTTGCGCGTCTGGCCTAGATGGTGTGCCTGGAGGACACAAGGATTATACTAGTTCAGGCAGAACGTCCCTACGTCCAGTCTGCTACTGCTCGTGTTACCAACATTGTCTATAGTTGGGGTTATAGATGGGCGAGAGAGGGAGCGGATCACAGGTCTCTAGTGGAAGGATTGAAATGTGCTGAGAGTTTGTTCAGCTGCTTAGCAGTGTGCTCATGTCTCTATCCCCCTCTTGTGTTGTGTTGTGTTCCTACTTTTATAGAAGAAGGGGAAGATGCAGGTTATATCAAAAAAGAGAAGAGAGAGAGAGAAAGAGGGAGAAAATCGAGGAGAAGAACCTCTCTAGGACCGCCGCATCCTTCTTCTCCTTCATGTGGGTCCCACTGATGCTGTAGATGGTGACATGGATGGCTCCACATCAAGCTCCTGTTCACCACTGGTGCCATGCCTCAACGTCTTCAGTTGGTCGTGGCATTTCATCCTGTTCGGGCAGATGGCATGGTGAACCTATGTGCTTGTCGGTGGCCATACAAGGATTAGGCAGCACTACGCCCACACATCCATCACTGTTGGCGATGCAAACCCCCGGGCATGTCTTGTTGTGGCCACAGGTCATGTCAAGACATGCTCGCGCCCATTCTGGTGTCAGAGGCATGACCCAGGCCCACACACTTGGACCCATGGTGGTTGGGGGTGGTATGGACCCCGCCGTGTGAGGCGGAGCCTACTCCTGAGGGGTCAGGCGAGATGGAGCCTGTCCTTAGGGTTAGGCAAGATGGCTCCCATACCTTGGGGTCGAGCGACATGGGGCCCGTGCCCAGGGGTCTAGCGAGGCAGAAACTGTCCCTTCGGGGTCGGTCGAGACTAAAATACATCCTTGATTATCTAGGCGAGTTGTCTTCCATGGTCCTTAGATCCCTTCTTCGGGTATCCCTAATACTGATACCCAACAATAAGCACTCCTAACTTTAACTAATAAATCAGTGGCTACTCCCTCAAGACAGTGGGTGGATTGATCGGCTAGCTGTAAGTAAACTGAGGTTGGAGCTAGGGGAGTGTAAAACAATCTATCATAAGTTTCCTTAGACATGATGTTAATACTAAACCATAGATTACACAGAGCATTATGGAAGGTATGAGTTCCAATGGAGTAGGTAATCGTGGGGGTTCCGGGATCACCGTTCTTAAAGGTAAATGGGGAGTCTACTAAGTAGGAACCCCAAGAACTTAAAGCATAGACATACCTTGCGGTAACAAGGTTGGCTGTCTCCATGGTTCCTTTAGGTTTACCAGGAATTCTATCTTTTTCATAGGATGGGATAGCAATAGCAATTTGGGCTAATTGGGTTTCTATCATCTTATTGAAACTAAGTTGATTCTTTAAAGCAGAAGAAAGCTCATCCAATTTAGCATTTATATTTTCCAACATCTTGTCATGAGCATGCAACTTTTTATTAATGCTATCAGTCATTCTACCATTGCTATAAACAACATCTTTAAGGAAAGCATAACTATTATTACCTTGACTATTCATGCATTGCGAAGAGTAATAATTGTTACCTCCCTGATTGTTGGAGCACTGATTCCATCCTTCATGTCATGGTGGACAAAAACCGTTGTCGGTGTTGATGAAGTTGAGGTCTTCCTGGGTCTAGGGATAGGAATTGCTCGAATGTCCAACATCTCCATAGACTTCACAAGTCATGTAGGATTCCATGGCTTTGAGTATCTCTTGGGCACTCACCTTCGCATAATGTTCTACTCACTTTGCAAGCAGATCCATCTTAGCTGCAAGCATGTCAATTTCTTTAACTGAATGCATACCTCATTTACGGGGTTGGAGTCGATCGTCGCTCCATCCTTGGTTGGAAACCATCTTCTCGATTAGTGCCTTGGCATCTACAATACTTACCGAAAAGAATGCTCCACCAGCAGCAGCATCTAAATGGCTCCTATCTAATGACACTAATCCATGGTAGAAGTTCTGGATCAAAAGCCAGTCTTCCATGCCATGGTGTGGGCATGCAGAGACGTACTCTTGCATTCATTCCCAAGCTTCAAGAATCGATTCATCTACTAGTTGTTGAAAACTAGAGATCTTATTACGAAGAGTGTTAGTCTTTCCCATAAGGAAAAACTTAACTGGAAAAGCATTGGAACACTTGTCCCATGTGTCTATGGCAATGCGGTTAGAGTAAAACCCTTGCTTAGCCTTTCCTAACAAAGAGAAGGGGAAAAGGCGAAGACGTATAGCCTCTTGGTTCACTCCCTTAATGGTGAATGTGCTACAAATCTCCAAAAGTGTTGGAGGTGAGCATTTGCATCCTCGTGGGCTTTCCCACAAAACGGAATAGCCTGAACCATCGTAATTAACGCTGGCTTCAGCTGAAAGTTAGTGTCCCCATTGATAACATTGGGTCTGGTGCATACATTAGCAGCCGAGGGTGCAGAAAAATCACGAATGGACTTGTCGCCCATGATTGTGTAGGGTAGTGATAGGGTATGAGGAAAAAAGGATAAACTACTTAGGATAACTAAAAGACTAGTTAGCAGGACTAGCAATATAAATCCAAGGCCAGTTGCCTTCCCTGGGAACGGCACCAGAAATGCTTGTTGATACTTCTTAACAACTATTGGAGGAATTCCACAAGCACACAGAACTATCGTGTAGCACTTCGCTCGGTGAGTATCGAGTGTCGAATTTATATTTTCCCCATAGGACAACAGAAGGCTAGAATTTATATTTACTATGAGGATTGCTAAGGGAAGCCTAAGGGTATCTTAGGTAGGTGAATGATAGTGGAAGTTGAATGTGAACTACCTAAACTAAACTACTAAACAAGCTACTCTAGAGATAGCTAGGTGGGAGAGCGAGCGATTTATCTTTCAGTAACTAAGGGTAAACTAATGACTAGGATAAATGCGCTAGTACTTTTGGGCACAGCCCGCCTACCAACTAGGAGAGTTAAATAGACAAGGTCTACCTTGAGCCCTATGATTTAATAGCTAGACCTATTGCGGTGGAATACAGAGGATAGACAAGGTTGTCACCACTTGCCACCTACCACAATCTATCCGGAGTCCTAGCCGTATCCACAAGTAATCTATAGCCTAAGCACCACGCTTAATCTATAAACTTTCTACTTCGATCCAAGCTCCGATGAAATGAGATCAAAGCACCCTAACTAGATGGTGGAACCAATACTAACGAATAGCTACTAATTAAGAGATAACCTATACTACTAATGCCAAACAATAAGCACCTAAGCTCACTAATGATGAACAATAATGAACAAGTACTTAAGTAAAGCAAAGCAATAATACTAGAATAAAGTACTAAAATAAATAATGAATAAAGTAAGTGCTAAATGAATTAATTACAAAAGAGCTATACCAGACCCAGAAGACTCTTCTAGACTCTGAGAGAAGCTCCGCTCTTGCTCTACTCCACTACTAGACTACTACTCTATAGCTAATGCTAAGAAAAAAAAAGCTAAGAGAAGCTTGGAGAGCTTGGAAATGAATGGGGCCCTTCTCCACTGAGCTCCACACCCTCTATTTATAGTGTAGAGAGGCATGGTGTTGGTATTTATTAACGCCAATAGACTATGAAGGATTTCGCAAGCGCACAGAATACCATTGTAGCATTTTATCGGGAGTATTCTAGGTATCGTTATTTATATATTACCACAGGGAAACAATAGAGTAAAGACTTTCTGAGTAATAGAGGAATGTCTACCAATCAACATACCAGCATAGCTAAAGCAGGGGTGAATGTAATGATAGGAATAAAGCATAATGACACTCAGGGGATAGATCACTAAGATAATGTAAACTAGTCCACTCAGGAGAGTAACGGGTGAGGTAGGTTCCTATGACATTCTTATTACATGGTCAAAGTATATATACACCCAACTATAGCTAAGACTAACTCTACTCTTGTGCACTTCAGGACAGCGCTTAGACAGTAGAGCATCCACAAAAGATAACTCTACTGATGCGACTATGATTCTGCAATTTAAGAACCTGCTCAATTCGGTGTGGACTACAAATGATAGACGGGGCTATCACCTTCCGCTGCTACCACACAACCATGGAACAGAGTGTACTCATAGGTAAAGCATCATATAAGCACCATGCTTACACGAAGCTCAACTACTTAGCCTAACCAGTAAACTAGCAAGCTAAGCGCTCTATGAACCCGCACACAAAAGTATTGATAACCTTTAACTAAGTAAGATATATATTCAAAGTAAGCATAGCCATGTAGATAGGAATATGATAAATTGATAATAAGTCTTACAAGATGTAGAAGTGAAGATACAAGGCTTTTCTGAGCCTCCAAGACTAGATCCAGAACTTGAGCATGAGCCCAACTCGACCCTCACTCCCGAGCTACTAATCTACTACATTGGAGAGTTCTAGACCTAATCCTCCTGGTGTGTGTTGATCTAAATGAGAGATATGAATTAGGGTTTCCAAGATGTCTCTATGGAGGGGGTAGGGGCTGCTATATATAGGGGAGATGGAGTAGGGGGCAAGGCATTGCCACGTCATCTATTCGCGTCAACTCGCTCGATCATCGTTGGCTGAACCGACCTTGATCAACGACGGAGATGGACTCTCAAAGGCGGTGGGAAACCAACATAGAAAGGAGACGTTGATCGGTGGGGCCCATAGGCCGACCAGCCTACAGGTGAGGCTGGTCAGCCTATCTCTATGACAATTGGGCCCCACCCTCCGGTGGAAGCTTCTAGACTCCGTCTTGAGTTGATTTTCGTAGGTTTCGCGAGCCGAATCTCTTTCTAATGTTGGTTTGCTTGTTTGGAGAGTATGACAGTGGTCCCAGGGGCTATTTTCTAGATAAATCCTCCTGCATTCACATATTCACCAAAGCTCGTGGAATTCATTAGTTTAAACCCCTATTCCTATGTTTGGTGATAAAATTGAGTACATATGCAGGATATGTTGATGGTTTATGATTGATGTTAACGACCGTCAACAAATGCGATGTATTTGTAGGAAGCAGGAGGTCGGTTGGGTGCCTTGGGGCGCCGGCCGGCCCTTCATTCCACCTCCTCTCGATCCAACGGCGATGGTTGGCTCCCAATGGCGGTTGTAGAGGCAGCACATGTTGAAACTTGGATAGTAAGGCGGTTGGTAAGTTGGTTGGAGCCTCCCAAGCCTATGACAATGGGCCCATGGATCCACCATCATCAAATCTTGGCCATTGATCAAACTGACTTGAATGGACCCTTGTCATTGGCTCTGGAGCAGCTCCCATGGATCGGTGACATGGCATGGACACTTAGGGGGCTGGGTGGTGCCCTAGTAGGGCTGGGTGGTGCTATCAAGTGAGCCCAAGGCTCCCTGCCACGTCCACTAGCTTCCATGTGTCCATATTTGTCACCTTTTTGTTTATTTTTGCCTAAATTTCCTGCATACAAATAATTCTACAAGCATAAGTGGAACTAGGTGAATTATAAACAAAATTCTTCACATGTGATGATGATTTACCTCACTTTACCATGCTTTTGGGTGGAATGTTGATGGTCAAAACGGGTGTTAGTGACCGTCAACATCTTGCAACCCTAGCTTGTAGAGCTAGAGCAAAATTGCATTTCACCATTTAGGTTACTAACCACTTGTTCTAGTGTATTTGTAGAGATTTTTATAGGCTATGCACCCCCTCTAGCCATTTAAGACCTTTCAATGGCCTAGGGCGCTGGGATGGCAGCAACCAAACACAAGCGTGTTGTGATCCTCTCGGTCATTCTTGGCCATGTAATACTACATGTACTTAGATTATATTTAGGTTTAATCAACAGAAAACGCTGCCGCTTTGCAGCCCAAATTTTCCCTGTGTTCCACTTGTGTTCACGTGTGTTCATCGACTCTCTCGACCATCACAAACTATATATAATGCAGGTAAGGCGATATGAGAGAGGTTTCAGGTGACACCGAGGCAACGCGAGTGGCGAGGCTCCGCCGGAGCTGTGGGCTCTGACCATAGCTCAGGGATCTCCCCCGGTGTGTCCGTGTCAGGTGAGAGGTTCCCCTCCTCGGCTGAGGGGACAGACCACGGAGAAGAGTGTGGAGAGTCCCGTGAGAGGCTGCAGGAAGGGCCCAATGGTGAGACAAATGGCACCACGAATAAATAAGGGCAGGTGCCACGATCTGGAGGGGTCGAGAAGACAATCAATTGGTGTGGATCTAGTGGACCTCGAGGATGAGGAAGGTGTGGTGTGAACTTCTTGGGGCAGCTGTGGTTCATCCCTGCGAACTCCCCCAACCCTCGTGAGGCTAGGGTTCAGAACAAGGATGCTACTCGTAGGGGGAAGGATCTAGTCTGGATCCCCAAGGATATCTGAGAGTCTAAGCAGTTTGAGGTCAGTGATTGTTTTCCGATCGGGCCGAGTGATCGTGGGGCTCCAAAGGAGATTAACTTTGGCCCTTCGCATTGGACATTTGTGTTTTCCTTTTTTCTTTAATTGTGTTATGTCATTCATATACTTGTGTACCGACATATTAAATTTATAGCAGTTAAAAAAAATTAGACAATGGACCACTATAGCTATAAATCCTGGCGATGCCACTAAGCTTCGCTTCGGACATCTAGGGGAAAAGGGTCAAGGATTCCTTTGTCGAAGTTGAAGCAGGGGATGGTAGGTCATGACAGAGGTGGAAGAGGCCCGCCGAGACTAAGAAGTCTGGAGGAGGATTGGGGTTGGGGAGAAGGTGGATGGTACCAGCAACCATCACCATTCTACCCACCACAGATGGGGCCTTCGATGGGTCCTTATCCGTCGCCGGCCCTAGGTTCATTTGGTTACTTCCCAAATCAGGCTCCTACCAATCCTTACTTCAATCAGGGTCAGCTCCTGGCACCAAATACGTTCAATCCCCACATCCAGAGAGGACAGGCGTGTGAAAGAGCGCCGATAGGTGAGGAAGAGAGAGGGGGGATTGTGTGGGCTAGGTATATACTGTGACCTGATTCCTAAGCCAAGATAGGCTTCCCTAATCGTTAGTGGGCTCGGCCACATTAAAATAGGCGGGCCCCTTAAGAGGTCGTCTGCACCAGGCGGGCCTTTTAAGAGGTCGCCTCTGTGACCTCCATTTTTGGAGCTGAACCTCTTAAGAGGCCCGCCTCTATAAATCTATTTTTAGTAGACGAGGCAATTTTTTAGCGCCTCCGTAAATCCATTTTCGGAGACGGTCAATTTGTGACTGCCTCTGTAAATAAAACGAGCGCCTCCGAAAATCCTTAGATATTTTAGGAGACAGTTGAATTTTGTGACATCCTCCGTTAATGATTTGGCAATGTCTCGCAAAATCATTTATGTAGTAGTGCAAGCATGGCAATGACAGCCAAACACGGTTAGCAGGTTCTAGGAAGTAAGGTCTGCACATCCCTCCTAAGCTACCATCGTACATCTCAGCCCCTTGAGCTACAGTACTTTGTGTGGACAAGCGCGATGTGGCCACACGAGTGTGGTGGGCACATGCATCATAATTTTTGGAAAGATGATGGAGTAGGATGATACAATAACACAAATTTAGAGAGTTGAGTGTGTATTTTGAAGGTAGCAGGATCGTGATGAGAACTTGAGACAATTTTAGAGAGTTGTTGAAAGTGCCGAAACCTAGATGAGAATATGAGACAAGTTTAAAATGTTGAATATGCAATTTAAAAGTACGTGAGAAGAACTTGAGACAAAATTAAATTTACTCCCTCTGTCCAGAAAGACGCAACTATGAGATTTATGCCAGTCAAATTTGTTAAAGTTTGACAAAGTTTATAGCGATTGGTATTAACATTTATGTCTCAAATAAGATTTATTATCTATTGACACTTATTTTGTATTATAAATCTTCGTGTTTTTTTTTATAATTTTGGTTAAAGTTGAAATTTATTTAACCATGGAGAAGCGAGAATTGCATTTCTAGGAGTACTCAACGTGAAACTAGCATTCAGGAACCATCGATTACTGTAGCCGGGACGTCTCTCCTGGACGCCGCTGCTGGGACTGGGAGTGGTCTCGCTCTTCGATGCACGCGCTGCAGACGTCGATGGATGGTCAGATTCCGTGCCCCCGGTCAAACACGATTGCACGATGCTTCGCGGGAACCACGTGGTCGACGACCGAGGCGCTTGAGTTTCTGGAAGCTACTGTACATTGTTTAGTTTACACATCAGCTGCTTGCTCTAGCTAATATATAGATCATCATAGTTTGCATGACGGGTTCCTGCTTCTTTCCTGGAGTTTGCTTCTCGATAAGGAATGCATTCCAAACCGGCCTTAGTTGGGAAAACGACGCTCGATCGCTCGGTCCATTAGCGTGTTTGGTTTGCATCGCGATACCGTCCGGAGTTATCCGATCCTGTATCCTGAGCCAACTTACGCCGATTGGTTCACTGTATGGATCCGACTGATCTGTCAGCGGCCAATCCACGAAAGAGCTAAAACAAACGGACGGACCGAACGACCCCGTGCTGCGTCAATTGATTCCGCATGGAATCGGTCTCCAAACCAAACACGCTGACCTAATCATATCTGAAAAACGAAGCGAGCAACAGTTTGCGTGGTTGATATCCAGTGAACTTGAGCCACTATATGTTAGCCAATAAGGGCGTGATTGGTTGTAGACTAAGCCTTGAGTCAGGATGGTCAGGCTATGCAAGACCAAAGAAGCTAGGTTGAGTTTGTGCAAATGATCGTGTTTGGTTGTCTTTATGGTTAGTCTAGTATGAGACGAGATTGTGTTTGGTTGCATGAATGCTTTAGTTTTCTGGGTGTCTGACGCATGAGTCCCTGCGTCCTGGGTGAATCAATTAATCCTGCACTATGAGAGAAGGAGAAATCTAGAAAACAGAGACGTGCGGGATAGAGGAAAGCAAATTAATAAAAAGATACAGATAAAAGGTACGAGCAGAACAACCAAATACAGCGCAAATGCACGAAGGATGCCCTTTCAAACGTCCTGATTCGGGCAACCGATCACCCCCTAAGTCATCACTCGATGCCTCGAGCTAGAGTCTGCTTGCTGTGCATACAGATTACAGAACCGAACCGTACCAGAGATGATGCAGTACGGCAGAGGCACAGGAAGAATGCTTGCGCCCGCGCTAGGGAACCAACAGCTCGATTACTCCCCGCTGTGCACCTACCGCGATTCGATCCGCAGAGTCTCCGTCTCCGGCGCCCTGTGCGGGTCGGTGCAGCGGTTCTTCCCTGCGAGCTGCGACACTGAGGCGGGAGATGGAGCTTACTGCTGGTCGAGCGCGAGCTCGGCCTCCAGTCTGGCCTTGGATGCATGGGCCCGTTGCTCGCCCTTGTCCTCGTCCTTCTCCTCCGACTGGGAGGAGGCTGCGGACCCAGATGGAGTCGAGGAGCTCCGCGCCATCGCGCAGCAGATGGTCCACGACGGCTACATGCAGGGCCTCATCCGAGCCTTCGGTGCTGGTCGCTCCTCATCGGCACACCGGGCTCGGCCCTCGCCTCGAAGATAGCCTTTTGGGGAGCTGGACGTGTTGTGGGTACTCAGTATAGGAGAAAGAGACCGGGTGCAGGTGCAACTGCACCTGGAGGATGGATGCGCCTCCGTCCTAGATATGATGGAGAGGTGGATCAAAGCTCTCAAGACCATGGTGAAGGTGCTCTGCATCACGCAGCAGGAGCTCCGCGCCAAGCGGCCGCCGGCCGTCGGCGGGGTCAGGAAGGCTATCTGGTACTTGATGCTGCTGGCCACCGGAAAAATGACCGAGCGCGAGCAGGAGGTGGCCCAGTTCGTTCGATTTGCGGAGGCAAGCGTCCTCAGGATGCTTGACTTCGTGGACGCCGTGGCTGACGCCGTTCTAAAAGACGACCACGCGCCGGAGACGCTCCCGGGGATGTTGCAGGTGTACACCTGCGTCGCGTCGTGGATGACTCGCCGGCCGTCCTGGCCCTGTTCGAAGAAGCGTCCATGACCAGCTCCATGTTCGACGCCATGAACTCTGTATTCCTACGGAAGATGAACAGGCTGAGCGACGCCATATGGAGCATGATGGAGAAGGTCAGAACTTCCTTCGTCACGGACGATTGCTGGAGAGTCTCATCGGCAGAGGTCGGTGGCGTCCACAAGACCACCAGGCTGATGATGAACTACATCATGCTGCTGTCGCGAAACGAGCGTGCGCTCAATCTCATCCTGCAGGACAAACAACACCACCTGTCTCAACCCGATCACTACTCGAGCTCGGTTGATGTCGTCATCAAGGATATGATCTCTTGCTTGGAGAATCAGATGGAGAAGACATCAAATTTTATCTCGGACCCTGGGTTGCGGTACATATTCTTGATTTAACAATTGCAGCTTCATTTCGCAGAAGGTTTCATCCTTGCTCCTGCCGTCCTGGACTCTGTTCGAAGATTACAAGATCGAGAGGCCCAAGAAACGAGATTCCAGAGGAAGACCTCCCACAATGGACGATTACGTTAACCAGCCAGATCCAAATCTTCAGGAGCAAATAGAAACGGACTCAAATCTGGATGGTCTTATCAAGACCCAGAGCTTCATAGAAGCTTACCTCGATGCCTCTTGGGAGCCAGTGATGTCTTGGTTGTACCATGACATGCACATACCTCGCGGCCTCCTGAACCTTGACGGGAGGCTGGATAAATTCGAAAATGAGTTCAGGGAAGCTTACGCCATGCAAAAGCAGTGGAAGGTTCCAAACCCTGAGCTTAGGAAGAGATTGCGCAAAGCCGTCATTGGGAAAGTCATTTCAGGTTACAGCAAGTACTTGGCGGAGCGAACGGCCAAAGGGAAGAGCAATAGGCCACCCAAGAACACTCCCCTTGCTTTGGAGGAGCTATTGGAAGAGCTGTTCGAAGGATGATCGGTGGTGTTTTAATGACGGATGATGAAGCGTTGTTTCCATTGCTGTAGACTTAGACTTGTACTATATATATTTTACTAGTATTATTTATTTATTAAGAAAAACAGGGAGACAATGTCTACTTTCAAATATTGTATAAACTTAGCAAGTCCATTGGTTGTAATCACTCGTTGGCATTATTGGCAAAACGATTGTTTTTGGGCAAGGTGGTGACAAATGATTCATTTTCTGATTGGTTCATCGAAATGGGCAAAGAATTGAGCATTTTGGAATATAAGTAAGAAAAGTTAACTGTCGCCCCGTAGAATTGGAACTGTAATGAGAACTAAAGCTCGTTTCTAGCTAAATTATTGTCAATTTTTTTGTGACTTATTACAGATATAAACAAACCTTAACTAGCATTTCGTTCTACTTCACAATTTAGTGACTTATGGATAAGCAGTTGGTACATCAACTGACGTGGAGCAGATCCCATTAATATTTGAGAGTTAAAAGAAGTCTCCACCCTCACTTAAAAAGTATGGAAATTACCAGAGTAACAAAAGAAATAATAAGATCAACAACATTGACTGTTATACGGTAATCTAATATCCTATAGTAAATAAAAATTTGTGTAAAATACAATAAGTAGTTTGATTTAGGTAGCAAGTAGAAAGCAAAATACTTAAATAAAGAGTCAATGTAAAATACAATCAATACATATAAGCTGAGAATAATAACAAAGTTCAATTTTAATTTCCATTTCACCATTTGCACTTCTTGTGGAATACAAAAATAGATAACCCATATAGATGTACATAATGTACTTAATTAATAGCTAGAATTATCAAAAATGAAAATTAATTAAAACATCAATGACTAGAGCTCATGCGACAACTAAATCTAGAGTTGAGCTCATTCTTAAGCAATCATTTTCGTGATTATATTAATAGATTGTTACGTAATAATGTTACCATTTTTAGGAACATTGGAGATGGTCACGAAGTGTTTGGAGAAAGGCATGGAGGTCAAGAAGACCAACAATGGCGTCCAAGTCAAACGGGAGATCCAGCCAAAGTCGAGTTCAAGTCTAGCTCAACCTCCAGGAGTACAATGCACTAAAATGGGCGTCTAGGGCGCATACCGTCTTTGTTTTCGATGTCTACCTACCCAAAGAAAGATAAAAAGATAACCTAACTAATGGTGTTAGTTTCACATCAAATAAGTTCTACCAGAGTCAACGGGAATCATTAAAATAAGTTAGCATCTAGAATGTGCTAGAGTGCTACGACACTGTCTTTTAGTCTATTGGCCTGTGGATTGTCTTAGAGCCCATTAGGTGGTGCATCTAGGGGTTATGAATCCCCTCAAAGACATTATATTAAGCCGTCTCTGTTCATGTTAGGTTTTGGATTTTGGTTAGATCAATCTGTCATTAAACAGTCTCCGTTCATTGGTTTGTCATACCACAACTTTGAGTGCTTAATCATACTATTAAATTCCTTTTCAAAGACAACCAAAAGAAATTTTCGGAGGTGAGCAGCACATCCACCTCCGAGACATCATCACTGTTAATGGAAATTTATAGAGTCGGCACAATGCCCGTCTCTAGAAATAAATTCAGAAAACAAAAAAAAACCCGCTAGCGAGCCCTTCAAGCCCATTGAGCCCATTAGCAAGCCCGCCGCCATCATAGCAGCCATGCCGGAACGCTTCCATGGAGTTTCTACTGCTGTGCCGAATCGCTTCCTGGCCGGATCCACCACCGTTGTGCCAGATCCGGTGGCATCGTGCTGGATCCGCCGCCGCCATGCCAGATCCAATGGCGCTATGCTGGATCCACTGCACCGCCGCTTGATGCCAGGCCAGTCTATAGCCGCTCACGTTGCTCGAGATGTCCGCACCGCTCTCACTCGACGTCAGACCGCTCAGGATGCCCTCACGCACCGTTGGAGGTGCCGCACTGAAAGCTCTAGTTTGGTTTGGGTTAATTGATGAAACCCTAAGTGCTAACCTAGTATATCAAAGTGATTATGAGATAGGTAGCACTACTCCAAGTAATGAAGCAATGATGAAGATCATGATGATGGCGATGATCAAATGCTTGAACTTGGAAAAGAAGAAAGAGAGAAACAAAAGGCTCAAGGCAAAGGTATAAATAGTAGGAGCCATTTTGTTTTAAGTGATCGAGACACTTAGTGAGTGTGATCACATTTAGGATCGATAGTCGTACTATTAAGAGGGGTGAAACTCATATCGAAATGCGGTTATCAAAGTGCCACTAGATGCTCTAACTCATTGCATATGCATTTAGGATATAGTGGAGTGCTAACACCCTTAAAAATGTTTGTGAAAATATGCTAACACATGTGCACAAGGTGATACACTTGGTGGTTGGCACATTGGAGCAAGGGTTAGGAACTTCACAGGTAGAGTGTCCGCCCGTAGAGTGAGGACAGTCCGACGGTGCCACCGGTGCCCTAGACAGAAAAGACGGAGGTCACTGTAAGTGACCAGACGCTGGTCTCGGTTGGACTAGCGCGTCCGGTCAGTGGCAGCAGAGGGCGCGCAGCGTCGGTCTCTGACCAGACGCTGGGTCACTTAGTGACCGGACGCTGGAGGGTTGCGTCCGGTCCTACTGACGTGGCAGTGGATAGAGGAGTCACCGAGTGACCGGACACTGGGTGTGTCCGGTCATAAAAAGTCGTCTCTAGATGCTTACTAGAAACGACCGGACACTGGGGTTCAGCGTCCTATCACTTTGAGCTGTTGCGTCCGGTCGTCACTTGACCGTTGAGATCGGGCGATCAACATTTGAAGAGAGGAGGCACGTGGCACGCATCGCGTGACCGGACGCTGAGGTCCAGTGTCCGGTCATTTTGACCGAAGCATCCGGTCACCTCGTGTTGTGCCCAGTGAAGGGGTACAACGGCTCTATTTCATGGGGGCTTCTATTTAAGCCCCATGGCTGGCTCAAGCTCACTGGCTTGGCCATTTTGCATTGACATAGCAACCTTGTGAGCTTAGCAAAAGCCCTCCCACTCATCTCCATCATTGATCCATCATCATTGTGAGATTGGGAGAGAATCGAAGTGCATTGCTTGAGTGACTGCATCTAGAGGCACTTGGTATTTGTGTTTTGCTGCGGGATTCATTTATTTTTCTTGGTGGTTGCCACCACCTAGACGGCTTGGAGCAGCGAAGGAGGATTGGCACGAGTTGGTAATTGTTCGTGGCCATCTTCGATGATTGTGAGGGGATTTGTACCTTCCCCAGCGGAGTACCGAAATGTAACTCTAGTGGATTGCTTATGTCATTGAGTTACCTCACTTGTGGGTAGGTTCTTGCGGTGTCCAATTGTGTGGACGAGGTTCATGCAACACCTCTTAGCCGCCGAACCACCAAGTGTTGGTCGACACAACGGGGACGTAGCATGTTGGCAAGCACGTGAACCTCAGGAGAAAATTGGTTGTCTCTTGCTCTTTGGTATTCTCTCGGTGATTGATAAAGTATTCATCTTGTGATTGGTTCACTCCTCTACACGGCGGTATAATCACCTCACTTACTCATTTACATTTTTGCAAACTAGCTATAACAAGCTCTTTAGTGTAGCTAGAATTGAGAGCTTGCTTTATGGATTAAGTTCATCTAGTGGAGCTCTTTAATGTAGCAATTTGAGAGCTCTTAGTGAGTAGTGACCTTGTAAATTGTGTGCCTAGTGATCATAACAACTAGAATTGTTGGATAGGTGGCTTGCAACCCTTGTAGAGCTAGAGCATGTTTGCATTTTGCTATTTGGTATACTAATCAAATTGCTCTAGTCGGTTTGTAGATTTTTAAATAGGCTATTCACCCCCTAGCCATATTAGGACCTTTCAAGTGGTATTAGAGCCGTGGTCACCGTTTGATTGAAGGCTTAACAACCTCGGTGTCAAATTATGGCTCAAGTTGTGTTCAACCATGTGGGGGGCAAACCACCGTTCTTTGATGGCACATGCTATGATTATTGGAAGAGAAAGATGAGGATGTATATTGGTTCAATCAATGATCAAGAATGGGAGGTGACCAAGAATGACTATGATATCATTGATCCCGACAATCCCACCAACCAAGACAAGACCAACAAGCAATGCAATACAGTGTCTCTTAACACCATATACAATGACATTGATTCCAAGGTGTTTGAGCAAATTAAGGATTGTGAAAGAGCTAATGAGGTGTGGAAGAGATTGGAGGAAACATATGAGGGCACACCGGCGGTGAAGAGTGCAAAGTTGTACATCCTCAAGGATAAGTTGACAAGCTTTAAGATGAAGGATGATGAGAGTATTCCGGAGATGTTCCATCGGTTGCAAGTAATTGTCAATGACTTGAAGGCTTTGGGAGAGAAGATCAAGGATGATGATGTCTCTCATCGTTTCTTAATGTGCCTACCTCCAAGATTTGAGATGTTGAGATTGCTTATCATAAGAGGAGGATTGAAGGAGATTACCCCTAACCAAGTACTAGGTGATGTCATGACACAAGAGACATACCGTGTGGAAAGGGAAGGGGTTGACAAGGATGACAAGAAGGAAGAAGAAGACAAGAAGAAGTGTGTAGCATTCAAGGCTAGCTCATCATCCAAGAACAAGGGCAAGTCCAAGAAAGTATCAAGTGATGATGAGGATCTTAGTGACATTGATGATGAGGCCATGGCTCTATTTGTGCACAAGATGGGCAAAATCATGAAGAAGGGGTATGGTGCAAGAAAGAGAAGAGATCACACCAAAAGCAAAGAATATGTGAGAAGATGCTACAATTGCAAGAGTCCCGATCATGTTGTAGCGGATTGTCCCTACAATAGTTACAATGATGAGGACAAGAAGAAGAAGCACAAGAAGGACAAGAAAGAAAAGAAGGAGAAGAAGGAGAAAAAGATGACCTTCTAAAAGAAGAAGAAGGGTGGAGGCTATGTGGTCATTTGGGATAGTGATGGCTCTTCGGATAGTGATGACTCTAGTGATGATGGCAAGAAATCTATCAAGAAAGCACTAGCAAGCATCGCCATCAACAACAAGCCCTCCATCTTTGACACTTCATCAACATGCCTCATGGCAAAGCCTACCAAGGTAAAATATGATGTGAGTGATGATGATGAATGTGAAAGTGATGCTTGTAGGAGTGGTGATGATGAAGAAGAGTACTCCAAGGAGGAGCTCATGAACATGTGTGAGCAAGTGCACACTTGCTTTGAGATGAAGAGAAAGGAGTGCAAAGAATTGAACAAGAAAGTCAAATTTCTTGAGTAATCTCTTGATGAGCTCAATGCCACTCATGAGAGGCTAATTGAAGCCCATGAGAAGCTTGGCAAAGCTCACTCTAAGCTTGAAAAAGCTCACTCCTCTCTCATAGAGCAAGTCAATAAGGAGGAGGCCAAGAAGGAGCAAGTGATCATGTCTTGTGATGTGGGACTAACATGTGATCTTATTGATGAAACTTTTTATAAGCCCATTGTAGTTGCTCCCACTAACACTTCTTGTAGCACTACTACTTCTACTTCACCTTTGAGTAATGGTCTCACTTGTGATGCCTCACTAATGGTGGAAAATGAGACTCTCAAGGAGGTGAATGAGCTCATTCATGCCTTAGGCAATGCCTATGGTGGAGATGCCCGCTTGCTAAAGTGCTTGGGTAGCCAAAGGTTTTCTCTCAACAAAGAGGGATTAGGCTATACCCCCAAGAAAGATAAGGCGGCCTTTGTTACTCCCAAAGCTAGCTTTGTGAAGGGCAATGGTCGGTTTTGCAATAGATGCAAGCAAGTTGGGCATATAGAGCAAAATTGCAAGATTAGCAAGAACAAGCTACCTAATGTATCCTCAATTAAATTTGATTCTTGTTACATGCTTGTTAAGGGTGCCAATGGTATGAAGGCTAAATTTATTGGTACACCAATTGTGGGCCCAAAAAAGAAGGCCATTTGGGTACCAAAGACTTTGGTAACTAACCTTCAAGGATCCAAGCAAGTTTGGATACCTAAAAAGAATTGATCTTCTTTTGTAGGTCAATTATAAAGCCGGAGGAAGGCATTGGGTGCTTGATAGTGGGTGCACACAACACATGACCGGTGATCCAAGAATGTTCAATTCAATTAATGAAAACAAGAGCAATGGGATTGATAGTATCACATTTAGTGACAATGGCAAAGGCAAGGTCAAAGGGCTTGGTAAGATTGCAATATCCAATGACTTGAGCATTTCCAATGTGCTACTAGTAGAGAGCTTGAACTTCAACCTATTATCGGTAGCTCAATTGTGTGATCTTGGTTTCAAGTGCATATTTGGTGTTGATGATGTAGAGATCATAAGTGTAGATGGCTCTAACTTGATTTTCAAAGGATTTAGATATGATAATCTATACTTGGTTGATTTCAATGCTAGAGAAGCTCAATTGACAACATGTTTGATCACTAAGTCTAGCATGGGTTGGTTATGGCATAGAAGGCTTGGTCATGTTGGAATGAAACAATTGAACAAGTTGATCAAGCATGACTTAGTTAGAGGCTTGAAAGATGTCACATTTGAAAAGGATAAGCTATGTAGTGAGTGTCAAGCCGGAAAGTAAGTTGGTAACACACATCTTAAGAAGAGCATAATGAGCACATCTAAGGCATTTGAGTTGATGCACATGGACTTGTTTGGACCAACCACATACACTAGCATTGGTGGAAACAATATGGATTTGTGATTGTGGATGATTTCACTAGATACACATGGGTGTTCTTTCTTGTTGACAAGAGTGATGTATTTGCAACATTCAAATCATTTGTCAAGAGCATTCACAATGAGTTTGAAACAACTATCAAGAAAGTTAGAAGTGACAATGGTAGTGAATTCAAGAATACTAGAATTGATGAGTTGTGTGATGAATTTGGAATTAGACATCAATTCTCGGCTAAGTACACTCCACAATCAAATGGCCTAGTTGAAAGAAAGAATAGAACTTTAATTGACATGGTAAGATCAATATTGAGTGAGTACAATGTGAGTCATTCATTTTGGGCCAAAGCAATAAACACGGCTTGCTATTATAGCAACCGACTCTATTGTCACCCCATGATGGAGAAGACACCATATGAGCTATTGAATGAAAGAAAGCCCAACATAGCATACTTTCGGGTTTTTGGTTGTAAATGCTACATATTGAAGAAAGGCACTAGATTGAGCAAGTTTGAAAAGAAATGTGATGAAGGCTTTTTGCTTGGTTACTCCACTACTAGCAAGGCATATAGAGTTTGGAATTTGGCTAGTGGTACTCTTGAGGAGGTTCATGATGTGGAATTTGATGAAACAAATGGTTCCCAAGAGGAAGATGAGAATCTAGATGATGTAAGAGGCGCACGATTGGTCAATGCAATGAAGAATATGGACATTGGTGATATAAGGCCTAGAGAGGTGATTGATGTTGAAGATGACAAGAATCAAGTGCTCTCTAACTCAAATGTGCAAGCTAGTGGTTCTCATGATCAAGTTCAAGCAAGTGCTAGTCATGACAAAGTGCAAGATCAACAATAAGTGGCTAGTTCATCATCTCAACCAAGTGATCAATCAAATGCAAGCAATCAAGTGCAAGTACTTCAACCAACCAATGTTGCAAGAGATCATCCATTGGACACTATCATTGGTAATATTTCAAGAGGTGTGCAAACTAGATCAAGGTTGGCTTCATTTTATGAGCATTTCTCATTTGTGTCATCCATTGAACCTAAGAAGATAGATGAAGCTTTAAAGGATGTTGATTGGGTCAATGCTATGCATGAAGAGCTAAATAACTTCACAAGAAATCAAGTATGGGAGTTAGTTGAGAGGCCTAAGGATCATAATGTGATTAGAACCAAATGGGTCTTTCAGAACAAGCAAGATCAAGATGGGATAGTAATAAGGAACAAAGCAAGATTAGTGGCTAATGGTTACACTCAAGTTGAAGGTCTTGACTTTGGAGAAACATATGCCCCGGTTGCAAGATTGGAAGCAATTAGGATCTTATTAGCCTATGCTTGTGCCCCAACATCAAGTTGTACCAAATGGATGTGAAGAGTGCATTTTTCAATGGGTACATCAATGAGCTTGTGTATGTTGAGCAACCTCCTGGTTTTGAAGATGAAAAGAAACCCAACCATGTTTACAAGTTGAGAAAAGCTTTGTATGGATTAAAACAAGCACCTAGAGCATGGTATGAGAGATTGAGGGATTTCCTACTCTCTAAGGGATTCAAGATGGGAAAGGTTGACACCAGTCTCTTCACCGAGAAGCTTGGAAATGGCTTGTTTGTAATGCAAATCTATGTTGATGATATCATATTTGGGTCAACAAATCAAGATTTTTGTGAGGAGTTTGGCAAGATGATGGCAAGTGAGTTTGAGATGTCTATGATTGGAGAGCTTAGTTACTTCCTTGGTCTTCAAATCAAGCAAATGAAGAATGGCATATTTATGAGTCAAGGCAAGTATATCAAGGACATGCTCAAGAAGTTTGGAATGGATTATGCTAAAGCTAATAGTACTCCAATGGAAACAAGTGGAATCTTGGATAGTGATGCTAGTGGCAACATGGTGGATCAAAAGATGTATCGGTCTATGATTGGAAGCCTACTCTATGTGACCGCATCAAGGCCGGATGTGATGTTTAGTGTATGTATGTGTGCTAGATTTAAAGCCTCACCAAGAGAAAGTCATTTGAAGGCAACAAAAAGAATATTGAGGTACTTGAAGCATACACAAAATGTTGGATTGTGGTATCCCAAAGGAGCAAGATTTGAGTTGATTGGATATTCGGACTCCGATTATGCGGGATGCAAAGTTAAGAGAAAGAGCACATCGGGCACATGTCAACTATTGGGAAGATCACTTGTGTCTTGGTCATCAAAGAAGCAAAATAGCGTAGCACTTTCAACCGCCGAAGCGGAGTATATTTCGGCCGGTAGTTGTTGTGCTCAATTACTTTGGATGAAGGCTACTTTGAGTGATTTTGGAATCAAATTCAAGCAAGTGCCATTGCTATGTGACAATGAAAGTGTCATAAAGCTCACCAATAACCCGGTTCAACATTCAAGAACAAAGCATATTGATGTTTGCCATCATTTCATAAGAGATCATCAACAAAAAGGGGATATTTGCATCGAGAGTATGGGCACCGAAGATCAACTTGCTGATATCTTCATCAAGCCAATTGATGAAAAGAGGTTTTGCAAGATAAGGAATGAATTGAACATACTTGACTTCTCATATATGTGTTGATTCACCCCCCATTATATGACATGCCTCTCCTTCGAGCAAAGCAAGGTAAAGTTGATTGACATGTCATCCATCCATTGCTAAGGACTTGTTTAGTGCATCTAGTCATTCCTATCATGTCCTAGGCTCATTCATGAAAATCAAATAAATTTTAGGCTTGTATGTCATATGCTATTCACGTGCCTGAACCTTGATTGTTTCTGTTGGGTTTCAACTCTAGCCTACCCCAACTTGTTTGGGACTTAAAGGCTTTGTTGTTGTTGTTGTTGTATGATACCACTATTGCTTGTATGCTTGAAATGATCTAGTGGTAGCATATGACATGTTTGTGGGCTTATAAACCTAGTGTTTGATCTAGAAAATAAGCTATAAGTGTTTAACTCAACATGGTACAAGATAACCCTTATTTAGAGGTGTGAAGAAGCTTGTCCTTGGATCAAACCGAGTTAAATATCTTTTGCAAGTGATCTAGATTGAACCAAATTGGGAAAATGATCCTCATTTCACATGGTTTCACCTCAACCTATCTATACTTTGAGCTCACCTTTTGTGCTAATTATTGATAAAGGGGGAGAGAAATTCACAAAGATAGTAAGATAGGAGGAGCAAGCAAATGAAATGACATTGTATGGGGATCAATCAAAAATGCACACAAGTAGGGGGGCAAGCTCATAAACTTGAATGTTGTATTTGAATGTGCATATTTGCTTGCATGGCACAAGTCTTAAATTTCAATATCCATGCTTGTGTGGTGTATGCTAGTTATAGGCTTGAATGATGAAATGAGAAACTAGCATGCATAAGCTAAAGTAACTAGACTTATGTTCATTCTATAGAAACTAGACCCTTGCTTGTAATATTGATCTCATAGGGTATTCTAGTTTTTATGTATGTCTAGTTACCAATGGTGCTAAGGATGGTATATTGGTGCACTCCGATTGGTATCACGCTTCAAAGGTCCATCTCTTATACTTTAGCATCATTAGGTAGATATTGTCTCCTATATTTCCTATCTAAGCATATGTGCAAGCTTCAATCCTAACTCTTAGCACATATGTAGGGGGAGCAATCGCTACTATATGGGATTCATGAAACTTGTCCATATTCTTTTACACATGGTAAATATGTTTGGACAAGCAACATGGATTTAATTGAATTTCAATTCATATCTTTGTGAAAGGGTTGTCATCAATTATCAAAAGGGGGGAGATTGAAAGCTCTAGTTTGGTTTTGGTTAATTGATGAAACCCTAAGTGCTAACCTAGTATATCAAAGTGATTATGATATAGGTAGCACTACTCCAAGTAATGAAGCAATGATGAAGATCATGATGATGGTGATGGCATGGTGATGATCAAATGCTTGAACTTGGAAAAGAAGAAAGAGAGAAACAAAAGGCTCAAGGCAAATGTATAAATAGTAGGAGCCATTTTGTTTTAAGTGATCGAGACACTTAGCGAGTGTGATCATATTTAGGATCGATAGCCATACTATCAAGAGGGGTGAAACTTGTATCGAAATGCGGTTATCAAAGTGCCACTAGATGCTCTAACGCATTGCATATGCATTTAGGATCTAGTGGAGTGCTAACACCCTTGAAAATGTTCGTGAAAATATGATAACACACGTGCACAAGGTGATACACTTGGTGGTTGGCACATTGGAGCAAGGGTTAGGAACTTCACTAGCAGAGTGTCCGCTCATAGAGTACGGATAGTCCAATGGTGCCACCGGTGCCCTAGACAGAAAATACGGAGGTCACTGTAAGTGACCGAACGCTAGTCTCGGTTTGACCGGCACGTCCAGTCAGTGGCAGCAGAGGGCGCGCAGCATCGGTCTCTGACCAGACGCTGGGTCACTTAGTGACCGGAAGCTGGAGGGTTGCGTCCGGTCCTGCTGATGTGGCAGTGGACAGAGGAGTCATCGAGTGACCGGACACTGGGTGTGTCCGGTCGAGCATGAAAAGTTGTCTCTGGATGCTTACTGGAAACGACCAGATGCTGGGGTTCAGCGTTCGGTCACTTTGAGTTGCTGCGTCTGGTCGTCACTTGACCGTTGAGATCGGGCGATCAACATTTGAAGGGAGGGGGCACATGCCACGCATCACGTGACCGAATGCTGAGGTCCAGCGTCCGGTCATTTTTACCGGAGCATCCGGTCACGCCGTGTTGTGCCCAGTGAAGGGGTACAACGGCTCTATTTCATGGGGGCTTCTATTTAAGCCCCATGGCCGGCTCAAGCTCACTGGCTTGGCCATTTTGCATTGACATGGCAACCTTGTGAGCTTAGCAAAAGCCCGCCCACTCATCTCCATCATTGATCCATCATCATTGGGAGATTGGGAGAGAATCGAAGTGCATTGCTTGAGTGATTGCATCTAGAGACACTTGATATTTGTGTTTCGCTGTAGGATTCACTTGTTTCTCTTGGTGGTTGCCACCACCTAGATGGCTTGGAGCAGCGGAGGAGGATTGGCACAAGTTGGTGATTGTTCGTGGCCATCTCCGATGATTGTAAGGGGATTTGTACCTTCCCCGGCAGAGTGCCGAAAGGTAACTCTAGTGGATTGCTTGTGTCACTGAGTTACCTCACTTGTGGGTAGGTTCTTACGATGTCCAATTGTGTGGACAAGGTTCGTGCGACACCTCTTAGCTGCCGAACCACCAAGTGTTGGTCGATACAACGGGGACGTATCGTGTTGGCAAGCACGTGAACCTCGGGAGAAAATTGGTTGTCTCTTGCCCTTTGGTATTTTCCTGGTGATTGATAAAGTATTCATCGTGTGATTGGTTTACTCCTCTACGCGGCGGTATAATCACCTCACTTACTCATTTACATTTCTGCAAACTAGCTATAACAAGCTCTTTAGTGTAGCTAGAATTGAGAGCTTGCTTTGTGGATTAAGTTCATCTAGTGGAGCTCTTTAGTGTAGCAATTGTAAGAGCTCTTAGTGAGTAGTGACCTTGTAAATTGTGTGCCTAGTAATCATAACAACTAGAATTGTTGGATAGGTGGCTTGCAACCCTTGTAGAGCCAGAGCAAGTTTGCATTTCGCTATTTGGTATACTAATCAAATTGCGCTAGTTGGTTTGTAGATTTTTAAATAGGCTATTCACCCCCCTCTAGCCATATTAGGACCTTTCACGCACCCTCGCGTGCCATTAGAGGGGTCATGTTGTCCAAGGGGACGCGTGCCATGCTCGAACCGAGACCCTTGCCCAGTGCTCTCGAGAGAGAGTCTTCTAGGGTTTCCTATGTGCGGTTGAGGGAGAGGAAAATGAGAGAGGAGTGAGGAGCTATCACTTATATATTCTATGGTTTTCTAAGTGGGTTGATTACGATTGTTGGGCTTCCCACAATTAATAGTGGCGGACCTCTTAAGAGGTCTACCTTTGAAAATGAATAGACCGCCTCTGAAGTTCATAGTGTATTTATTGAGACGTTGTAAAGTCTTGTTCACCTCAATAAATAAAACTAGCCTATCTCCTAAAACCATTTTTGTAATTATCCCAGAGCAAAATACCCGACACCCATTACCCAAACCTAAACCCCCGAACTACCCGAACCTAGACCCGAACTAGTCGAACCTAAACTATCCATTGCAATTTTGGGTATTAACTTGAGATACCCGAAACTTTGGTAGTTCAGGTAATAAGTCCCGATACTCATATTACCCATATATAACTTGATACCGGAATGCTACACTATCCAGTAGTCCACAACACTTCATTTGGCCCAATAGGCAACATAAGAGGAGACACCCACAGGTGAGCACCAATGCAGTCAAGTCAATCCCCCACGCCCCACCCCACGACTCCACGAAACCTACTGGTGGTGGCTCTACCGTTGCCCAGGGGCGGAGCCTAATGGCAGCCAAACTGGGCTCTGCCCCCCATGCCTTATGTGAAGTACTAATGAATTTGCGTGTCACCATGCATACAAGGATTGCAAGCACACTTTTCTCTCTCCACATTAGTTGCCTATTCTTTGCTCTTAGCAATTGTGATGTTTTCTTAATACATAGAATATGTCTTCATGTAAATTGCCCCCCTGTATTCTACTTCACCCTCCGCCACTACAGTCACTTGCAACAAGAAGAGGAGACCCCAGGTGCCCTGAAGAGGAGAGCCCAGTCTGTCGTCATCTGTAGAAGAGGAGAGCCAATGCAAGCGATAGCCTGACTCTGTCGTCTAGGCATCCAGCGTTGACGGTCCACGCCCTCACCTGTAGCGAGCCCTCACCACCGGTCAGTGATCCCTCACCTGCAAGCTCCAGCAATCTAGAGCCAGGAACCAAGGAAATTTCTATGAATTTGGGTATCGGGTATACTCGAACCTAAACCCGAACCTAAAATTTCAAGTACCCAAAATTTCAGGTAGTGATATTTTGGGGTAAACTTGGGTAGAGTTTTTCATTACCCGACCCAAAACATTCTAGTAACCCCAATGCCTAGGGCTATTTGTAATAGTGTGATTTGAAGTCAGATCAGTGTGTCGCATCTCTACAAAATCGATAGTTGCCTTCACATGATGGAAGATCGAGATCCGATTCACATAAAGTGGTATCAAAGCTTTAGGTGATATCGTCAGGTTCACATCTTTACCCTAGTTCAAGTGTTTTCACCATCGTCCAATAGTCCACCACCATATTTGTTTTCCTATCCTAGAACCTTCCGCATCTTAGCCTTTGAATAATTTAGTCTTTCGTTTTGACGCCCGAGGTCTCTAGGTCCTCACGAGCTTTAGCCGCAACCTCGTTGGCTGGGGTCAATCCCCTTTGGTGCTTTGGGTATTGGCGTGGCTCGGTTGGGGCTAGAAGCGCATGGATAGGACAAGAGGGGGCCTTGATCATGAATGGAGAGAAAGGCACGTGTGTTGGGTGTTCGTGATGAGCGACGTCAACCTAGGAATACACACCAGGGGAAGCCCCCGAGCTCTCCACCTCGCTTCGATCGACCAGGTGCAGCGGAGGGCTTTGGACATAATGCTCTTTGAAAAAAAGGGGTTCGCTGCAACAAAGTCACAATTTTTATTGAATAAAGAATTGAAAAGATACAGAATGTAAATGAAAAGACTTAGGCTCGAGCTACATAGCCTTCATTCCATGTTCTGAATGCCTTGTCAATGAAGAGGGTTGGGCTCCATGTTGTATGCCGCCCGGGGGAAGCGCAACATATTGGGAGCCCCTACATGGCTATTGTTCTCATGCTGGATGGCCCGCTAGTGCCTCCCTTCTCCTCTCGAGCTCAGTGCAGTCTAGCTCGAGGTTGATCTACCGAGCCTTGAAGTATTCGGCCTTCTCTTTGAGGTAAGCGGTGCAGCTGGTCGAGCCCAAGATCAGAGGTGTGAGCTCGGGGGCGTCATCAACGGCCGGTCCTATCACACCCCAAAATCTCCATTTGGGAATGTGATTTGAAAACACTAAATAAAATAAAGATTTTAATAATTTTTCTAAATTTTTCCAATATTTTATTTTATTGTTGTCAAAACAAAATGAGAAAAATGTGGATTTATAAAACTTTTACAAAGTTAATGAAAGAAGGGTGATTGTTTGTTGTCGTTGTGCCTTTGCTTTGTCTTTGTTGTGTGAACAAAAATGAATTTCCAAAATTCGATCCAACCATGAATAGGTCTTTTTCATTTTTGAAAATAAAGCTCCAAAAGTCCTATTTGAAAACTAGTTCAAATTTGAGTTTGAAAACATTTTAAAATCTGTTTAAAAGAAAAAATGTTTAGCTTTCAAAATTAGACTAAAACATGCTCCAATCTCAATTAATGAATCAATTTTGATTTCAAAATAGTTTGAAAATTGTTATGGAAAAGTGGTTTAAAACCTTTTTATAAAAAGAAAAAAAAGCCTTTTCCCTTTTTCTTTCTTTTCTCCCTCGTTTTTAGCCCGTCCCGCGCTTTTGGCCCGCGCAGCCCAATAGCTCAGCGCCTGCTTCGGCCCAGCAGCCCCGACCTGCCAGCCACCGCGCGCGCCCCTCGCCTTGATGGGCCGAAGCCCAGCTACGGCCGCCGAGGCAGCCCAGCCGTCCCAGCTGTCCGCGCCCGCACCATTCCCTGTGCCGCTGCCCAGCGGAACCCGCTCGCTAGCCGCACCGAGCGGGTGACCGGCTGGCCCCACGCGTCAGCGACGCCGACCGTCTTCCCCGCCGCGCCGCATCAGCCGGCGAAGCCACCGCCACCCGATCGAGCGCGCAGCCTGAGGTTCCCCGCGCCTGCGCCTATAAAGAGGAGACCCAGAACATAGCGCCGCGCCCTTTGGAACCCTAGCCGCACCGTCATCCCCTACCCTAGCCCTAGCCAGCGCGCCGGCATAGCTGCCGCCGCCGAGAGCACCGCCACGGGCTTCGCACCGACGCTACGAGGCCTCTGGTATCGCTCCCATCCTCCCTCTCGCTCTCCTTCATGTGTACACGCTCACCATAGTCGCACCACTGCCCTAGCTCCGCACCGCCACGTGGCCCGCTGCCTTCGGTCGCTCTCCGCTGCAGCAAAGGCGCGCATCGCGCTCGCCTTCGCGCGCGTTACGTGCCCGCATGCTCGCCTCGCCTCGTCGTGCCTTGCCGCGCCGAGCTTGCCGGCGTCGTCCATGGCGCGCCGCCGCTTCCGTGCCGCTGCCCCGCCGCTTGGTCCACCGTGGACCGGTGGACCAGCTCAGCCAACCGCAGCTCGCCGCGTGGCGGTCAACCTGGCCACCGCCGGTCAGCCCTAGCATTTTTGCAAAAGGCCTCTGGCTTTTATGAAAATCAACCCGCGGTTCGTTGCTGTTCAAAAATAATTAGAGTTAAGCCTCTAGCTTTTCTATTTTAGCCCCTGCACTTTTAGGAAACAGAACTCGTCGTCCTAGCTCTATCGGTTTTGCGAGTTAGCCCTCGGTGGTTAGATTTAATTACGTTTAAGCCTTGATTTTGTCAGTTAGGCCATAGATTTAGGTTTTCTTCGTAGTTAGGTCCCTGGAAGCCAGTTTAAGCCCTAACTTGTGCGTCTTAGCTCCGTTTGGACCCGTTATTGTTGCGTTAGCTTTGTAAAAATGTAAGCTACGTGATAGAAGTGACATTTTTCGTGTCCTGTGCTTTTGAATTTCAATATTAATATAATATGATTAATGTATATCTAATGCCTTTTTGAATAAAAAACAATTTGGGTTTATAACTTCGGACTTTCTTAAATCAATGTTAACAATTTGACTTGCTTAGATCAACCTCGATAGTCGTGTCCTTTTAACGGTAGCTCCGTTCTCCGTCGTTCTTGTGCTCTCATGACCGTAGCACCGAGCCCTACCGATTAGTGCGCTCTTTTCAAGCTTTTTCTTGTGAGTGATGTTGTTCTTAGTCGTGTTTGTTTGTTTATCTGTTTGTGTTGCTTGGTTGCTACGAGTAGAAGTAGAGCGATTCTTAGCACTGAAGACCAGGAGCTGAGGACCGACAAGTGCAGCAGAAGCTAGAGACCAGAAGATAGAAGTCGAAGACTTTTGACCAACTAAACTCTAGGAAAAAGGCAAGTGCAGGCTCCCTTTGATCATGTTGTTTACCTATGAAGTTTAAATACATTTACTTTCTATGCATGTGTCTAATACTGTGAACCCTAAGGACTTGCCTAGTCTTTGTATTCCTTCCTTGCACCCTGGGTTTTATAAATGGGTAGACATGCTTAGTTGCTCCAACCGGCATAGGGCCAAGATATATGTTAATACTAGATATGATATATGATATTGGATTTCTAGCTATGCAACTGAGGATGATGATATGATGTTGGCTTGAGCTCATGGAGCAGCCACCTAGAACTTACCGTACAACTTCAAGCTATATGGCTCTGGCTTGACGTAGTATCAGGACCTCTACTAGTAGGGTGTGACTTACCGGGTAGGCGCTACATGGGGGTTTAGGCTTTGAAGTATGGTAATTTGGGTCTCATGGCTATGGGGATGGTTGCCATGCACCTAAGTTCATCCTAGCGGGTTGCACTCTATTAGCTAGAACCTGTGAACAGTCTCATAGTGAAACCCTGTCTGCTCACCTTAGTAGTGTTTTGGGGAGTCATGACCCCGGGCAAATGGGAATCATGACTTAAAGTGAAAGTGTACACCTTTGTAGAGTTAAAACTAATATATCAGTCATGCTCACGAACACGAACGATGCAGACCCTTACAAGATAAGAGCATTGGACTTCTTATGGAAGATGATGTATTTCTAGACCGAGTTGACGGATATCAGATTGAGGTTGCTACCTTGTGTTGGTTGGGGTTGCTACCTCAGTTGTTGTTCAAGATTGCTACCTTCAATGAGGTTTTATCTAGACAGATGGATATCTGTTGGAGGTGGCTACCTCGTATGATGATTGTCTTGATGGATTCTCTAATGTAAGTGGCTACTTCGATTGATGGATATGCGTAGTGGAAGCATGATGGATTATTGTTGGATGATGGCTACCTATAATATTGATTGATCTCTTATGCAACTTAACTAATGGGTTGGGTTCTTTTACTCATATTAGTAATCAGGTTGTTTTAATAAAATATTGCCAACTAAAAATGCTAACCTGTAGTTAAACATGTGTCTCCTTTCCCTTGATATAAGCATTGCTTGTCATTTACTTTCCGCCTGAACTTGTTGAGTTCAACATGGACTCACCCTTGCTATTTCTTGCCCCCACACACCATGAGTGTGTAGTAAAGTGCTGCTCAGAAAAAGGATGAAGTTGCTATGGAGTTTACTAGAAGTCTGCCAAAGGTGCTTGGCATATGGAGCCCCCAGTCAGCTGTCCCTGAGAAGATTGGAGCCCAAGGAGAAGTTTAGCAACCATTCCACGTACTCTGATAGTTGTAAGTGTTAATTTAAGCATGTTTTCCACTATATATAACATTATTTCTGATTTTTTCCATTTTGTGTTAAATGTGTGGACTTCCTAGGCACACATATGACGAGCGCTTGGTCTTCTTTGGAAAACCAGGTGTGATAGGTCCCCCATTGACATAGCAACACTCGTGTACCTAGGTGTAGCCGTCCACATCATTGAAGTCATACACCATGAAAGCATCTAGGCCCCTAGTAGGGTTTCGATGATTAATGACAATACAAGATTACTATGACTAACGTGTGTTTTGCAGGGGCAATTAAGTTAGGTCATGGTAATGGAGATCGATTGGGCAATCAAGGTGGTCATGCCCTACGATGGAAATCATTTCAGTTTTCAAAGGATGGACGACAAGGTTAAGGATGGACTAGTTCTAAGTATCGATTGGAGTTGAAGAGATAGTTAGAGTAGTTTAGGACTTTGTTTTTCCTTTGGTTGTACTATTAAGGGGGGTATGGACGGGTAGCTTGACCTAGGTGAGTCTAGTGAGTTAGGTGACACTTGTTAAAACTAGCACTAGGTAGCTCCACAATAGCCCTATGATCCTATGGAGCAAACTTCAATCACATATGATCGAGAGTTGGAAGTGAATGGAGGATCAAATACTGATTGGACGCTGGCTCCGATGTGACCGGACGCTGGCTCAGGGTCTGGTCAGTTCATTTGACCAAGGTGATTGTGTCTGGTTTGACCAGACGCTGAGTGGTAGCGTCCGGTCGACTCTAGTAAGGTTCCAGAGAGGGAAAATCGTGACCGGACGCGTCCGATCAGTGCTGACCGGACGCTGGCAGCGTCCGGTCACATTGTAAACTTTGGAGTTTGGGGTATACTGACCGGAGCGTCCGGTCAACATGACTGGAGCGTTCGGTCACCCCGCGAGGCACATAACAGTTTGTTTTTAGCCCATGTTATAAATAGAAGCTCCACTCGTGTGTGGAGTTACTTTTGCTCATTCCAATAGCTGAGAAACACCTTAGAGAGTGCCAAGAAGAGCAAGGTCCTAGTGAGGCGATTGAGATTTGAGAATCCAAAGAGAGACCTCATTAGTGAAGATCAAGAGTAGCAAAGTGTGCATCCACCTTCTCATTAGGCTTATCGTGGTCAAGTGAGAGTTCGTGCTTGTTACTCTTGGTGATCGCCATCACCTAGACGGCTTGGTGGTGATTGGGAGTTCGGTGATCACCCGGCGGAGCTTATGGGTGACCAAACTCAAGTTGTAAGCGGTTGTGGGTGATTCACCGCGACGGAGTGTCGAAGAATCAACCCGTAGAGAGCACTTGATCCTTGCGCGGATCAAGGAGGAGCTACACCCTTGCGCGGGTGCTCCAATGAGGACTAGTGGGGAGTGGTGACTCTCTGATACCTCGGCAAAACATCGCCGCATTTTTTCCTCTCTATTTACTTTGAGCATTTACTTTGAGCATTTACTTTGTGTAATTCAATTCATGTATTTACATTCTTAGAATTGCCATGCTAGAGTAGGATTGGAACTTAGGTTGCATGTCTTTTGTGCGGTAGAACAATTAGAAACACCTTTTAGGCACAAGGGGTTAATTGGGCTAACCATAGGACTTAATTATTGCGAAGAAATTTAGAATTAGCCCAATTCACCCCCCCCCTTGAGCATCTTGATCCTTTCAATTAGTATCAGAGCCTCATGCTTAGTATTTAGGCTTAATCGCCTAGAGCAAGATGTCTCACGGGGATGGACCTCCTCCTATCTTTGAGGGAGATGACTTTCCTTATTGGAAAATTCACATGGAGGCGTATCTTGAGGCTCAAGATGTTTGTATACTTAGAGCCGCCTCACAAGGCTTCCCAAAACCTTAGGATGCTACTAACCTACAAGGCGATGAGGTGAACTATGAGAAGTGGAATGCAAAGGCTCGAAACACTATCTTTAGAGGTCTTTGCAAAGATGTTTTCAATCGTGTGAGGAACCACAAAGACGCCCATGCACTATGGTCGGACGTTTGTGCGCTCCATGAGGGAACTAAGAGTGAGCGTGAGGAACGCTATCATCTTGTCATGAAAAAGCTCAACTCTTTTGAAATGCTTCCTAAGGAAAGTGCTAATGAAATGTATTCACGTTTGAATGTTCTTGTAGAGGAAGTCAATGGGCTTGGACTCACTCAAATGCAACCATCTGATGTTGTAAGAAAGATCTTGAGTGTCCTCCCCATTGACAAATATAGGCATATTGTGACCATGCTACATCAAGGTGATCTTTCCACCGCTACACCGACACAAATCTTGGGGAAGATAAATGCTCATGAGATGTACATGCACATCACGCCACAAGATGGCTCATCCTCTACCAAGAAGAAAGATAAGGACTTGGCATTCAAAGCTAGCCAAGAGAAGGGCAAGGCAAGACTTGAGTATGAGAGCTCAAGTGAAGATGAAGTTGATGATGAAAATCTTGCTCTCATGGTGAAGAAGACCGCCAAGATGCTTAAGAAGCTAAACAAGAGTGGCATCAAGTTTGATGGCAAGAAGAAAAAGTTCTTCACTAGCTCTAGAAGGAAGCCAATATCTGAAATGGATTGCTACAATTGTGGATAACTTGGTCATCTAGCTCACCAATGCACAAAGCCCAAGAAAGACAAGTTCAAGAACAAGAACAAGGGCAAGAGAGATGACTCAAGCAATGAAGATGAAGATGACAAGAAAAAGAACAAGCCATACAAGAAGAGAGATGGCAAGAAGAAGGACTTCCACAAGAAGAAGAAGAGTGGAAAGGCTTACATCGTCGGTGATTGGCTCACGGACATTGATTCATCTAGTGGATCATCCGATGATGAAAGTGACAACGAGAAGGTGGCCGCCATTGCTATTAACTCATCATCTTCACCGCCACTACCACCATCATCCTCTACTCACCTATGCCTTATGGCCAAGGGTGAACGCAAGGTATCACATGATGATGATAGTAGTGGTGATGATCATGCTCATAATGATGATAGTAATAGTGATAGCAATGATGAATATGAGTCACCTACCTATGATGATCTTGCTAAATTACTAAAGAAATACACTAAGATCATTATAAAGACTAGAGCTAAAAATGAAAAGCTTGAGACTAAGAATGATTCTCTTTTAGCTAAATGTGAGATAGCCGAAAAGGCTAGTGTTGAGCTTAGAGAAGCAAATGATGCTATGTCATCCAAACTCAAGGAGCTCAAATCTTCTAAGAAAGAGCTTAAAGATAAACAAGATAAACTTGAGTGGGTGCTCAAAGAGCTCATCACTAGCCATAACAAGCTAAAAGATGAATATACCACTCTTAAAGTTAATCATGATACCCTTGTTATTGCTCAAGAATTTTTATCAAATGAGCCACATAATGCTACTAACGATGTTGTTAAGATTGATATAGCTACATCATGTGATGACTTGATTATTGAGAGCATTGAGCAAAGTTCTAGTAGCAAGGGCAAGCAAGTGGTTGAAGCCGATGACTATGATGAGTTTGTCAAGCTCAAGAATGATAATGCAAAGCTCAAGAAAGATCTTGAAGAACTCAAAACCACCAAGCCTATTGTGCTAGAAACTATTGTTCATGATGATGGTTTGATCCTTGAGAATGAGAAGCTCAAAGATGAGAACAAGAAGCTTAAGGAAGAAAAGAACAATGATGCTCTCAAGGAAGAAAACAAGAAGCTTAAGTTGGAGAAAGAGCATCTTAAGATTGGATTGAGCAAATTCACTAGAGGCAAATATCTTCAAAGTGAGCTTCTAATGAATACCATCATGAAGATGGATAGAAGTGGCATTGGGTACATGGCAAACAAAGAGAAGAAGGCTGAAGCTCAACAACAACAATCAAAGCCAAAGCCAAAACCAAAGAGATGCTTTGAGTGTGGACAAGAAGGCCACTTTGCTCATGAGTGCCAAACTCCACCACCACAACCCTTGCCCGAGCATGCTAGACCCTTTGCTTTCAATGCTCACTACATGCTTAGAAAGGATTCTAGTGGAAAGATGAAAGTGATATCCTTAGGACCTCCAAATAAGAATAGGCCTAAGAAAATTTGGGTTGCAAAGTCACTTGTTGAGAAGGTGAAGGGCCCTCAACAAGTTTGGGTTCCTAAAGCTTGATCTCTTGTGTGTAGGTGAACTACAAGACCGGTGGAAGTCATTGGGTTATTGATAGTGGTTGCACACAACATATGACCGGTGATCCTCGTATGTTCACCTAACTTGATGAAGAAGTAGATGGGTAAGAAAGAATCACATTTGGAGATAACTCAAAGGGCAAGGTTAAAGGATTGGGCAAAGTGGCAATATCAAATGATCATTCCATCTCCAATGTGCTATATGTTGCTTCATTGAGTTTCAACTTGCTATCCATTGGACAATTGTGTGATCTTGGCTTCCAATGCTTGTTTACCGAGAAGGAGGTTGTTGTATCCAAGAAGGATGATGATCATGTGATATTCAAAGGATTTAGATACAACAACCTATATCTAGTGGACTTCACCTCTGAAGATGCAAACTTGAAGGCATGTCTATTCACCAAAACAACACTTGGGTGGCTATGGCATAGAAGACTTGCTCATGTTGGGATGAGCTCACTCAAGAAGCTTATGAAGAATGATTTGGTGAGAGGGTTGAAGGATGTGAAGTTTGAGAAGGACAAGCTTTGTAGTGCATGTCAAGCCGGCAAGCAAGTTGCAAATACCCATCCAACAAAAGCTTTCATGTCAACCGCAAGAGTGCTAGAACTCCTCCACATGAATTTATTTGGACCAACAACATACAAGAGTTTGGGAGGAAATGTTTATTGTCTTGTGATTGTTGATGATTATTCAAGGTATACATGGGTATTCTTCCTTCATGACAAATCCGAAGTTGCATCTTGCTTCAAGAAGTTTGCCAAGAGAGCACAAAATGAATTTAAAGTGAAGCTCAAGAAGATAAGAAGTGACAATGGGAAAGAATTTGACAACACAAACATAGAAGCTTATTGTGATGAAGTTGGAATCAAACATGAAGTCTTCGCAACTTATACTCCTCAACAAAATGGTGTAGTTGAGAGGAAGAACCGGACATTGATCACTCTTGCAAGAACAATGCTTGATGAGTACAACACCCCCGAAGCTCTATGGGTGGAAGCAATCAACACCGCATGCTATGCATCTAACTACCTATTCCTTCAAAAGTTCCTTGGAAAGACACCTTATGAGTTGCTCAATGGGAAGAAGCCGGACGTCTCCTTCTTTAGGGTGTTTGGCTGCAAATGCTACATCTACAAGAAGTGGCAACACCTAGGGAAGTTTCAAAGACGTTGTGATATTGGTTTTCTTATTGGTTACTCATCAAAGTCCAAAGCATATAGAGTATAATCATGCCACCGGCTTGGTTGAAGACACATATGATGTGGAATTTAATGAATCTAACGGCTCCCAAGGAGCACATGAGAATCTTGATGATGTAGGTGATGAACCATTGAGGGAGGCTATGAAGAACATTCCGGTTGGAGACATCAAGCCTAAAGATGATGTACAAGTGATTGATCCACCTTCTTCATCAAATGTGCCACAAGATGATGAAAAAGATGGGAGAGTAGAAAATGAAGATACTCATGTCTCCCATGAACAAATGGTGGTACAAGCACAAGATGTTGATGCTCCACAACCTCCTCCTCAAGTGGTCAATAGAAGAAATACACCTCTACTACAAGATCATCCACAAGATCTCATCATAGGGAGTCCATCAAAGGGTGTAATGACTCGCTCACAAAAACTTGCTTCATTTATTGCTCATCCCTCTTTTGTCTCTTGCTTTGAGCCTACTAAGGTTGAAGAAGCTCTTCAAGATCTGGATTGGATAAATGCTATGCATGAAGAGTTGAACAACTTCACTCGCAATGAAGTGTCAACTCTTGAAGAGCGGCCAAAAGGTGCAAGAGTCATTAGAACAAAGTGGATGTTCCGAAACAAGCAAGATGATCAAGGTGTTGTTGTGAGGAACAAGGCAAGACTAGTTGCAAAGAGGTTCTCTCAAGTTGAAGGTTTGGATTTTGGAGAGACCTTTGCACCGGTTGCAAGATTAGAAGCCATTCATATCCTCATCATGAAATGAAATTGTATCAAATGGATGTGAAAAGTGCATTTTAAATGGCTTTATTAATGAACTAGTCTATGTTGATCAACCTCCCGGGTTTGAAGACCCTAGATATCCTAATCATGTTTATAGGTTGTCTAAGGCATTATATGGGCTTAAGCAAGCCCCAAGAGCTTGGTATGAGCGCCTTTGGGATTTCCTCATTGAGAAGGGCTTCACCATTGGGAAGGTCGATACCACACTATTCACCAAGAAGATTGATGGGCATATCTTCATTTGTCAAGTATATGTTGATGATATCATCTTTGGATCATCAAATGAAGATTCTTGCAAAGAATTTGGTGAATTGATGTCGAAGGAGTTCGAGATGTCCATGATTGGTGAGCTTACATTCTTTCTTGGTTTTCAAGTCAAGCAAATGAGAGAAGGGATCTTCATCTCTCAAGAGAAATATACAAAAGATCTCCTCAAGAGATTCAAGATGGATGAATGTAAGCCAATCAAGACACCAATGCCAACCAATGGACATCTCGACCTAGATGAGGGAGGTAACAAGGTTGATCAAACTCTCTACCATTCTATTATTGATAGCTTGTTATATTTAACCGCATCTAGGCCCGACATCATGTTTAGTGTGTGTATGTGTGCTAGATTTCAAGCTAAACCTACGGAATCACATTTAATTGCTGTAAAAAGAATCCTTAGGTATCTTAAGCACACACCAAGCATTGGCCTTTGGTATCCCAAAGGAGCTAGATTTGAATTAATTGGCTATTCTAATTCAGATTATGCCGGATGCAAAGTTGATAGAAAAAGCACATCCGAAGGGTGCCATTTGCTTGGTAGATCACTTGTGTCTTGGTCCTCCAAGAAATAAAATAGTGTGGCTTTGTCCACCACCGAAGCGGAATACATTGCCGCGGGTGCGTGTTGTGCACAAATACTTTACTTGAAACAAACTTTGCTAGACTATGGTGTAGTTCTAGATAAAGTACCTCTTTTGTGCGACAATAAAAGTGCGGTAAAACTTGCAAATAATCCGGTTCAACACTCTCGCACCAAGCACATAGATATCTGCCATCACTTTCTAAGAGGTCATGTGGCTAAAAATGATATATCACTAGAAGGTGTAAGGACCGAGGATCAATTGGCGGATATCTTTACTAAACCGCTAGATGAGGCAATATTTTTTAGATTGCGGAATGAACTAAATGTGCTTGATTTTAGTAACTTCACTAAAAATTGAGCTTGTGTTATCCCTTGCATTGCATTGTAATATACAACATGTTTAATGCTCTATAATGCATATAGGACTTGTCTAACATGGTTAAGATAACCACTGAAAAGTATGTGAAGAAGCTTAACCTTGGATCAAACTTGACAAGCAACTAGATTTACATTCAAGTATTGCATATGCATGAATGTTGTTTTGTTGTTTATCTTAAATTGCCCTCTTATTGCCTAGTTTCTTAAAAAGAATTATAGCCTAAGGCAAAATATTTTGAAAAACTTGAGGGTTTGAGAGAGGTCACTCACATCAGTCCCAATTGGTGTTTATTTGGATCTTATTGGAGTTGGGACTTGATTGGGAACAGGCAGCGCGAAGGAATTTGAAGATTCGCTGAAGGAGTGACCGGACGCTGAAACAATGTTTTCCCAGTGTCCGGTCAGGAGGAGCTTCAGCATCCGATCGATCATGAAGACATCAAGGCTAGGTGACCGGACTCTGGCTGCGTCCGGTCGGTGTCCACCGGACATGTCCGGTCATGATTCTAGAGGATTTGGACCTCTCTGGAATCGACCAGACGCTGGGTGGTAGCGTCCGGTCGCTACCACCGGAGCGTCCGATCAGTAGTTTTTGTGCGGCTTCAAAACTCTTTCTTCATTTCCTCTTCTGATCCACTGGGGGGGCACCCTATTTGATCTCAGCGTGACTTTGACCTATCCCTACTGCCCCCATCGCCATTGTCGTCTTGTGCTCCAGCAACCGCAAGTCGCCGCCCCAGCCGCCGCTATTCCACGCCACCGCCACAGCCGCGCCTAGGTCACCGGATCTGCTTGCCTGCACGCCACCGCAGCCGCCGTGCCATCTCGTGCGCACGCCGCCGCTTGCTCCAACACCGCCAGCACCTCCACGAGCTGCGCCATGCCCTAGCCGCCGCTTGCCCTCACGCCACCGCCGCCTCCCTGTTGCCCGCGAGACGTCGTAGCTCGCCTGCGCCAGGTGCTCCTCCTCCACACCCGTGCCCTACCAAGCACCACCATGCCGGTGATCCACTGTAGGTCCACCATCGAGCAAGCCTCTGCAGTGCCTTGCATCCTCGCCAGTTCCTCCACTAAAAATCCTCGCCGTCAACTCATCACTTTGCGTCACCATTCTTCGTCGAGTCGGAACCCTAACCCTAGCCGTGTCGGTGCTTTCCCGTGGATTGCTTCTCTTCTTTTCGGATCGCCGGTTCATCAGGTAGCATGCCTGCGTTTCAATTTCGTACCTAAATTGCTTGCTTTCTAGGGTTTCGCATCTATTAGGTATATTGTATTTATTGTATATCCTATCTATTCCATCGTGTAGCGAGTCGGTGCCGTTGAGATCATGTGGCGGTTGTCAGTTAACTTGGGGCCAAGCTCACGAGTAAGGATTGAGGCCAAGCCCCAAAAGTGTCAGCGGTAGTTGATCTTCGACAGAGGCAGTTGTTTCTTTGTCAGGGGCAGTTGATTCTTCTTTGATCCATCAGATGGCTCGGACGAAGAACATCGGAGGTGGTCCCGATGATGAGGATCGGAGGCCCCCACCTCGCCATCCTGCAGACCCTAAAGACAAGGCGACTAAGAAGCTAGCAGTCAAGAAGCGCAAGTATCCAGATGTAGATACAGCGAGGGCTACCACAGTTGTAGAGGCCGCAGAGCGTGCCGAGAGAGGAGGCGCTCGTAGTGGAGTTGTTATTGCAGATCATCTGTCACCAGAAGCGCAGGGTAGACTTGAGCGTATTGAGCGTCTTCATGGTGGTCCACCTAGGACTGTCATGACGGTAGGATGACATCTTGCCATTGAGGAGCCTCAGCCTCATGGGGAGTCACAGCAGCAGCCACCACCAGCAGAGCCGATAGAGCAAACTCAAGAGGGCCAGCAGGCCGAGGAGACAGAGCAGGCACCTCAGCCATAGCTTCGCCGCTCTGGTTGTACCCGTGCCCTAGTTACATCGAGGGCCGACACACAGTGGAGGGGTTCTCGTCCACCGCCCAGACCATAGGGTCCGCCTCTAGTGACCCATCTTGACTTGAGGGCCACCACGGCCAAGTAGGTTCAGCAGCTGAGATTTGTAGATTTTGAGGTATGGTTTCCATTGAGGAGGGATGAGAGAGCTTCAGAGGGCTTCTACACTCCACTGTAGGAGGATTTCTACAATGCCTATCTCAATAGTGGGGCAGTTTTTAGATCTCAAAGGGTGTGCCACATTGACTCTATAGATGCAGCAGCTAGAGAGCACATTCGCCCCTACCTGACATATCTGCTAGGGCTATCAGGTTTGATTGGATGGACCAGACTATATGTTCCATCTTGGGTTCGGCAGTTCTATGCTTCCCTTTGGATTGACCTGAAACATAGATATATTCACTTCGCATTCAGAGGAAGAGACTACCGCCTAACAAGTCAGAGGGTCAGGGAGATACTGAGACTTCAGGAGCAGCCAGTCAGACTTCACGAGGTGTGCTATGGCCAGACAGCACCCCCTAGATGCCCTCATGGTGGTAATGTGCCCCCTACTGACTTGGTTTGCCACAACTTCACCGAGCCTTTCGATGAAGGATCACGCAGGAACCCCAGTGACCTAAATCCCACTGCTAGCATACTTGAGGCTATTATGAGGAGGACATTACTTCCCAGGATGGGATACAGAGAGGGCTTGACACGTATACAGTTGTGGCTGATCAACTCCCTGATGCAGCAGATAGTTTTTTATATTTGTGATCTTCTTCTATCAGAGATGGAGGATACTATAGCTGAGGGCTTCAGAGGTCGTAGGCAGTTGCCCTATGCTCACTAGATCACCTGGCTTATCCACAGAGCAGTCACAGTGAGGCCACCAGAGATGCTTGCAGAGTATAGTGGTGCTACGACTGAGTTCCCTACCTATAACATGACACAGATGATTCGTCATAGCACTCCATAGGCACCTAGTTAGCCGCACCATCGTCCCGATGTGCCAGAGTCTATAGCCCAGCAGGATGATATTATCAGAGGCGTTGCAGCTATAGAGGAGGAGGAGCTTGCTCAGCAGGAGGGGATGGTCGTGAGCGACCCTAGTGACAGTTCTGATGATGACTATCAGCCCATTCCTCGGATGCCTCCTCAGCGACATGACCATGAGGCCGACAGCTCTAGCTCTGCACCACCTACCCTGCAGACTGACCCCGCTCTCCTTGCTATACTTGAGTGGATGAGGCAGGACTAGGCACGATAGGCTCAGGAGACAGCTGCTACATTTGCTCAGTTCTAGACTCGGCGAGATGAGTTCCAGCGCCAGCAGCAGCAGCTAGCTATACATTAGCAGACATAGGGTCTACAGTAGTAGTAGCAGGCCATGCATCAGTAGCAGTAGCTCCTTGGATTTATGCAGCATGTTGTGACTTCTATTGGGGCTCCACCTTCACAGCCTTCGCCCCAGCTTGGTCAGACTACCACTACCTCAATGACTCCAGCATTACAGCCTAGTGGGCTTCAGAGTTAGGGACAACCACTAGCACAGTTTGCTTCTCCTACAGAGCAGGTGTCCTAGTATTTTGCTATGTCACTGCTAGCTCCACAGTTCACACCGCTTCAGACAGGCTTTACACCAGATGAGACGCCCTTGCTGCTAGTGCCAGAGACCATAGTGTCCAGGAGCCTTGGTGCTTCCTTTAGTGAGTTGACAGGGATGCCTACTCCTCCATATCTACATGTCCCTAGTCCTTCTACTGTTGCACTAGTCACCAAGACTATAGAGACGCTCCCTTCCTCAGTGGCATCATCAGAGCCTACTATAGTCCTAACAGGTCAGTCTATAGCAGCTCCAGTTCCTGATCTGACCCAGACTGCTACAACACCGATTATAGCTATAGAGGGTCAGACTGCTCAGAGCTTCGGATCACATGATGATGCCAACCAATTTCAGCTTGCTCCTCGTACTTCAGCGCCCGACTCGTCCGCTGTAGCCCCGTTGACCGACCCTTAGGTTTTGGTGTTTGATGCCAAAAGGGGAGAGGGTTCAAGTATGATAGATTTAGGGGGAGTGACGTATTTAGGGGGAGCTTAGTTATCTTATTAGCTTATATATTACATTTGGAGTTTTTATGTGTGATACACTATTATGCATTCATCGTGTGCTTACTTTCATGCATTGAACTATATATATGTGATAGTGATATCTATGTGACCATGATATATGACATGTGTGCTCTCTACCTTGAATTATTTATATGTCATATCACTTGTGTTATGCTCATTTGCCTTTGCTTCCGCGCTTTACTCCGATGCAAATGAGCTTTAGTACTTGTACTCATGCTTATTTCATATCTTTTGAGTACATCATGTTAGCTTGGTTCATATAAGCTCGCCTAACCCTTTTGTTCTTATTGACAAAAGCTTATATGATCCAAGCATGTTAAAAACCTCAACTCTTTCACATACTCGAGGTGGTATTGTCATCAATCACCAAAAAGGGGGAGATTGAAAGCATCTAGGCCCCTAGTAGGGTTTCGGTGATTAATGACAATACAAGATTACTATGACTAATGTGTGTTTTGCAGAGGCAATTAAGTTAGGTCATGGTAATGGAGATCGATTGGGCAATCAAGGTGGCCATGCCCCTACGATGGAAATCGTTTCGGTTTTCAAAGGATGGATGACAAGGTTAAGGATGGACTAGTTCTAAGTGTCGATTGGAGTTGAAGAGACACTTAGAGTAGTTTAGGACTTTTTTTTCCTTTGGCCATACTATTAAGGGGGGGTATGGATGGGTAGCTTGACCTAGGTGAGTCTAGTGAGTTAGGTGTGGTGCACACTTATGAAAACTAGCACTAGGTAGCTCCACAACAGCCCTATGATCGAGAGTTGGAAGTGAATGGAGGGTCAAATACTGACCGGATGCTGGCTCAGGGTCTGGTTAGTTCATTTGACCAAGGTGATTGTGTCTGGTTTGACCGGACGCTAAGAGGTCAAGTGACCGGACGCTGAGTGGCAGCGTTCGGTCGACTCCAGTAAGGTTCCAGAGAGGGAAAATTGTGACCGGATGCTGGCAGCGTCCGGTCACACTATAAACTCTGGAGTTCATGGTATACTGACCGGAGCGTCCGGTCAACATGACCGAAGCGTTTGGTCACCCCGTAGAGGCACATAATGGTTCGTTTTTTAGCCCATGTTATAAATAGAAGCTCCACTCATGTGTGGAGTTACTTTTGCTCATTCCAACAGCTGAGAAACACCTTAGAGAGTGCCAAGAAGAGCAAGGTCCTAGTGAGGTGATTGAGATTTGAGAATCCAAAGAGAGACCTCATTAGTGAAGATCAAGAGTAGCAAAGTGTGCATCCACCTTCTCATTAGGCTTGTCGTGGTCAAGTGAGAGTTCGTGCTTTTTACTCTTGGTGATCGCCATCACCTAGACGGCTTGGTGGTGATTGGGAGTTCGGTGATCACCCGGCGGAGCTTGTGGGTGACCCAACTCAAGTTGTGAGCGGTTGTGGGTGATTCACCGTGACGGAGTGTCAAAGAATCAACCTGTAGCGAGCACTTGATCCTTGCGCGGATGAAGGGGGAGCTACACCCTTGCGCGGGTGCTCCAACAAGGACTAGTGGGGAGTGGTGACTCTCCGATACCTCGGCAAAATATCACCGCGTTCTTTCCTCTCTATTTACTTTGAGCATTTACTTTGTGCAATTCAATTCATGTCTTTACATTCTTAGAATTGCCACGCTAGAGTAGGATTGGAACTTAGGTTACAAGTCTTTTGTGTGGTAGAACAATTAGAAACACCTTTTAGGCATAAGGGGTTAATTGGGCTAACCATAGGACTTAATTATTACGAAGAAATTTAGAATTAGCCCAATTCACCCCCCCCCCTCTTGGGCATCTTGATCCTTTCACACCAGGCTGAGCCTCGAAAGTATTAGTAGAAAGTTGCATAGCGAGGGGATGTCGGCCCCTGTTGTGCCCAAGAGGATGGCATCGTGTGGCACCTCTCGGGTCACGAGATGCTCTAGTTCAAGTTGGGACTCCGCTGCGGTGTTCTAGATCCCATAAAAAAGGTCCGATAGGAAGTCCCAGAAATGGTGAGGCGGTGGTAGCACTTCTCCAATGACGACCTGGTGATGGACGCTCACTAGTGTGTACAACATCTAGCAGTGCTTTGATACGGTTGGCCTCCAACGAGATCCCCTCAAAGAGATGGAGTTTGTCATTGTGGTCAGTGACTTAGTCTAGGCTCCCAAAGCTGAGAGCTTGGCCGAGGGTGAAGTTCCGCTGATGGTTATGATTTCACTGGAGAAGCGCATGCTGCCCTCAGGGGCAGTGACTCCAGCTCTGACAGCAGCGCCCATGGCTCTTGGCATAGTAGAGTGGCGGTCACACATGACGCGCCAGCTATCGTGGGTTCATAACAATGTTAAGCATCAAGTTTGTTCATCGAAGGTCGATGTGTGGCTCTTCGGTGGCCTAAACACTCAAACCACATAGAGACATGGATGGTATATCCTGGTTCACACCTTTGAACCCTACGTCCAACAGTGTGGTGTTATCATGTTAGGAATGTTGCGTCCCAACTAGGAGTTTCTTACAACAAAGGAATCGAGAGGGGGAGAGAGTTTGGCAGGGGATCATGTGGTGCTATCCTAGGGTTCTTGGGTTTCTACCTCAGGCTAATCATTCTCCTGACCAGTCGTCCCCTTCTACAGGAGCTGATGCCACCCCTTATATACCGAGGAGGCCATGGGACGTACAAATTGGATGAATTCTAACCTAGGGCTTCTCATCTTGAACTTCTAGTTCCTTCATCTTGGTGCCGCCAGGTACTCCTTTGTCATGTAGAGTGGGGTCAACAATGTCACAACCACTCCCTAACGCAAAGAGCCCCCCTACCAAGAGGGGCTGATGATTGGGCTAGAAACCCTCTGCCCCATAGCCTTGGGGGAGTCGTTTGTCCTGATGCATCATGCCCATTGTGTGAGCCTACCATGGGGGTGGCTGATAGTGCCTCATGTCAGTGGAATGGGAGATTGGCATAGTGCTTCTATGCTTGTCAAGTTATGAGTGTAACACCCTCGGTGTTACACCCTAAATCATCTACTAAAACATGTCATGAGCATCATGTTTATGTGTTAATGCATGTGATAGAATGTGTAGATAAATTTCTTGTAACTTAAAATGATCAATAAAAATGCTAAATGAAGGTTGATTCAATAGCTCATGTATATCAAGTAGGGTTGAAAACTAATTTTTATTAAGCAAAAATACTATAGAATATGTGTGTGATACTTAAATAAAGTTTGAAGTACAAACTTTGTAGATGACAGTGAAATACTTGCTGTTGAAAAATGATATTGCTAGCTAGTATTTCTACTAGCCTAGAAATTGCAAATTGAAATCAAGTTCAGCTCAAAAACTTAGAAAATTTCCAAGTTTGTCAACAGCTAGACATTGCTATGTTTAGCAAATTATTTTGAGAGATTGGATTAAGGGGTGGTGTAGTGTTATAGCTCGATTTGTTAGTCTCATATGCCCTCTTGAATATGGTCAAGATGGTTTGGCTCCTGAAGCAACCGTTTAGTTGTTTTGGACGCTTTAAAATTAGTGGACGACTTGGTCTCAGGCTGGTTGGCCGCGTGGGCATGGTCACCATGCTAGGGTGCTCGGCGTCGCCGCGTTGGTCGCGAGTGCGCGTGCTGTCGCGCATGGCCAGCCGTGGCTGCCTCTGGCCTGGCTACCGCTGGTCCCGCTGTGCAGAGCTGCTGCCGCCCACCCCACACCACGATGAAGCCACTGCTAGTGCTATCACCTTGTCATCATGTCCACACACTACTGCCTCGCCGCACTGCCAACCTACCTCACGCCACGATGCTACCACTATCGTCGCATCATCATCGTGTCCACGCCTGTCCGTTGTACCATCTGTGTCACTGCCAGCCTAGTTTAAGGCCGCCACTGCCGCACACATGTGGTTGAGCTCGTTGTCGCCTTGTCATTTAAGACACTGTGGCCACGCAGGCCACGCTAGTAAAAAATGTGTGCGCCTGTCTGCTAGCGTCTGTGCGTGGGCCTCCACGATCTCATCGACCGCATTCTACCAAGGTAAGGATGAGCTGAGCCACCTGCCATGCCCCATCCCTCTCTTTCTCTCTCTGTTGTTGCCGCCGAGCCACATCATCAATTACCCTATGAGCGATCACCTCCATTCAATTCAGCGCATCCACGTCTTCACCATCACGTCCTCCCGTTGCCCGACCCCACCCAGCTTTGAAGCGAGCATGGCCAAGCTCCAATTTGGAGTTTCTTCTGCCACCATGCTAATAAGGCCACGTCCGACCACAGATGTGGGCAACCCTCCCACCGTTCCTCCTGATCCAATTCGCCTGCACCACTAGCATCACCTTGACTCTCTCTTCACCCTGTGCGCCTTAGCCGAACCGCTACCGCCTCCCCTTCATCGTTGACATGACCGTGTTGTCGTAGTGTGCCGCCGCATAGCTTAGCTGCATGTGGCCAGCCTTCCTCTATCATCCTTTGCCCCAACCATCACCTTGGACAGGTCCATGGTAGCCTCCTGATGCTCACGAGCTAACCAATTAGGCCTATAGCTAACCCAGCCCACCGAAACATTGGCGCCACCATCGCGGATGGCCACGCACCACTACACCCTTTCCTAGCTAGTCGTGTCACCCTGCACCACCGCTTTGCATAGCCGCTCGGGTCAGAGATGGTGATTGACCCGTTAGGTGGGCCCGTGGAGGTCCTAGGTGGCCCGGCGTAAGTGCCCAGTGCTACCGCTCGCCGCGCCGTCGTGCACTGAGTCACCGAGGGTGCGCATGGGTGAATTAGGGAAAGGCTAGGGGGTTAAGTGAGAAGTTCTGAGAGAGGGGAATAGTGTTAGTACTTGGTTATAATTTAGGAGAAGTGCGAGGTCTATTTTGCAAAAATATCAGCGCGTGCGGGATTTCCCCGCCGTGGGCTGTCTCCGCGTGGGCCGGCGTCGAGTGGGTTGCACCGTGGGCCGCCGTGCGCTCGCACGCACGTGCTTGCTGTGTCGCGTGGGCTGCACGTGTGGGCCGCGTAGGAGAATTTGAGTTTTTTTTTCATAAGGAATTAGAAATAGTTTTCTAATTTAATTTTTGAGCTGATCTTTAGTAAATCATATAAAATCATGTAGGTGTCCAAAAATTATGAAACAAATTTTATTAGGTTCCTAAAATTGTGCTCTATCTATTAGTGTATTTAGTTGATATATATACATGTTGATACCAAGAGCTATTAAATCATTTAAGAGTGCTTAATATTATTAGGTTAAATATGGTAGGAATTTTTGTGGCGAATTGGTGGTAGATTTATTCCTAAAAATTTTATAGGAGCTTCATGGTATTATTATGTGCTCGCTGAAATTTTTGTTGCTTTAGAATAGACTAAGCGTTAGGGTAGTTAAATGCTCTTTGTTTCAATATACATTAAATCATTAGTAGAAATAAAGATATATTCTTCATTTCTAAAGCTAGGTGTTTGTTAGTTGAACCCAACACTTTGCTTGGTAAAAATGATAGTTAGCTTAGTACCTTAGTCATTAGAGCTAGCTTAGTAGTTTAGTATGCGTATTCTTATTTTAAGAGTTGTTGTTGCATAAATGCTAAGTATTGCATCACCATCGCATACATGTAGAGAACGAGTTCGACATGAATTCGAGGAGATCATCGACCACTGGAGATCATCAAGGAGTACGAGGAGGAGATTCTCGTGCAGGAGGAGGTCCCGGAGCCACCACTGACTAACTCAGCTGACACCGCGCCTGCCCAAGGTAAGCCCCGATGCATAACCTCTTATTTTTTATAATCACTGTTTATATATGTTATGTGCATTTATGTTATAGGAATTTTATGGAAACCACATGCATAGATATAACTGTCCTATGAGTCCTACTAGTACAGGTTTGAGTAGCTGCTATGCTTAGGTTTTTGATAGCGTGAGTAACCTACCGTTACTCACAATAGGTGATTATTATAATTACTCTCATGATAAAACGATGAAAGGAAAAATGGAGACAGGGCAGGGATATGATATGGGTATTGGTGGGTGTAACAGGTTGTATCCCGCGACCAATGAGGCTTAACTTGGTTACACTGTTTTCCCTGTTCATGTCGATTAAGGACCATCCGTTGATGTGGATGGTAGTCAGGTCACAGACTTATTATCCTGTGCACATACTTGCTTATGGGAGCGGGAAGGCTCGTTACGCTCTTGTCGTGGGTTCCGGCTCTTTTTGGACCGACTGATTGGAGGCAAGGAAAGGTGGAGGTCTAACCACCATATTGAGACCGGGTCTCAAGTGTGGGGGCTTGGAGTCCAAGTTTGGACGGGAACCTGGACCCTGTGATAGGAGTGGAATGGGTTGGTCTTGTTTGTGCCTGGGGTACAAACGGGGCATGTGTTTTGGGGTACCCAGCTAGGATACATTGGTTCGTGAATCGCCATTTCCGTGAGATGGTACGACTTGGCTATGGTCTTGCACCGTAGTAAGAACTAGGAGATGAAAGATGGTAAAATGGTTCTGATAGCTCAACCCTTGCTTGAAAGTAGAATAGGTGCTTACCTAGAATGGTTAGCTACTGAAGTAATCATGACTGCTAATAAAACTTGACGGTAAGGATAAACTATTAGTAATGCTTTTCACAAACAAAAGTAAACAGCAAACCCATATTGCCTATCATATTTCTTGGAGTCAGGAAACTATTCTCACTAGTCGGGTAAGTCTTGCGAGTACACTGTGTACTCAAGGTTTATTTTACCCCTGTTGTAGGTGTAGCTTGAGGAGTAACTCTTGTGTGGAGGATTCTTCTAGTGGGCACAAACATATCCTTGTATCGTTTCCACTAGATGCTTATTTTTATTCCGCTATTTAATTATTGCACTCTGAACTCTGGTATTGTAATAAATAATTTCTAAGAACTCTTGTTGTATGAAATGGACTAAGTATTGTAAGCTCGTACTCATTATTGGATTCTGGATGTAAAATGTGGATTGTTTCAAGTTCTCCCTTGGGGTATGCTCGACAGAACTGTTCGAGGTAGCTAACTTTCGGGGTGCTTAGTGTATAGTGGAAGACGAGCACCTCCGAAAACATGTTATTTCGGACAGTTCTGCTACAATGAGCCTCTGACAAATTCTGGAGCTAGCTTCTGGTCTTGGCTAGGGATGTCAGTTGGCCCTAAGCTATGGCTCGAGCGGTCATTAAGGTAGGAGCTCGGCCCAGGCTCTTCGTCAATCAGAACCCCAATGCTATAGCCAAGCCCCTGAGCCCCGAGCGATGGTTGCCCATCCAGCTCAATCATACCCTTCTGACATCACCAGCCTCTTTGGTGTAGGGAGATTCTTAGGCTATCGAACCATCCTTATTCCGCTAGAGGGTACACACGAGTGTACCCAATGGGTATAGCCCCCGAGCCCTCAACTGATTCAGAAAGTCGGTCGGGGGGTCATTCGGACTGCTACCTCTTGTCTTGCAGACTTAGCATACCCTAAGTTATACTCTTGTCAGTAGGCTAGCTAGTTTTGATAGAGTCAATTTTAAGGTAGTTGTCGGTGCAGGACCCATAGGATACCCCGCAAGGAAGGGAGAAGACCTAGTCTAATTAGGATTCTTCCCCTATAATCTTAGTTGCAGTGTTACTCTGTAATCCTACTAGGAATTCTCATTGTAAACCGACTAGGACTCTGACCTCCTGACTATATAAAGGAGTGTAGGGCTCCTTAGATCGGGAGTTCGACAGAACAATTGTACAATAGGACACTTCATAATCAATCCAACGCAAAAGCTAACACCAACTGGACGTAGGGCTATTACTCGGTCTACGATCAAGGGCCTGAACTAGGATAAATCGACTGTCTCTTGCATTAACCATCGAGTTCTGCATACGCTGAAGCCCGAACATACTGCCCTGGGTACCCTCGTGGTAGGCTATTGGTGGTCAAACATCGACAGCTGGCGCGCCAAGTAGGGGCATTCGGTGACTTTGCATCCGAGAGCTTGATGGACCTTGATGACATAATCTTCTCGAAGGGATTGACCTTCATCTTCGGTTCATGGATCTACGAGGCAGGCGACGATGGCAAGCTCCAAGGCCGTCTTCTCGAAGATTCGGATCATCATCAAGACCATCCTATTTCGATGATAACGATAGATCAGCCTACCGGAAGATTTGCACAGCGCATAATGTCCAATCCGACTCAGTTTTCACAAATTCACACATCCGATTCAAACTCAAGTTCTGCTTCCGAAACGAAGTCTTATCCGAGTTCTTTCAGAAAGCCGAGTTCTTTTCTGACAAAACTCCGGAACCTGACGTCAACCTGTCAAGAATACTACTCGGAGTACACCTAGAATACTTCAAAGAAGTTGGGTCCTTTTCCATTCGGGCTCCACAACATGGCAACATCTTATCAAACATGGCACGAAGGATCCACTTATCCCATGCTTAGAATGCCGCTGAAGGGAGCCCAGGAAGGTCTCGTTTTAACCATAACATCTCAAGACTGCATCATTCACTGGCCAGGTACTGTTCCTGAGGATGACAACACCCAACTAGTCGACGACACGACAACATCAATTCTACCCTACCAAGAAGGAGATTCCATCTATGACTTTGAGACCTCTACTGAAGTTATCAACAGCTCTGGCAGTACAGAAATCAACGACGATGATAGAACAACTCACGCTAGAGAAGTACTCATGATTCGCCATCCTCGATCACCATTGATCCCCCAGAAGCACCCAACATAAGGTCTTCAGACGAATCCGAGTCCAACATATCACCATTTATCCAGGGGCACGATGGTGAGACTGAGAGTCTGAGGCAAGCGAGAGAAAGAAAGAACAAATTGAAACAAGGACGACAACTCCATGCGAAACAGTGAAAAGACACTTGGATCAAATATGAATCAGACCTAGCCGAGTACAATAGAAGAAAATCAGAACGAGAGATCGAAGAAGGACGAGCAGCGAATACACCCTATGATAAGATCCGAGAAGCACTAGAAGAACTCAGGGCGACCTCACATCCCAATGAGAAACAAGAACAGCTCCGAGATTTCCTCCGATCAACAGTCTTTAGAACGAACGATGGAAAGGCAACATCTCATGAATAGGAAGATCAAAATCAAAGGAAGTCTGCTTTCGAAAGACTAGGACCAAGTGGAAGTCACAACAGAGAGAGCCAAAGAAATCACAGTCAAAATAACCGAGTCGAGCAACCAAGAAAGGCTAGAAGCAGAGCACCTACTCGGACAGCCACACAAAACTACTCTCACCAAGACGACAGTTAGCAAGAAGGGGGCGCAGAATCAGAATATACAGAAGCCAGAACGCACAATAGATTCCCTTGTTTTGCAAACAGACTTGCTTCGATACGACTACCTCACAAGTTCAAACCATCCAACCACTCCAAATACGATGGCAAGACCAAACCAAAGCAATGGCTTAGGATTTACTCACAATCGATTGAATTAGCCGGGGGAAACGATGACATCAAAACCTTGTTCTTTCCCATGGCCCTAGAAACCATGCCGCTTTAATGGTTTGACAAATTGAATCCAGGATCAATTAGAAACTGGGAAGACTTGCAAAGAGCTTTCTGTGAAAATTTTGCGAGAATTATTACACACCCAATCACCCACGCAGAATTAAAAGGACTCAAACAGAAAGGAGGCGAAAGTCTCAGAAATTACTATCGATGATTTGGCGAACTACGAGCTCAAGTACATGACATCACACAACAAGAAGTAATCGAAGCTTTCTCTCATGGAATTGTGGCTAGGTGGCAATTTCAAGACTTCTGCAAAGAAAATCCAAGAAATAATGAAGAATTCAGAAGAACAGTGGAAAAGATGATTACTACAGAGGAAAAAACAAGAGAAAGATTCCCGGATAGAAACAACAGAGACAACCCGGACAGGCAAAATCCTCGAAGCAACAGACATCAGGAGAGAAAGCGAGGTCCAGACAACACAGTAGCAATGGCTGACAAATCAAAGAAATTTACCAAGCCCAGAAGATATGACGACATTGAGAACATATGTTGCCCCTTGCACCCCAATGGAAAACACACTATCAGAAATTGCTACACCTTCAACAAAAGATACACTAGAAAAGATAGCTAGGGAAACAATAAAGAAGACAATCAGAAAAAAGAAGGAGACAACCATGAGGACAAGGGATTCCAAAAATCCAAAGGGACAGTGGCAGTAATCTTTGTCGGGATTCTAGACTCCAGAAGCAAACATCAAGAAAAACTAGCGTTAAGAACAATCATGGCAGCAGAACCTGCTACACCAAGATATCTCAACTGGTCAGAGTACCCAATCAAATTCTCAAGAGAAGACCAGTGGACCAGCGTAGGAAACGTAGGCCATTACCCATTGGTTCTAGATCCAACCATTGCCGGGATGACTGTTACGAAAGTACTTATCGACGGAGGAGCCGGACTCAACATCATTTTTTCAGAAACTCTAAGGAAGATGGGACTACAACTCACCGGGATGATCACACCAACAAGCACACCTTTTTATGGCATAGTACCCGGCAAGGCAGCAATGCCACTTGGACAAATCACTCTACTGGTTACCTTTGGGACTCCCTCAAACTACCACACAGAGTTCATCAAATTTGAAGTCGCAGATTTCGATTCATCATATCACGCAATCCTTGGGCGCCCGGCACTAGCAAAATTCATGGCAATACCGCATTATCCGTACCTGTTGCTCAAGATGCCAGGGCCTAGTGGAGTTCTTTCTCTTTGGAGTGATCTAAAACGCGCATTTGACTATGACGTACAAGCAATCCAAATTGTAGCAAAGGCACAGGCACAGGCAAACGATGGAAGAAAAGAAATATATCGCCGCAGAAATAAGCCAAGAAGAACTAGAGATACCAGCTAAAAAACCAAGCATCCTAGCACCACCAAAAGAAGCCGACGTCAAGCAAATCGACCTAGGCACCGGTGATCCCGCAAAAACAGTAACCATCAGTGCCCACCTATCAGCAAAATAGGAACTCGCGCTCACCAACTTTCTTTGGGACAACAAGGATATCTTCGCTTGGAAGCCGGCCGACATGCCACGGGTCCCAAGAGAGTTGGCTGAGCACGGAATTGATGTCAATGAAGGCTCCAAGCCTATAAAGCAACGACTACGACGATTCTCTCCCAACAAGAAGGTAGCAATAAAAAAGGAAATTACAAAACTAATGGCAGCTGGATTCATCAGGGAAATCCTCCATCCAGATTGTCTAGCAAATCCAGTTCTAGTACAAAAAAAGAACACGGACGAGTGGCGCATGTGTGTTGACTACACAGATCTCAACAAACACTGTCCAAAGGATCCGTTTGGACTACCATGCATTGATCAAATAGTCGATTCAACAGTAGGATCTGCCTTATTATCCTTTCTTGATTGCTATTCTGGATATCACCAGATCGCATTAAAAGAACAGGACCAAAGCAAGACATCTTTCATCACTTCGTTCGGTGCCTACTGCTACAGGACCATGTCGTTTGGACTTAAGAATGCTGGAGCCACTTACCAAAGAGCCATCCAAACATGCCTCGGTGATCAGATCGGAGAAAACGTAGAAGCATACGTGGATGACGTGGTTGTAAAAACAAAGAACCCGGATACACTAATTGATGACTTAAAACAAACCTTCGAGAATCTAAAGAGGTGGAGGTGGAAATTGAACCCAAACAAGTGTGTATTCGGAGTTCCATCAGGACAACTACTCGGATTCTTGGTCAGTCATCGTGGAATCGAAGCGAGCGCCAAGCAAATTTGAGCAATAACAGAGATGGGCCCTCCTTGAAACATCAAAGATGTACAAAAACTAACAGGTTGCATGGCAGCACTCAACCATTTCATATCAAGACTCGGCAAAAAAGGGTTGCCTTTCTTTAAACTGTTAAAGAAGGCAGACAAGTTCGAGTGGACGGAAGAAGCCAATGAAGCTTTCAAGAAACTTAAGGCATACCTCACCAGTCCTCACACCTCCAAAGAAAGATGAAGACATGATGCTATACATTACAGCAACTACTACTGTAGTCAGCATGGCGATAGTAGTGGAAAGGGAAGAAGAAGGGTGCGTGTATAAAGTACAACGCCCAGTATACTACATCAGTGAAGTACTATCAGAATCAAAAATCCGGTACCCGCATGTGCAAAAACTACTCTACGCCCTACTGATCACTTCACGCAAGCTTCGTCACTATTTTGAAAGCCACAAGATTACCGTGGTGACAGATTTCCCACTGGGAGACATCTTACACAACAAAGACGCAATAGGACGCATATCCAAGTGGGCGGTTGAACTCAGTGCTCTCAACATCGATTTCACCCCGCGGAAAGCAATTAAATCTCAAGCCCTTGCTAATTTTGTTGCCAAATGGACAGAAATTTAACAACCCGTGTCAAGCGCCATCCTTGATCATTGGAAGATGTACTTTGATGGATCACTCAAGCTAGGCGGAGCCGGTGCAGGCGTCCTCCTAATTTCTCTAGACGGAAAACAACTAAAGTATGTCCTTCAGATATTATGGCAAGCCACCAACAATGAAGCAGAATATGAAGCTCTCATACACGGGCTAAGAGTAGCTATTACCCTTGGAATCAAGAGATTACTCATATACGGTGACTCGGCAGTAGTTATCAACCAAGTCAACAAAGATTGGGATTGCACTAAAGAGAACATGGGTGCTTACTGTGCAGAAATCCGAAAACTCGAAAAACATTTCCAAGGATTAGAAATTCTACATATCCTGCGGGATTCCAACATTACAGCAAATGTTCTTGCCAAACTTGGATCCAACAGGGCAAAGGTGCCATCCGGTGTATTCATAGAAGAGTTATCAGCTCCCTCTATCAAACAACCCGGTGAGACAACCACAGAACTCACAGCCAAATTCTGGTGATCAACACTTCATGGACACAGGTTTTTATTGATTACATCAAAGAAAATAAGTTGCCAGCGGAAAAATAGGAAGCCACACAAGTCGTTCGCAGAAGCAAGAACTACGTCCTAGTAGGGGACAAGCTATACAGAAGAGCCACATCATCAGGAGTACTATTAAAATACGTCCCATTTGAAGAAGGCAAACAAATCCTAGATGAAATACACTCAGGTTGCTGTGGAAATCACGCCGCTTCAAGAACACTAGTCGGCAAAGCATTTCGCACTGGTTTCTACTGGCCAACTACTTTGAAAGACGCAGAAGAACTCGTCAGAAGATGCAAAAGTTGTCAGATGTTCGCAAGACAGACTCATGTACCAGCCCACAACCTCATCTGCATCCCACCCGCTTGGCCTTTCTCCTGCTGGGGGCTGAATCAAGTAGGACCTCTCAAGAAAGCAAAGGGCGGTTTCGAGTACGTCTTTATAGCAATTGACAAGTTCACCAAGTGGATCGAATACAAACCACTAGCAAAATACAGCGTAGCCAAAGCAGTCGAGTTCATCCAAGACATCATACACTACTTCGGCATGCCTAATCGAATAATCACAGATTTGGGCTCTCCCTTCATAGCTATAGAATTCAAAAGTTGGGCACAGGATTGTGGCTTCAGCATAGATTACGCGTCAGTCGCACATCTAGAAGCCAACGGACAAGTAGAAAGGGCTAATGGACTCATACTAGCTGGATTGAAACCAAGACTATATGAAGAACTAGTAGACTATGGATCAAAATGGATTGAAGAATTACCCAAGGTTGTATGGGGGCTACGGACTCAAATAAGTAGAGCCACCGGTTACTCACCTTTCTTCCTGGTGTACGGATCAGAAGCCGTACTACCCATAGACTTGATCTGGACGTCACCAAGGATAGAGCAATACGACGAAGGAGAAGCAGAACACACCTGAAGATTAGAACTCGATAGTACAGAAGAAGTCAGAGTAAACGCTACCCTGCAATCAGCAAGATACCTACAAGGACTAAGACGCCACTACAACAAGAACACCCAGTCTCGATCATTACAAGTCGGAGACCTAGTACTAAGAAGAATACAAAAAACCGACGGACGCCACAAACTACTCAGTCCATGGGAAGGTCCTTTTATCATCACAAAAGTCATCGGACCAGGCACATACAAACTCATGGCTGAAGACAGGAAAGAAGTCAACAATACATGGCACATCAGTCAGCTATGAAGATTCTACGCATAAAAATAACTCAAGGGAAAATATGTATACAAGACACAGGAAATCAACGTTCATAGTGCTATGTATCACTATAACACATCAATATTCATGATCTATAAAGATGATTATCTCTCGACAAGCATTTGTCTCATGGCTCTCTCCGAGTTGTTTCTAAAATGCAAAATAGCTAAAAATACGCCTGAGCATCCTGGCCGAGAGCAAAATAGCTTAAAAGACGCTTGAGCCCGCCGATGAGGGTAGCTAACAAGCTAACACCCAAAATAAAACGCAAAATGGCTGAAAATACGCCTGAGCATCTCGGCCGAGAGCAAAATAGCTAAAAAGACACTTGAGCCCGCCGATGAGGGTAGCTAACAAGCTAACGCCCGAAATAAAACGCAAAATGGCTGAAAATACACCTGAGCATCCCAGCCGAGAGCAAAATAGCTAAAAAGACACTTGAGCCCACCGATGAGGGTAGCTAGCAAGCTAACACCCGAAATAAAACGCAAAATGGCTGAAAATACGCCTGAGCATCCCAACCGAGAGCAAAATAGCTGAAAAGACGCTTGAGCCCGCCGATGAGGGTAGCTAACAAGCTAACACCCGAAATAAAATGCAAAATGGCTGAAAAATACGTCTGAGCATCCCGACCAAGAGCAAAATAGCTAAAAAGGCGCTTGAGCCTACCGATGAGGGTAGCTAACAAGCTAAAACCTGAAATAAAAGCAATACGACTGAAACTAAGCATGGGCTTAGACCAGAGAAATTTCAAGACAAGACCCTCCAGCTACTTGTTCCAAATAGCAAGAGGCTTGGGGGCTACACTAGAGATACCCAAGAACACAAAGACCTACATATAACGAGTTGTTTACATGGCACAAAAGAAGGCTGGACAAGCACTCGATAGATCAGGAAAGCACGTAGAGTTGTTTACAAGGCTAAGACGAAAGCAAGACAAAGTACTCGGCAAGTCAAGTAACTCTAGCCAATTGGACAAATCATCCAAGGAATAAACAAGGCATCCGAGCAGAGAAGACCCTCAACAAAAATCTTCATTCAAAAGAAGCATAATGTCATGTTACAAGGCACGGGCCTAAAGGTCAAATACATCAAGCTTCATCATCAGGAGAAGAGAGAACAATGTTGAGATTATCTACTATTCTGCTAGCTAAGTCTTCAACCTCAGGCTCCATCCTCTCAACGGCATCAATGTACTCTTGACTATCAGCTTCCTCTGCTATCTTGGACAAAGGAGCCGCTGGAGAAAGAACCCAGACCTGGGCTAGAACATTCTTGGTACACAGTTGAGCGCACCTCTTCACAAACTCTTGGAAACGAGTCGGAATTCGAGGAATCAACTGAGCCCAAGATTGCCCGTCATCTGCTAGAGTTCAAAGAACGTCGGCTACTGAATGAAAGGATTTCCACAAAGCCTTCCAGTTTTTTGGGCCTACACAAGATCTCTATCAAGCAAGAGGCTTGGGGGCTACACTAGAGATACCCAAGAACACAAAGACCTACATATAACGAGTTGTTTACATGGCACAAAAGAAGGCTGGACAAGCACTTGATAGATCAGGAAAGCACGTAGAGTTGTTTACAAGGCTAAGACGAAAGCAAGACAAAGTACTCGGCAAGTCAAGTAACTCTAGCCAATTGGACAAATCATCCAAGGAATAAACAAGGCATCCGAGCAGAGAAGACCCTCAACAAAAATCTTCATTCAAAAGAAGCATAATGTCATGTTACAAGGCACGGGCCTAAAGGTCAAATACATCAAGCTTCATCATCAGGAGAAGAGAGAACAATGTTGAGATTATCTACTATTCTGCTAGCTAAGTCTTCAACCTCAGGCTCCATCCTCTCAACGGCATCAATGTACTCTTGACTATCAGCTTCCTCTACTATCTTGGACAAAGGAGCCGCTGGAGAAAGAACCCAGACCTGGGCTAGAACATTCTTGGTACACAGTTGAGCGCACCTCTTCACAAACTCTTGGAAACGAGTCGGAATTCGAGGAATCAACTGAGCCCAAGATTGCCCGTCATCCGCTAGAGTTCAAAGAACGTCGGCTACTGAATGAAAGGATTTCCACAAAGCCTTCCAGTTTTCAGTAGCCGTCGCCAACTTGCCAGACAAGTCTTCAATAGTTTTTTGGGCCTACACAAGATCTCTATCAGCTCCACGCCTAATCAACTTAGCAAGCGCGAGTTCCTCTTTAGCATGAGTAATTACCTCCTCGGCCTTGTTATGACTTGTACGAACAAGAGTCTTCACTTCTTCAACGCCCTCCGAGAGCTTCTGCTTTTCAACCCAGAGAGCTAGATGAAACAGCAGACAACAAGTCAGCAAAAAGGAGGGTTTGAATATAGAAAGAAACAAAAAGAACCCTCAATACCATTGCACTCCTTCTTCATGGCCTCCGAGTTCTTTCGAGCCTCCTGGAGAGCGGCATCCCTCTTTTTCTCGATCTCAACAGCCTGGGCACGAAGAGATTTTTCTTCATCCTGATGCGTTTGACGCTCAGCTTCCATCTTGGCCTGAAGGAGGTCAAGATCAGCTTTCAGGGCACTCACTTCTGAAGACAACTTTTTCCCGTTTTTAGACAAGAAAAAGAAGCCGGTATGATCATGAGAGAAGGACTGAGCAAAAAAATACAAAGAATGAGGACCAAAGAAAAGCGAACATCCGAAGAAGGAACGGTGAAAAAACTTACCTGGAGCTATTCTCCAAAAGAAGTCACAAGGGACGACAAGCTTCCCCAGGCAGCAGTTAACTCCGATATCCGATGTGTAGCATCAAACTACTGCACCACATCATCGACAAAAGGTGGACCACCGGAGGCAAGAGAAGGAGAAGGAGAAGCGGCCGAGGCAAAGAAGGAATGACTAGAGCAATCTCTCAGGAAGAAGAAGCCAATCCTTTAGAAGGACCCAGCGCAATGGCCACGATCACCTCTGGGGCAACCAAGTCAGCAGTAGCATCACCACTAGAAAGACTTGTCGCCCCCGCAACCACTTCACTAGTGGTGTACTGTGAGTCCTGAGGTTCAGTACTCGATGGCACAACAGAGGGCTGAGAAGAAGCCGACGGAGGGACGAGAGATGACAAAGGCCTAAAAGTTAATAAAAGAACTCACCGATGAGAACAAGATAAAAGGACAAAAGAAGCAAAAAGGTGAAGTCAGAACACACTCACCCAGCCACATTCTTCTTCGCAAAATAGAAAGAGGACCTCATAGGAGGGACCACGGCGGCAAAGACGTCCCCACCACTTGGTGGCAGGGGCGGTATAGCCAATACCGTAGCCCCGGAAGAAGCCGGGATGGAAGCCTCGGAAGAACTCGGCACCGGAGCTGCGGAACAACTTGGTACCAAAGCTACCAAAGAACTCAACACCGGAGCTTCAAAAGAAGCCAGCGCAGGAGCCTCAGAAGAACCCATACCCGACGTCTGGTTACTACAAAAAGATCAAGACTAAAAGTCAAAACAAAGAGGAGAAATTCAATGGCAGGGGAATATGAAAACAACTCACCGCTGCATAATAAGGGGTACTTCATCATCCTCTTCCCCCTCGGTCTCAACCAAGGTCACCAGGGCACCCGCTAAAAAAGAACAAAAGTACTCAGTTCAAGATAAAAACAAGAAAACAAAGGGACAGAGAGTATTAAATATGCTCACCTAAGAGCATGCTAGCTACAACTAGGATACCTAGACGAGTACTTTGCTTGTGAGACTTCTTGGGAGCAGGCAGACCAGATGAAGACCCATCCGTTCGCCCCCTCTTCGACAGACTACGAGGACCTCGAGGGACTAGACGAGGAACATATTCTTCATATACATCAACAAATCCAGAAGAAACCCTAGGAAATACTGTGGAGATTGGGAACTTACTGGTTGCAGAAGCCCCAACAAGTTTCTCCCCAGTGTTCGCCACGGCAAGAAGAACATCAAGAGGGATCGGGTCATCAAAGTTGCGCCCAAATTCCTACGAAAAAGAATGAAACAACAAAACAAGGAAAAGTTAAGCAAAAAAAGGATACAGTAGAAATACAGGAAGTACCCGAACGAAGAGAAAACGACTTACAGCTGGAGGTGGGTTGTTAGCAGAGAACTCGGAGACGGTAAGCGGGACAACACTTGCTCCTTTCAACATCTTCTAGAGACGCTCGAGTACCTCTTCATCGGTCAACTCAAGGGCTGGGGCCATGCGTGAAGGATCCTCAGCCCCAGAGTACTAAAAGCCAAGGTGCTCTCGCTCCTTCAAAGGCTGAACTCGACGACGAAGGAAGCTCGAGACTATGCCAAAATCGGTCAAGCCCTGCTGTTTCAGCATACTAATCCTATCACGGAATGGCTGGATTGCCTGAACCTCAGCAGACGTCATAGGGTTCTTATCCCATTGGTCATTGACTAAGGGACCAGATCTAGAGTGGACAGCAAGAGAAGGGATCAGATTGGCGGCATAAAACTAGTCGGCACGCCAATCTCTTACAGAATCAACCAGGTCATAATCAAAGAACTTGCTCTTAAGACCCTGGCGAAATTGAATCCCACAACCACCAAGAACACTGGTTTCTTCACGGCGGGGTTGGGGTTTCAGGCAAAAGAAGTAACGAAACAGAGAAAGAGAAGGGGGAATTCCAAGGAAAGCCTCACAAAGATGAACAAAGACAGAAAGGTGAAGAACTGCATTAGGAGCAAGATGATTCAGGCAAATCCCAAAATAGTTGAGAAATTGATGAAGAAAGGCAGAGGCAGGAAGACAAAGTCCAGCGCGAATGAAAGAGACGAAAAGAACGATCTCACCAGGACCTGGAGCAGGGACCCGATGCTCGCCTAGAACTCTCCATTCAGCAAAGGTCTTGCTCTGGATCAAGCCATGCTGACAAGCTCGCGAAGCTTCTCTTCGGTTGTTGTCGGAGCCGGCCAAGACTTCTGGGCGGCCCTCATGGCCACAAACTCCTGATTCTCAATCACGGAGAGTGATGACTCCTCGTCCACAAAGGAAGACTGAGACTTGCTTGTGGTTTTCTTCTTACCCATGTACTAATAGAGGCAAGAAAGCAACTAGGGGAAGAGAAAGCTTAGATGGCGGCGCTAAGACAGCAGCGGCAATGGCGACGGTGGATGACTGAGAGCTAGGGTTTGAAGGCAAGAGAAGGGCAGTAAAGAAAAAGAAGATGAAGGGTCTTTAAATAGATTTTTACAACGATAAAAACGGCCCACCAGGCCCGTTAAAGCACTGTGTGAAAACGCAACGGTCCATTTACCAACACAGCTAAAATGACAGAGGGCACAAATCCACACAACGGTACAATTCAACAGGTAGATTTCAGACTTATCCATCCAGCACTACTGCGGAGTTATCAGATAACTACAAAAACAACCCGTTAACCAAGAAGAAAAGAAGGGCAACTTCACAAGGAACATAAGAACTCGGTTCTTACAGAAAGAACTCAGGAATCTCATGAACAACCGGAACTACAGCAGAAAAATAAATGACAGCTCAGAAGACAAGATTCTTTCCATTACAAGCGACTTCAAAAATAGAAGATTACAAATCTTACAAGACCCAACGTACTCGGTACCATGAAAAGCAAAGTAGCAAAGAAGAACACAGACACGGCTAGGCTCTAGAATGACTACGTGTCCCAAATTGCTACTCGGAAGGACAAACCGCCATCGGCTACACTGTTTTCTTCAAAGGACGGACGCAGTGCATCCAAGGCAGAAATCAGCAGCATGGCAGGACAACATAGAGCAGAGAAGGCAGGCTGGCATCTGTCTACCCAAGACCGATGTGATGCTGGATATGGTGTTGATCTGCACCGGACAGTCTCAAGACAGGCGACGAGGATCAACCCAGAACTGCCAGATGAAGGAACGAAGTCCACATCACAAGACTTCCTCCAACTACTGCCACGTACATCCTGATACAATGCTGCTGCGGGATTAGCCTACCTCTAATCCCTATCACAAGACTTCCTCCAGCTATGACAAGACACATAGGAACTACAAAACACGCCCGGGGGCTGCTCTACTTCACAAACTACCATGTTAATGATCACAAAGGTTTTAACAGAATGTTCAATGGATGAAAACAAGCACTCCAGGAGGGTATTTATAGATCAAAGGAGCGGTGCACATGGACTAGGAGTACCAACGAAATAAGCCTAACAAAGGACATAGTGAAAAGACATGACTCAATAATGGAAGACTCAGGCGAGAGGGAACAGTACTCAAAGACGGGCATATTCGGAAGAATATACCGACACAGTACAACCCGTGAACGAAAGGCATTTACACTCAACCACCACCATACAATTACATCTGACAACAGTAGACTACCAGAGGATACGCCAAAACTTTGCTTCCGAGTTCCTCCTGAACAAAACAACCCGGATATATGCTCGGGGGCTGCAAAAGGAGAGGTATACAGATCTATCGAACAACTCAGATTCAAGACCCTCCAACTTTTTGTTCCAAATAGGAAGAGGCTCAGGGGCTACACTCAGTGAGTGCACTTTTTTCTCCAAAAAAGCGCACATCACTCAGAATGCTTCTTCAAGACAGACGGCTTCAGGGCCACAAGATAAAAAGAGCCCGGGCATAGCTATATCCGAGCTCTTTCCAACAAAAAGAACCCGAACAAAGCTAAATCAGAGCTCTTCTCAACAAAGAAGTCGGAGAACCCTTCAACGAAGAATCAGGAAGATTTCAAGAAAAGACCCTCAAGCTCCTTGTGCCAAACAGCAAGAGGCTCGGGGCTACGTCCAAATGGGAGTATTTTTTTCTTCAAAAAGGTACGCACCACGCAAAGATCTCACGAAGCGCTACACGGTTTCGATTGAGAAAGCACTCGGACGACGCTTGTTCCTGCTCGACAAGATTTGAAGGAACAAGATGAGGCTTCCAGAACTCAACCATGAAGTGCTCGGGGGCTTGTCGGTGCAGGACCCACGGGATACCCCGCAAGGAAGGGAGAAGACCTAGTCTAATTAGGATTCTTCCCCTGTAATCTTAGTCGCAGTGTTACTCTGTAATCCTACTAGGAATTCTCATTATAAACTGACTAGGACTCTGACCTCCTGACTATATAAAGGAGGGCAGGGCTCCTTAGATCGGGAGTTCGACAGAACAATTGTACAACAGGACACTTCATAATCAATCCAACGCAAAAGCTAACACCAACTGGACGTAGGGCTATTACTCGGCCTACGATTGAGGGCCTGAACCAGGATAAATCGACTGTCTCTTGCGTTAACCATCGAGTTCTGCATACGCTGAAGCCTGAACATACTGCCCCGGGTACCCCCGTGGCAGGCTATCGGTGGTCAAACATCGACAGTAGTCTTACCATGACATTATGTCCATTGAAGTACTGAAAATGCATCTAGCCCTTTAGTGGGTTTTGGATGATTGTATGACAGCGTGATTAAAGGACTAACCCGTTTGCTAAGTGTGGACAGGTAATAGGTTATCTCACAGGTACTTAGTGAAAGCCAAAATGATGTGTTGTTGCATAAACAATCTAGTTCAAGCACAAGACAACTATGCAAATGGAATTCATGTGAAGGCTTATTTATTGTGGGATTTCCATGTACTATGTGAAAGCAAGCTCGTGATTATTAGTTAATGAGACATGAGGGATTGCATATGGAATGGTCTCATATTTGAAGCTTGCTAAATTAAAATGAAAAAGATAACAATACATATGAATGGATGATTCAACAACAAGATGTGACTTGATGGCTTGAGATGGTGAAGATAGCAAGGAAAGGCTTCGAGGTACTAAGCAAGGGTGAAGGGCAAGCGACGGCTTGGCGACCGAAGAACCTAGCTAGGGTGAAGAAGAAAGTACTTGCATTTAGTTGAGGTACTAATCAAGCTAAGATGGTCATATTGATGTGAAGAATCAAATCTATAATGAAGTATTTGATGGAAGTGACTTGATACATTTGAGATTATTCAAATTTGATGAATGGAATCAAGTCACATGCTCAAGATGGCTATGCTCAAGTGAAAAGATCAACATCAACTTGTTAGCACCCTTACTTGATGAAGATTGGAAGGGACGGCATCAATTCAAAAGAAATCAACTCAAGTGGTATAAATTCATTTTTCCTTTGATCTTGAGTTTAATAGGTATGCCGTACTATTAAGAGGGATACATCATATTGATAGATAATGTTTCATAAGTGCTCAAGCCAACCCATGTGAGTTTTGAGAATTTGAGCGACAAAAGAGCTAACTGATTTGTTGCTGGTCTGGCAATACCGGACGTGTCCGGTATTCACACCGGACGTGTCCGGTATTTGCCCAGCAGCTGTTAAATTGTTCTTCTCGGGTTGGTTCGTCGGGAGTCCCGACGTAGGTCGGGAGTTCCGACGGTCGGGAGTCCCGGCATGGGTCGAGAGTTCCGACGTCTCGCACTTCAACTAACTTGGAGGGTTCACTGTTCTGGTCATACCGGACGTGTCCGGTATTCATACCGGACGTGTCCGGTATGGATGACCAAGAAGCCAACGGCTAGTTTTCAAAAGCCTTGAGGGTCGGGAGTTTCGACGTAAGTCGGGAGTTCCGACGGTCGGGAGTTCCGACATGTGTCGGGAGTTCCGACACCTCACTAACTTTAACTCAGTTACATGTTTTTCAAAATTGCTGAGGGTCGGGGGTTTCGACTTGAGTCGAAAGTTCCGACGGCCGGAAGTCCCGGCGTTCTTCGGGAGTTCCGACGCCTCACAACTTCACTGTAACTTAGTTACCGTTGACGCAGTATGAGTCATACCGGACGTGTCCGATATGCATACCGGACGTGTCCGGTATTGCAACGGCTATAAAACGGCTAGTTTTTCAAGGGGGCTATAAATACCTCCAAGCCTCCACCTTTGGAGGCTACTGATTCTGCTGAGATAGACACACGTTTTTGAGCCTTGCCAACTCTCCTAAACCCTCTCTTAGTGAGTGTGTGATCCAAATTGCAAAATCAATTTGTGGGTTGAGAAAGAATTTGAAAAAGAGAGCAAGCCACCACTTGAGCACTTGTGCATATTGTCAATCTCGTGATTCACATTTGTTACTCTTGGACTCTTCGGTCCTAGACGGCTAGGCGTCGCTGGAGAGCAACCGAGAGATTATGGTTGCTTCGGAAAGTTTGTAACGGTCAATTCCGCCGCCTCGGAATCATTTAGTGGAAGGAGGAAAAGGAGTTGGAAAAGACTCCGGCTAGAGTGACCTTCGTGGTATCCTCTAGGGCTGACCTTTGCTGGGTCGCCCGCAGCCCCCTCAACGGAGAGTAGGACTCAAACGAGTCCGAACTTCGATAAAACAAATATCGTGTCTCAATTCGCATTTCATTTGATATTTGTGTTGCTTTAGCTATTCTGCAGGTACTCTGTGTATATTACTATCTCTAATAGTTTCCTGCAGTTTGGATTGAAGATAGAAATCAAAAGGAGCAAATTCGGGGCTGTTCCACTGAAGTCGTGAATACCGGACACGTCCGGTATACATACCGGACACATCCGGTATTAGCCCCTGCGCCAAACTGAATTGTATTGTGTTCTAACTCTTTGGTTGCAGGCATTTGGCTCCTAGATTTATTTAGTATCTTTTATATACTCTGTGGCTAACTTGTGAGGGGTGGTACTACTCGTTATTTGGAGTTTCCATTTTGGAAACTCTCTTTACTTATCGTTTCCGCATTTAAAGGTGTTAATTTTCAGAAACGCCTATTCACCCCCCCTCTAGGCGGCATCCTAGGTCCTTTCAAGTACCAACATGTATTCTTAAAAGCTAGACTATTATAAGTCTACCTTTTTTCTGATAAGGAGACAACCATATAAAAAAGTATTGGTTCACAAAATGGAGGATTTTATGGCTACCAAAGAATAAGGTAGCTTAGGAATTACAAATCTTGAGGTACAAAATTGATTCTTAATTAGTAATGACTTTACAAACTTATCTAATTGACTTTACAAACTTATCAATGAAGAGAGTGTGGCAAGAATTTATATTAGGAAGAACTACATGAAAAACGAAGCTTTGGGTAAGCATATTGGAAACCAAGGGATTCACAAGTTATGTTATACCTTATGAAGGTCAAAAACAATTCTCAGGGTTCTCGACATTTAACCTTTATAGTGGTGCTCAAGTTAGAATCTTGGGGGATAAATGGTTAGGAAACTTCATCCTCGAAGAATAGAATCATCTTTATATTATGTCACAGAAAGAAACATATAACAATTGCTCGTGTTTTTAGCATCACATTTCTTAATATTTCTTTTAGTAGAACGCTAGTGGGGAGGATAACCTACTTATATTAAATGGAATGAACTAGTCACATTAGTGGCATTTGTGCAACTCTATGAACAATCACTCTGTTAAAAGGACCCTTAGTAAATTGCAAAGCCCCTAATTTATTTACTATGGAAGCTCAAGTTACCTCTAAGAGTCAAGATGTTTGTTTGGTTCTTAATAAAGGGGTGATTTTTACAAATGATAATCTTCTAAATGAAATTGGTGGGGTCATGAAAAGTGTAGTAAACCATCCATCATTTGTTCTTTGAGTTTCTTGTAGTACAATTTATTTGGAGGATTGTTCACATAGCATTTGGCTTACAACCACCAATACATATGACTATTTTTTTCCAAACATAGTTACAACAAGTAGACCGAAAACCATAATCTCAAATTTAAGTGGGAGCAAGCGCAACCTTTTAGTCTATATGGTTTGTCTGAAATGATGTATTTTTTAGTAAAACCATTACACTCTTATTCACAAATTATTTTCAGGACGATCTGCTAGACGCGATCTAGTCCACATTTGAAAAGGAGTCCATTAGTCCAACCAACCAAATTTGAAGAGACATGCTGAGTGATGGAGACCGTAGCTAATGGAGATTTTCATCAAGAATATGTGGCTGAGTTCAGTGTGCTACTAGTCATACGGTCTCACACTTTTGTTGCTTTTAAAGAACTTTTCTTTATCAACCGGACACTGAAACTCTATCATAATACATTGTTCACTGCAAAAATCTTATAGAAACTGGAATAAAATCCTTATATTTTTATAAAAAAATGAGCAGAAGAACAGTTCACTAGATATGCATGATCTTTAACAGCTGCTGCTGGTTTGTGCGGTTTCTGCGAGATTGCTCTGGAGGCTGGAGCTCGGCACAAATGGCATGAACAGAGTAATCCGGGACACGCCATCAGTGTGGGTCTGTCATCTGTGGGAGACGCGGGTGCGCCGCATGAGCCTGGACCTGGACTGGAATACAGAGGCCAGGTGAGGAGCTACGCAGAGACCAGACCAGAGCACTTGGGTTTTTTTTTTTTGTTTTCAAAAAATGTTTGTTGCGAACCAAGCTGATGAGTATCTCCCCAAGAGCCTCGACGTCGTCCTCTAACGGAATACCTACCTCAAAAGAGCTAAACCTACTGCACCGTCTCTTTTAGAAACCTACGCATCTGCATTACTCCTTGAAGGTCTAAAGACTAAATATTTAGTATTTGGAAAATAAAAACTGAACTAATGAGCAAGGAATCTGCACCGGCCACCAAAATTCAACGCTTCCCACGCTTTGAAACTTCAACCACTACCGTTTGAAACCTCCTGATGATCTCGCGCCCTATAAATACCATATCATGCTGAGCCAGTAGCACCAGCATCACACACAGTTACCAACAAGCAGGATCAGCTAGCTAGCTCCTCTCACTGGTGTCACCCAGCCATGTCACCAGCAGCCATGAAGACTAGCTCGGGCATTGCAGTCCTCCTGGTGGTGGCGATGCTGGCGGTCCAGGCCGCGGCCGACATCTCGTGCCCCGACGTGCTCAACGACCTGTCGCCGTGCCTGCCCTTCCTGCAGGGCAACGCACCCCTGCCCAGCGACCAGTGCTGCGGCGGCGTGAGGGCCCTCTACGCGGCCGCGGACACCAGGCCCGGGAGGCAGGCCACGTGCCGGTGCCTCAAGGCGGCCTACCTTCAGGTCCACGCCCAACTGCCCGCGGCGCAGGCGCTGCCCGGCGACTGCGGCGTCCCGATCTCCTACAAGATCACCCCCGACATCGACTGCGACGAGTGAGTACTCCAACACAACTGCACAGACGATCGACCGGCACGTACGTACACCATGCATCCGTGCGTGGCTTGCACCGGGCACATGTTTCGAGGGCCTGAAACATTCGTTCAAACTTTTTTGAGAGAGGAATGAATAGCTAGTCAGTACTCCAGATGACAGTATATTGACATGCATGTAACGCTATACTAATAGTTAGGGTACGTACACCGCATGAGAAATCCAAATAGTTAGGGTACGTACTCCATCTAAAAAATTTGATGTTTTACTATATTTATATAGGACAGATTAGTGCTAGGTTGAAATTATTCATGCATCTCTATTTATCGAATAATTAAAGAATAAACCGCTAAATAAAAGTAATGTACAAAGACATGCATATATACCGCAGTCTTAAGGTGCCCAACCTAGTTTCAAAAGCTAAAATCAAGTTTTTGTGACAACTCTTTGAATCCTAGTAAATCAAGTTTCGTAGGACGGATGGAGTAGCCTTTTGGAGTAACTTACAAATTTGATCGTCACCTATTTGTCCTGTTTGTATTGGCAGGATTGAATGAAGGGATCCTGTTCCCTTATCAGAATCCATACGACGGATGGTGATGATCAGTGCCCTACTAGTATACTGCAGCTGCACTGAGTTACTAGAATAAACGGATTTGGTGATGCTGTACTGTTTAGTACTGTTTGCCTGTAATCGTGTGATGCCGTCGTTGGCTTGTTCTATCTGTGTTAATCTCGCCAGTACTCGTGTATGCAACTAATCAACTATATATACATACTGCTGTGATCCATTTATAATGTCAACTCAATGTCGCATGTATTCACGCTTATCGTATTGCGGTAGCTCTTTCTCGCTGAACACCGATCCTAGTCGCGCGACCACACTTTTAGCTGCTTAATTCACTTTTACAACAATTGCATCCAGATAATTAAGAAGTAATCGTACCGTGGGCCTGTGGCCTTACTTCTCTAGCTGTCTTAACAAGAACAATCATTTTTTTTAGCTCTAAAAACTTTAGAGTATTTTAGCTCACTTTTGAGGTCTAAAGCTTTAATATGAGGTGGGCTAAAGTTTAGAGCTAATTTTAGACCACTGTTGGGAGTTTTAGCTCGAAATTAAAGTTTAGAGGTCTAAAGTCCCAACAGACCCTTAGTTGTGTTGTGGCGTAAAACATGGCCACAAACTAGTACACTACAGCATGTGGATAGCAGATCGATCAACCTTCAGCAGGCTCATGCAAGTACAATAAAGATTCTCTTAACCTGAACATACGGTGTATCTAACCCTTAGTTGTGTTGTGGCATAAAACATGGCCACAAACTAGAACACTACAGCATGTGGATAGCAGATCGATTAACCTTTGGCAGGCTCATGCAAGTACAACAAAGATTCTCTTAACCTGAATATAGGGTGTATCTAGATGCATGCAGCATCCTGTAAACTTAGACATTCAAATAAACTGCCAAAATGACAGATATAGTGGGACAAAGGGAGTAGCTTGGAGACCACATACAAATACAAACTTATTCTCTTTTGACTCAATTATAAGATAGTCTTTCAAAGCAGATCTCCTAATTGAAAAGACTTAAACTTGGCCTTATTATAAGTACACTCTAGCCACATATGCCTTATATTTTAATATCTCCTTTCAAGCGTCCGGAATTACCTCAACATGTAAAATAGTATCTTGTCCATATACAAGCTCAAAAAAGAGTAACTTTTATAGCACCATGTCTAGTTACATGAGCCCATAAAGCCTCAGACAAAACCTTATGCAAATGCTTAAGATTGTACTCCATGTATTCTTTATAAATTTGATTAAAATCTTATTGCTTGACTTGGCGTGACCATTGGCCCGAGGATAATATGGAGCTAAATTGATCAACTTAATCTTATAAGAATCGACAAACACATGTACCTCTTTAGATATGAATGATGTCCCCTAATCTATAGTCAAAGTCTAAGTAGTATTAAACTTACCATATGCTTAGTAATAAATTCAATTAGTTCACGCCTTCATCTTTCAAGTTGATTGATGTGTTCCACAAATATCTTCACGAACATCACCCTTTGCCAGCTGAGTCTTAAATTTAACCAAACATTTGAGTAGTACACCTTCATTAGTTCGTCGATACAAAATATCGTCAATCAAAGCAAATTTGAAAGCTGAACGCCGAATGTTCCACTCAACCCTATTACTAGGATTTTGTAAGTAATTAGCAATAGGTTGCCTCCAACCATTACTATTGACCTCGCTAACAATTTTAGAACTCATGACCAAAACACCATTTCTTTTGTTAAAACTGGACCATTCGGCATCATCAACTGGACCATCCGGTGTGGATAGTGACTCAGCAATAGCAATGCCCTAATGAAACCGGATTGTTTGGTTTGTCGATACTATACATCAACACTTTCAAGCATAGGTTGTTCAACAACTACAAATTGCCCTTCACAAATAACAACCAAATGCTTGTTGTGCTAAACTATTGGCTCTAACATTCTTATGCCTAGTTATATTATGTATAGAAAATTCGTGAAAATAAGATATGACCTTTAGGCTTTTATCTAAATGGACATTCAATGACCCATTAAAACATTTAAACACTTTGCCATGCTGTTGCACCACAAGTAATGAGTCACGGGAAGCTTCAACTTGTTTCACACCCATGTATTGCCAAAATTTCAGTCAGAATTAGAGAGCTTCATACTCTTTTGACAAGATTTGTTGGTGTTCTAGGTGGCTTTGCCATTCTTACAACACCCTTGCAGCTCAATCTGCGTTCGTGGGTGTTTCACAGACAAAGAACGAGTGTATACACCGCATTGTTGACCTGTTGGTCGGCCTTGCTGTTTGGTGATTATTCCATTGCATGTCTTGGTCGTGTGTGGCCTTGGGTGACCTAGCCCTTGCTAGTATCTGACCGGATGGTGATTCTATCGGGTTTCCATCTTGAAAATCTAATAGGGCTCTTATTGGGCATGTTCATGTGCATGATAGTTTTATCTGGCTTTCGAATTCTTTTTGCTTGCCCAAAAACAAGGTTTTCTTTTGGCTGCTCCTCAATTGCATATTAAGTACGAGGAATATTCGAAAAAGGAAGAATATGTACATGGATATTATAATTGTGTTCTCTACCACAATGTAGTGCAAGAAACTCTTAATCACCTCTTCTTGAATTGTGCCTTCACCAGGAATTGTTGGAGTCTACTTGTAAGGAAAATGGACCCTAGGCCCATTACTTTGGATTTTGGTGTTTGATGATCAACATAACCAAATTGGACTAATGAATTTGCAAGTAATTGTTTTGTAGTTCAATAGGGTGCAAGACGTGACTTGGACAAAGACGACATGATGATCCCATGATCAATACCATAAGCATGACCCTAGAAGCACAAGAGAAGACCCAAGATATCAAGCAAAGTCCAAGCACGAAGATGGGAACCAAGCCAGACGCAAGATTGCAAAGAAACGATCTCGGCAGAGGTGACCGGATGTGGCCCCATGAGGACTAGATGCATCCGATCAGTTGCTCGGCAACAGCAGGCGTCAGCAGCTGTGATCGGACGCTGAGCGAAGCAGTGACCGGACACACAGATGACACTGTTCTTTGTCACGACAAATGTTTTCAGCGTGACCGGACACGGCGGCACTGGATGACCGAACGCACAAAGTGCAGCGTCCGAGTGAGTCCAAAGAGGTTTCTAGAGCGGTGCCAGCACGATCGGACGCATCCAATCGAGTGAGACCAGACTCGGCCCAAAGTCCGATCAACACGTGCGCTCCAATGGTCGGGACAACTAGACGTGTCCGGTTAGGACGACAGCAGCGTCCGGTCAGTAGTAGAATGCTGGGTTTTGTCCCCAATGGCTAGTTTCTCTATGGGGCTTATAAATGGACCCCCCACCGGCCATTTGAGATATGAAGAGCTGAGGAAACATATCAAGGGTGTTGATACACTATTTTAGTGATCTCCACTTGCATAGTGCTTAGTGATTTATTAGGTGATTAGTGTAGGTGCTTTGCAAAGTGCTTAGGTTGATTAGACCACCGCTTATGCGCTTGCTCTAGGTTTAGGCCTAGTGTTTAGTGAGGTTTGCACACCTCTTACCACTCGGTGCTTGCGCGTACCATTGTTGTACATTAGAGGGCTTGTAGTCTTGCGAGATCAGACCAACTACGTTTGTGGTATGGCGGCCACTGTGTATCGAAGCGAACAAGGCCCGCGACGGTTCGGCCGGAAGCTTGATAGTGAAGACGGTGGGGAACGGTCCGAGAAAGGCTTGCCGAAAGGCACACTGGAGATCCACTTGCGCATGGGGAAGTCCCAGGGCTATCCACGGAGTTACCTGACCGGAAGCTTGGCCCTTACGAGGGATTCCTTGCGAGGGGCTCCAACGAGGACTAGGGGGAAGCTTGTGCGCTTCTCGATACCTCGGTAAAAATACCGTAGTCATCGACGGGAGTTTGCATATCTCTACCTTACTCTTTAGCTTCCGCATTTACATTGCAATCTTGGTTTGTGCTTTACTTTCCTAGCTTAGTGATAGGCTAGTTGATAGGTTTGGAACCTAGGTTGCGTAATTCTTTTTTTGCGATAGAGATCGCAACACACCTAGCAAAACCATAGTTGCACAATAGTTTATCTTTTGCATAGGTTTTAACTAGGTGAAATTAGAGGCCATAGTTTAGAGTAGAATTTTAAGTTGCCTAATTCACCCCCCTCTTAGGTGTCATAGTCCCTTACAAGTGGTATCAGAGACGGTTGGCTCAATTTGGACCTTTGGCTTCACCGCCGTTGAGCCGACGCTATTTAGAGTGGTTGGGATGGATACCTCTAGGCCTCCGCACTTTGACGACACTAACTTCCCCTACTATAAAGCTAGAATGGCTTGTCACCTTGAGGTGGTAAATTTGGGTGTTTGGAGAGTCACTCATGACAGGATGAAACCCATTAAGAATCCCGATAAACCCACAAAAGTGAAGAAAAAGAAATTCATTTCAATGCTAGAGCTAAAAATTGCTTGTTTGAATCTTTTAGCATGGATATGTTTAATCAAGTGTTCACTTTAAATACGGCACATGAAATTTGGTTAAAACTCCAAGAGCTCCATGACGGCACAACTAATATCCATGAGCAAAAACATTGTCTAGCTAAACAAAATTATGATTCCTATAAAATGAATGATGATGAGCTTGTTTGTGATATGTATTCTCGTTTGAATCTAATTATCAATGAGCTCCATTCAATAGGATTATCAAAGATAGATGATGCAGACATTGTGAGGAAGATCATCTCCGTGCCACCACAAAAGAAATATGCAAGCATTATCACCATCCTTCACAACATGGAGGACTTGAGCACCATGACCCCAACCATAGTCATTGGCAAGATAGTGGCATTTGAAATGTCACGGAAGATGGATCAAGAAGAAGCCTCATCATCAAGCAAAGGCAAAGCTCTCACATGTAGTGAGAAAAAGAAGATGAAGGGCAAACAAGTTGAGACAAGCTCAAGTTCAAGCTCCTCAAGTGAAGATGAAAAAGAAGATGAGGATGATGATAATGATGATGATGATGATGATGATGATTCAAGTGATGATAATCAATCTTCATCCTCCACCTCCAACCTTGATGAAGAATCAATCAAACTTATCAACAAGGTGGAGAAGAAGATCCAAAGGCTCAATGTCAAGGGTGTGCCCATCCAAATTCAAGATTTCATCTTCACCAATCAAAGAAATGAGCAAAGAAAGAAAGGATGCTATGGATGCCGCGAGTTGGGGCACTTTGTGGAAGTTTGTCCAAACAAGCCCACACCCAAGACAAAGAAGAAGGTGTGCAAGGACAAAGCCCTCACATAAATAAGGTCATGGGATGATTCTTCAAGTAAAGAAGAAGACCACCACAAGAAGCGTGGGCACAAGCACTCATCATCAAGCACATCACGTGTGTGCCTTATGGCACGAGGTAACAAAAAGCCTATCCCTAGTGATAACGATAATGATAGTGATAGTGATGATGAGCTACCTTCTTATGATGAAGTTGTGTAAGAGAAATCTTAACTTTGCTAAAGTTTGCACTAGTCAACAAAAGAAGCTTGAAAAATTAAAAAGAAAAACTAAATAGCTCACAACAAGCTTATAGTACTTTGATTGAACAATATGAAACTTTTGCCAATCTTAATATGGAGCTATCTACTAAAATTGAGAAACTTGAGACTAGTGCAAACATAAATAATTGCACAATCAATGATGAGCAACTTGTAAAGAAAAATGAAAAATTAAAAAAAATAGCTACCTCACAAGATGCTTATAAAAGTTTTCTTGCTAAATGGAAACCATGTGCAAACATTGTGATGAGCTAACTAATAAAGTTGCTAATCTTGAAGCCCTCGGTACAACCCTCACCAAGGCACCTAAAAAGAAAAGTTCTATCTTTGACATGCCTAAAAAAGATGTTTCTACTTCTTGCAATGATTTATGTTTAGACTAATCCTTGTGCAACCAAGTTTGTGTTGAGAAAGTTATTGTAGATATATGCACATAAGAGATCACAATGGAGAATGAGCAACTCAAGCAAGAAGTGTCTCGCCTCACCAAGGACTTGACTCAAGTGAAAGGCAAGACGGAGCAAGCCCAATTTCATCAAGATAACACTGTCAAGGGAGTGAAGAAGCTTGATGAAGGACAAATCGTGGTTTGCTACGTATGCCATAAGGAAGGCCACAAGTCCTATGAGTGCAAGGTGAAGAATGGGGGAGGAGCTAAGAAGAAAGAGAAAAACAAAAAGGAAACAAGCAAGCTCACCAACACCTACACCAACAAGGTGGACAAAAAAGCCTCCACTCCTTATCTCTTGAAGAAGAAAAAAAATGACAAGGTGGTGGCCATCAAGGTGAACAAGCAAGCCAATAATGAGGCCAAATGCATTTGGGTGCCAAAGGAGATCATTTCCAAAATGAAGAGCACCAAGAAGGTTTGGATCCCGAAAGGGAAGTGAGAAGTCCGATGGACTTTGGGGAATTTGGAGACTTGGCAAAGTAATGGGTGCATTTCATGGGGTGCATCATTATGGTCAAGGTAATTGCCAAGTGGGTTAGTGAATACTATGGACCCAAATTCTTCTACCCATGTTAGGTAACTAGATTTAATTTCTTGCAATTTCAATTAGCATCTAGTTCCTTTTCATGCCTAGGTTTGTATTTGCATGCTTAATCTTTTGTCTTGCATACACTAGGTATATCTTATGGTAGGCTTGCTCGGTTTCACTCTTAATCCTTAGAGCAAACCTACATGGTTTAAATTGTTTAGGAGCACGGCACATAGCTTGTTTTACAATTGTTCATCTAATATGTTCCAAAGTCCAAATTGTAGATAATTTCTCCCCGAATATCACTTTCGAAAATGATTCTCACATTCATGAGATGTCATCTTTCAAGTGGTATTTTTTATTCTAAAATCAATGCGCTCCTACAAGTATTCCATACTTGTGTGCATAAATTTAGGGGAAGGTTACTCTACAAATTGGATGCTTTATGACTAACACCTTTTCAAGCTTATCATGTGTGTAGTAGTCTCATTGTAAGGAAAATGGAGTCCCTGGAGTTAAGCATCATACTTCAAATATCCACCACCTATTGCAAGTGGTATAAATCAAATTGGTTTCCACATGTGGTATTTCTAGACTAATATCATCATGTTGATTCCACTTTGGTATTTATATGTTTTCTCCATGCATTATATAGATTAAACTCCCTTGAATATTAATTTGCCAATTATGCATAAACTACATTCTCCATCATATGTATGCATATATTTAGGGGGAGCTTAGTCTATGTAATGTGAGAGTCAAATTTTATGACCTATTCCACTCCACATACAAACGTTCACAAAGTTTGACCCTCCCTTGTGCTACTAATGCCTTCCTTTTTGGTGTTTGATTCCAAACAGGGAGAATTTGTAGGACCAAAAGCAAGCCCGATCATAATAATTTACAAGTCGTAAAGGTCTGAGAAAGGGAGGATAGTGGATTATGGAGTTAGGGGGAGGCTTAAATCCATAATGCCACATGAGGACATTTGCAAGGGCAACATAAGTTTCCAAAGATATTTACATGTGGTATCTTTTAGCATCATATAATCTTGCCCTTTGCATTGCATCCTAGCAAGTAGATAGTTTTTTAAATTCCAAAATTCTTATTATTTACTTGCTTTGGTCATGTTGTCATCAATCACCAAAAAGGGGGGAGATTGTAAGGAAAATGGACCCTAGGCCCATTTACTTTGGATTTTGGTGTTTGATGACCAACACAACCAAATTAGACTAATGAATTTGCAAGTAATTGTTTTGTAGTTCAATAGGGTGCAAGACGTGACTTGGACCAAGGCAACATGATGATCCCATGATCAATACCATAAGCAAGATTCTAGAAGCACAAGAGAAGACCCAAGATATCAAGCAAAGTCCAAGCACGAAGATGGGAACCAAGCTAGATGGAAGACCGCGAAGAAATGAGCTCGACAGAGGTGACCGAACACGGCCCTATGAGGACCGAACGCGTCCGATCAGTTGCTCGACAATAGCAGGCGTCAACAGCTATGACCAGACGCTGAGCGAAGCAGTGACCGAACGCACAGATGACACTGTTCTTCATCATGACAAATGTTTTCAACATTACCGGATGCGGTGGCACTGGATGACCGGATGCACAAAGTGCAATGTCCGATCGAGTCCAGAGAGGTTCTAGAGCGGCGCCAGCGTGACCGGACACGTCTGGTCGAGTGAGACCGGACTCAACCCAGAGTTCGATCAACGCGCACGCTCCAATGGTCGGGATAACCAGACACGTTCGGTCAGGACGACAGCAGCGTCTGATCTGTAATAGAATGTTGGGTTTTGTCCCCAATTGCTACTTTCTCTATGGGGCTTATAAATAGACCCCCAACCAGCCATTTCAGATGTGGAGAGCTGAGGAAACATATCAAGGGTGTTGATACACCATTTTAGTGATCTCCACTTGCATAATGCTTAGTGATTTATTAGGTGATTAGCACAGATGCTTTGCGAAGTGCTTAGGTTGATTAGACTACTACTTATGCGCTTACTCTAGGTTTAGGCCTAGTGTTTAGTGAGGTTTGCACACCTCTTACCACTCGGTGCTTGCGTGCACCATTGTTGTACATCGGAGGGGCTTATAGTCTTGCGAGATCACACCAACCGCGTTTGTGGTGTGGTCGCTACCATGTACCGAAGGGAACAAGGCCCGCGGCGGTTCGGCCGAAAGCTTGATAATGAAGGTGGCGGGGAGTGGTCCGGGAGAAGCTTGCCGGAAGGCACACCGGAGACCCATTTGCGCGTGGGGAAGGCCCAGGGCTATCTACGGAGTTACTCGACCGGGAGCTTGGCCCTTGCAAGGGATTTCTTGCGAGGGGCTCCAACGAGGATTAGGGGCAAGCTTGCGCTCTTCTCGATAGCTCGGTAAAAATACTAGAGTCATCGACGGGAGTTTGCATATCTCTACCTTACTCTTTACCTTCTGCATTTACATTACAATCTTGGTTTGTGCTTTACTTTCCTAGCTTAGTGATAGGCTAGTTGATAGGTTTGGAACCTAGGTTGCGTAACTCTTTTTTTGCGGTAGAGATAGCAACAAACCTAGCAAAACCGTAGTTGCACATTTAGATAGTTTATCTTTTGCATAGGTTTTGACTAGGTGAAATTAGAGGCCATAGTTTAGAGTAAAATTTTAGGTTGCCTAATTCACCCCGCTCTCTTAGGCGTCACGGTCCCTTACACTACTCAACTTTCACTTCCATTCAGATTAGAGTGTCTTAAAAGACATGGAGCTCTTAAAAGATCAGCTTGGTTCTCCTTTCTTCATGAATGCAGTAATTTTGATGTGCTAGACCATCTGTACATCTCTATCACTAGAAATGACTTGATCTTCAAATGATGCCTCCAAGCATGGAGATTTGCAAGGCGTCCTTTCTTAGAGAGCTATACCTTTTAGTTTAATGGGATGAGAAGCTTGTCTTTTCCTTTGAATTATGGACCCATTCTCTTTTGTAACTAGAAGACATCTCGTGCATTGCTGCAGGACTTTTTTTTAGAAATAACTCGATTGCATGGATGAGTTAAACCTACATCTTCTTACATTCAGTCTTATTAAAATTTGGCAACGTTATGAAAGCCAATAAAAAACTAACAGAATTAGATCTAAATATAAGATTATGGAACGACAAAACAATTAGCAATATATGGATTCCTTCTATATTTCATATATACTAAAAGTAGTAATTGCGCTTATTGAAGATGAGTGAATGGCTTGCACTAAGTGGTTGAAAGTTAGTGGGATGACAAAACTATTAGTGGTAGATGATGTGGATAGTGAAAGATGATGTTGACGACTTGATGTTGAGATATAACTTATAGTGGGGATTAGCTTTATAAGAGATATTCTATGTTTCATATATACTAAATTTAGTAATTGCGCTTACTAGAGATGAGTGGATAGTTTGCATTAAGAAGTTGAAAGTTAGTGAGATGACACAACTATTGATGGTAGATGATGTGGATAGTTAGTGAAAGATGATGTGGATTGCTAGCATGTTGAGATATAACTTGTAGTGGGGATTGGCTTTATAAGAGTTATTCTATATTTCATATATACTAAAAGTAGTAATTGCGCTTTCTAGAGATGAGTGGATAGCTTGCATTAAGAAGTTGAAATTAAGACGACGCAACTATTGGTAGTAGAGATGATGTGGATAGTTAGGGAAAGATGATGTGGATCGCTAGCATGTTGAGATATAATTTGTAGTGGAGATTAGCTTTATAAGATATTTAAACATAGATATATAGATATAAATTTGTCTTTTGCTTTCCTTGCTTATTTCCTGTTTCTTAAATTTATTTGTAGCATTCACTTATTTTTCTTAACATTTCCATTAAAGCTAAGCAATAGGGGCTACGGCCCCTCCTGATTACTCAAGAAATGCATGCCTCAATTCTTAATTCTCAAGGCGAGCCACTAAACTAATAAAAAGGACGCGCCTGAAACCCAGAATCAATGTAAGCATGTGATCTTTGACTCACCAAAGGCAAGTGTAACCATAAAATATTTCACTATGTTTTATGAGTTTAAGTAAACAAAGCAGAGAAGTATGAAAATTTATGACCGGTTGTAGCCCATCATTTATTTCAATGTAAGCATGTGATCTTTGACTAAAAAAATGCAAGTGTAACCATAAAATATTTCACTATGTTTTTTAAGTTTAAGTTAATAGTCAGCTGAAAAACAAAGCAGAGAAGAATGAAAAGTTATGACAGATTGTAGCCCATCTTTTATTTTCTTTTGCAAAGTTGGGCTGTTATATTAAGTTGAAGGGTAGACAAATAAAACATTATAGGCGACTTAACATTTTCTTTTGTTTTTAGCAAAATTGGCACAGTATACCTTTTTTTTGTTTGCTTTCGACGCATTGATTGAAAGGGCCTTCCATATGAACAGTTGCTATGATTGGTTAGGTACTCGTACATTACATATGCTAACGTTAGATTGAAGTACTTCAAGATACTTTTAAGTGATCGAAAAATATTTTTTTCTCACAATAAATTAGTATAACCTAAATTTCAACTCAACAACATTAAATAATTGATGACATGAATCACGAGGTTTTAGCCCAAAGAACGAAGTGAATAAAAGAAATATCAACTTTTGCACGAACCTTTTTTTTTTGTTTGAGCTGCTTCAGCAATCAGCAAACAGATGAGCTAATCTGAACGAGGGATCCAATCAACTAGACCGATTGAACAAACCTGACTCAAGTCTATCCTACGAATTCACACAGTCATGGCATACAATAAAAATGAAACCTTTTGCTCAATTAACCATGAAATTAACATCCTCTGTCTCACACCGGCATTATCTTCCTCTGCTCCACGCTGTCGGTGGAAGCGTCTGCCACCGTTGTCGTCTGACCTTCAGAGTGCACCATGTCATAGGTGGCGTGCACGCCGAAGAGCACGTAGTAGACAAGCATCGCCGCCGTGCAGATGCCGAAGCGCATGTAGGCCAGGGAGCCGAGAGAGCCCATCAGGAAGAGGTTTGTGGCGACGGACATTGCCGGCAGCCATGGCATGAGCGGCGCGCCGTACACCTTGGGCGCGCGCTGCTGCTTCGCGAACAGCGCCAGCCCCGCCGTGCCGGCCGCCCACAGGGCTCCGAACACCACGTACCCGGGCCACCGAGCAGCGTAGCCCGAGTTGTAGTACACGGACAGGCCGGTGGACGACAGGACGATCAGCGCCAGGAAGGCGAGGAAGGTGCGGGCCTGCGCGGGTGACGTGGTGCCCGCGACGTAGTAGCGGCGGACGAGGAGCGCGACGGCGACGAGCGCGAAGACGAAGAGCGTGCTGATGGAGGAGACGGACGCGAGCACGTCGAGGCTGGAGAAGAGCGCGACGCAGGCGGCGCCGAGCGTGACGGCGATGGTGGCGTAGATGGGCGTACCGGTCCTGGGGTGCACGAGCGCGAAGTAGGGCGGGATCATGTGCGTGCGCGCGATCTGCGTGGTGTAGCGCGCCTGGCCGAGCGCGCCGACGAGGAGGCCGCTCGTCATGCCCTTGAGCGCGCCGAGCGCCACGATGTAGCGCGCCCACTTCATCCCGGCCGCGGCGAACGCCACCGAGTAGGCCGCGTTGGCGTCAATGTCGCTGTACCGCTGCATCCCCACGAGCGCCAGGGACATGGCGCAGTAGACGAGTGTGATGGCCGACATGGACGAGATGAGGCCCAACGGCACGTCGCGGCCGGGGTTCTTGGTCTCCTCGGCCATGGTGGCCACCATGTCGAACCCCGTGTAGGACCAGTACACGACGGCCGCGGCGCGGAAGATGCCCGCGGCGCCGAAGGGGAAGAAGGACGGCGCGAGGTTGGCGGGCTCGAAGTGCGAGAAGCCCGCGGCCAACACGAACGCGATGATGGCGATGCCGACCACGGACGCGATCGAGTTGACGGTGGAGGTGAGGCGCGCGCCGGACACGGCGAGCGCGGAGGTGGCGCACAGGACGACGACGGCGATCGGGTCCAGCAGATTGAATCCGTCGGCGAGCGTGGGCACGTGGATGCGGAGCGCGTCGCTGTCGCGGCCGATGAGCGCCGCAAGGTACGACGTCCAGGACCGGCCCAGGCCGGCGGCGCCCACCACGGCCTCGAGCAGGATGTTCCCCGCGGCGATGAACGCGGCCAGGTCCCCAAGCTCGACGCGCAGGTACGAGAAGGAGCCGCCGGCCGACGGGATCTCGGTGGCGAGCTCGGCGTAGCAGAAGGACGAGAGCAGCGCCGAGAACCCAGCGGCGGCGTAGGCCAGCGGGATGGCTGGGCCGGCGTCGAAGCGCGCCTCCTGGCCGGTGAGCACGAAGACGCCCGAGCCGACGACGGAGCCGAATCCGAGGAAGGCGAGATCCACCCATGACAGGCACCGCTGGAGGGGGTTCTCGCTCTGCGCGAGCAGCGTCCCCGCCTCGACGGCCTCGGATGAGCGGCTGGTGACGCGGTCCCGCAGTCGCGGCCCAGTGGACAGGAGCGCACCGCCGTACGCGCGCCAGCTCTGGAACGAGGGTTCCGGGAAAAAGTCAGCCTTGCTCCACCGCCAGTACCGGCGGCCCGCCGCCGGCTCGCCCCGCACCGCCGCCGATGTCATCACGGATGTGAGGACGGACGAGGGGGAGAGAGATTGATTTCGTGTTAGCTACTAAACCCCCGATAAGCCATCGCCGATCCGCTCTGCTGGGACAAAGAAGGTTGCTTTGTTTGGATTCTGCGAGGGTTATGATGAGATGAGTTGGGCGAAGGCGCGTGGATATGGCGACTGTGGAGGCTGTTGAGCCGTATTTATCTGCAACAAAACTAAAAAAAAAAAAGGGTGGGCGCGCGTGCGATCGTGGGGCGATGTATAGTGCCGGAAACAGATCCCGAATCGTTCAGGCAGAAACGGGGAAAGTTCGGCGTACGGCGGTGTATAGTGCCGGAAACAGGGGACGCGAACGTGATGGCCCGCGCGTCCACATCGGCCTCGACTCCATTGGAACCTCCGTTAGCTCGTGGGCCGGGGTTGTTGACTTCTGCTCAGAGTGTGGTGGCGCGTGGCTGTTTCACCGACACCGAGTTCATTTCTGTTCAACGTGCGATGCTTACTGCACATGCAAAAAAAAAACAAACAACATTTCTTCCAAACAAATATATCCCATGAATGTTGGACAAAAGAGCAAAACTATACTTTCTGCCAGAACGATTATTCGACTACTCTGAAAATTTATAGTAATCAATTTCCCATTCCCCTTTTATTGACGGGAGATGCTATTTATCAGATTTCAGATATGATTTTTTTTTCCGAGCAATGTCTATAAGCCCTCCGATCTAAATTGGACCGTTATCCAACAAAGGCTCCGTTTGCATGCCTTTAAACCTGGCTTGATCCGCTTCTTTTTTCATCCAGAACAGTGTTTTCCTCTCACAAATTCCTCCAGAATTCCTCCAAATCATCCAAATTCCTCCAGATCCATACCATCCGAACAGGGGCAAAGTATTGTTGAGTTTTCTTCAATCTTTCATTTGATGACTTTCTTTTCTCGGTAATGCTCTTCTTAGGGTGTTCATCCGTTGAGACGTGCCCTTGCTAAGCCTGCGGAGCCCAATACGTCTGCTCCCATCATGGCTTCTCCATAAAAAAACTGGATACCGATTCTCCATTTCTCCTCTCTTGCCACGACCTTCTTCACTACATCATTCGACCGTCGCGGTCGACTCCACCGTGCCGCTCGTCCACTGCTCACCTTCTCCAGCGCGAGGAACGCTCGCCGTGGGACAGCGCAGCTGCTCGGTGCTGTCGCCTCTGTAACACCCCTGTGTTATGCCTACATTTAGGCACTGCAAATCACGCATATCATGCATCATCAAGCATCCAAATCATACATGCCTAATCATGTGAATAACAATTGAAACCTTGCTTTGAAACATCTGAAACATGCGTGAAACCTGAATGATGCATACACCTGTTTAAGAATTGTTTTGTCCTGAATTTTTCTTGCTAGGTTAGTAAAACATGTTTGGCTACTATTGTAAATCATCTAGCAATGTTTAGTTCAATTTTTGGAGCAATGTTTGTATTCAAATTAATTCAAAATTTGGCTTCAAAAATAAATTCCAAAAAATTAGGGTTTTGAGCTAAACGTGGACTTTGATGTTACAATTCAAAATCTAGAAAGAATTTGGCTTTGGTCATAAAAGTAAAGTTGTAGAGAATTAAATTCTAAACAACTTTCATTTTTGGTACATTTTCAAAAGAGGTCATTTTCTTGCTCAAAATAATATTTGAAAGATGGCATTTAAAAATTCCTTGAAAATTATATTTGGAAAAAGGATTTTTTCTCCTTCGCGGGCCGCCGCCTCGCTTCTGGCCCGCCTGCCGAAGCCGGCCCAGCGCGCCAGCGAACCTGCCCGCGCGCGTCGGCCCACCTCGCGCGCCGGCCTGCTCACGCCATCCCGCGCTGCGCTCGCCTCGGCCCAGCCCCGCGCCGTTCCCCTGCTCGCCGCGCGCCCACGCGCCGACCGCGGTAGAGAACTCCCGCCGCGTGGCGGCCATGTGCCGGCGTCGCCCGCCGCGCGGCAGCCGCGGTCTGACCCCGCGCCCACGCGCCCACCTTCACCTGCTGGTGCCCGTGCGCTCGCTCACTCCCGCCCGCGCTGCCTCTCCTCCCCTCCAGAGCCGAGAGCCTCACGCTCTGCCGCTCGCTGCGCCCACGCCCCCGCCGGCGCAATTCGCCGCAGCTTCCTCACCTCGACCGGCAATCACGCGCCTGCAACTCCGCCTCGCCCTCCCTCAAGTCGCGCTCACGCTTGCGCCGCCTTCCGAACTCAGGTTGAGCCTCCCCGAGCCTCGCCACCGACGGCCATGGCGCCGCCGTGCTCGGCCGCCATGGAAGTCGTCTTCCTTCTCTTCTCCAGCCTCGCCTAGCTACCCTACCGCGCTCGCCGTCTTCTCGCGCATCCCATGCGCTCGCTTGCTCGCCCTGCCATGGCTGGAGATGGCCGCCGGTCGCTGGCCGAGCCGCGCCGCCGCGTAGTCTCGGCGCCGGCGTGTCCCCTTCTCTTCGGCCGAGCTGGGCCAAAGCGGCCGTGGGCCGAAGCCCCTGCCAGGCCGCTGCGCTCCCCTTTTGCTCGGACCGCGCGGGCCAAAAGTGGCCATGGGCCAGCTGATTTCCAGCGGGCTGGCCCAGTATCGTTTAAATGCATTGTTTTTCATTTATTCTTTATTATTTGAAATTTGAAATGGTTTGAAAATTGTTTGGGTACTCAAATTTGCTCCAAATTTATTGAAACAAATTTTGCTAGGTTCCTTATCATCAGATCTACTTAGGAAAAATGGTGCATGTCATTTTGAGATACTTTGCTGTAGAATTTCATTTAATCATGAATATTGCTGATAACTTGAAAAATATGTAGAAAAAATCCATAGGCTTCAGAAAAATATGATTCCAAGTTTGTTAATCTTCTTATGTCATGTATTTCCTAGGAAAAATATGTTTCATGCATGTGTTGTGGGAAAATTTTGAGGTGTAGTTCAAGTCCCTTTAATAGCTGATTTCTGTTATTTTTGCTAGAGAGCAAACTTTGTATAAAACATACATGTGATAAATTTTGTACAGTCATTGTATGCTATGAAGAACATAGGAAAAATACTAACTCTGTGGTTTGACACTTTTCACAGTACAAAGTATTTTCATGTACAAAATCATGTCATAGCTTGTTATTTTTGTGTAGGCTAATCCACTCATTCAAACACCATGAAAATCTGATGGTAGTCTAATTAGAGTAGTACCATGCTACTGTAATTTTCTCAGATTTTTATAAGCACCAGAAATATAGATTGCTGTTGTAGCCCTAATTAAAAAGGAAATAAAATAATCCTCTTTAATACAAGGTTAGTTAATAATAATAGCTTTGGTGTATCTTTGAAGCATTTGATAAGGTGTGTTGACTTAAACATATTAGTAGTAGAAGAGAATGCAGTAGATGACATGTGCTTGTAGTATAATTTCTTGGATGATGTTGACTACCTTGCATTTAAACATATCCATTGCATTCATCTCCTTCAATGCACCGTTTGCATAATCACTTACGCGCATTGCATCATACAGGATCGCAAACCAAGAACCCAGTCGTCATACCCGAGGAGCCCGAGGAGCAGTTCGAGGTGCAGCAGCAGGAAGTGCCAGAAGCCGACGAGGAGGACGTTGAGGAACTTCCGGAGTGCCCAGATCACCGTCCGAGCTCCTTCGAGAGAGGCAAGCCCCGGAGCATTTTTCTCCTGGTTTGCAATTATTTAATTAAATGCTTTACTTTAAATTGATGCATTACGTTCAGGAGTTGTTTGCAACCGTTGCTGCATTATACCTTGTTTACCTTTGTTATACTATATCCTTGTCACCCTGGTATCCGCAGTCGAGTCAATGCTTAGCTGGCTTAGACCGGTAGAAGTCAGGTGATTTCCTGTCACCTGCGAGTTATAGGTGGTTACCTGGATCTGCTTGGAAGACTATGAAGTCATGGTATAACTAAGTGTTAAATGAAGTTGAGACCGGACGGAGACTTGCAGAGTTTTGGACTGTAGTGCTTTCCGTCTATGTCGATTAAGGACCGACCGTTGTTGGGCCTCGAGTCATGTTGAACGCATGCCTTACATTTAGCTGGCCGGATAAAGTACCTTCCGACCGCGAAGCTGGGAGATTTTTCGGGCCGAGTAGATTGCCCGCAACGCACTGTGCTGGAGCAGGTGTGGTAGGACACGGGGGCGGGATGCTAAAACCAAAGTGCAGTCGGTCGGCCCCCGGGTACATGTGGTTCCTGGCAAACTCGAGATTCCTGGAAAGTTGACTCGGTGATCAATATCTTACTTTAGCGGGTGAGTGAGGTTTGTGTAAGGAATAAATTACCAGCTGGTTAGGAATCGATTCGAATCGCCATCGCTCCTAGATAGTGAGCACTTGACTTGAGTTACTTCATCGTAGTAAATGTTATGGAACACTTGGACAGTTATAATGAATATGACAGTATGGAATTTGTTTAATGATCATTGGTTATCATTATCTGCTTAATCACATGTTTACTCTAGTATAGGTGCAAATCTAGTCGACAGGTTAATAATAATTAACTTGGCAATAATGCTTCTCGAAAAGTTCTTGAAAGGCTAAAAATGCTTCTTTTTGCAAATGAGTCAGCTACCCTACTATAAAGCCCTTCATAATCCTTGGTGTCACTTATTTTCGGTTATGTCGGGTAAGTCTAGCTGAGTACCTTCTCGTACTCTGGGTTTTATTCCCACTTGTTGTAGATGGGCAGATGTATTACGGCTACTGTATCAACTGCCTTTATCCTGCGATGGGTGATGCTTAGGACCATGGGCATGGTCATTCCTTACGTCTCATCTGATGCTTTTGTTGGAGGTGATCATTCGCTGGCACTATATTTAAACTCCGCGTGAGTGTGTGTGTGGTTTGAACAAATGACTTCCGCTACTTTTATTCGAACTGGTTTTGTAATAACTATGTTGAAACTCTGATGTATCTGAGATTGCGAACTTTTATGTAATATGTGATGGTGACCGCTAAACTTATTACGATCTTGGTTGGAATGGAAGTTGGTTTGAAATCCTTCGTGATTTCACGGACTACCGGGTTATACGGGCTTAAGTTAGCTAAATCGTCTGCTCTGGCGGATGATTTTCTTACTTAATTTCGTATAATTGGTCAGTTCTGTTACAGCCTCCACCGTGGGGGGCCGCACCCGCCCGCCCTATCGCTAGGAACCGCACAGTCGCTCGCTCGCTGGCATCCCCCGTCTCGCGCGCCACTCCACGGCATCGAGCTCCGCGTTGACGAGTCTCCATTCGTCCATGCAGCATGTAGATGTTGCGCTCAAAAGTGCATGTTGCAAGCATATGTTTCAAGTGTTTCAGAGGTATGTTGCAACTGTTTCATATGGATGTTGCAAAAGAAGATCAGGATGTTGCATATGTTGTAATTGTCGTACACATATGTTGCAACAGTTTGTTCCTAATGTTTTATCTATTTTTCAGACGTATGTTGCAAGCGTGTTTATCAATATGTTGCATATGTTTCAGACGTATGTTACAAGTGTTATATCTAGATGTTTCATATATTTTGTAATGCCTTTTCAAGTGTTTTCCGGTGTTTTTGCAAGTATTTTCAGACATATGTTGCAAGTGCTTCAGCTGTGTCTGACATATATTGCAAGTGTTTTATCTGAATGTTGCAAAAGTATATCTAGAGTTGTTGCTGGGAACCCACCTGCTGCAGTCGTGTACTGCAGCTGCTGGGGCACCGCCGAGTTGGCGCAGACGTCCAGCGGGGGAAGCGGAGGAGGTGCGAGCGGTCCAGCGTGCGGTCGAGCAGCGCGGGCGACGTTTGGGCTACATAGGCCCCCACGTGGTCGCGCGAAACGGAGTGTAGACACAGGTGTCCGGTGCGCTAGCACTGCCGTTCTTTTCCTCACATGGTGCAATAGTGCCCCACTCGCCTGCTTGCCTAGTTGCCCTCCTATAGCCATCTCTGACGATGCCCTCGTAAGATATAAACCCATTCATGGCTTATTAACCTTTCCATTTTTTGAGCTCCCCACCACTAGAATGGGGTATGTCTGCCAACCCATGCCTGTTGCTTCATCCCTTCATTGGTAGTATTGCACAAAAGAATTGTGAGTGATTTGTTTTGGGCCTCATTGGTTGATGGCTAAAATTTGGTCGCCAGAATTTAGACAAGTCAAGATTTTGGTAGCTATTTAGTTTGGTATCAAAATTTGTCAATATCTAACAAATGGTATGCCAAATTTATGACTAATATTTTTGCCCAAGTTTTAGCAATTTTTTCTTGTCAAATCTTAGACATGACAAATTTTGGTAGTCAACCAATCAGACCTTTACCTTTATGTCATGATGTGTTTCAACAAAGAAAGCAAGCAGAGGTTTGCTCCGGTGAGCCCTCCCAATAAAAATTACATGCATCTTAAACCAATTTAATTAATATTAATTGTGTTTTCATAATAATTAATTTATTCACGGGTATGATATGGTCGCAGCCCTGTCCATACCAATGCTGAGCCCAACCCATGTCTAGGCAACGGAGCTGAAACCTGCAAGCGCTGTTGTCGCGTGGACAGAGTTGGCGAGCAGTGCCAGGTAGCAGGGTGCGACACGAACATGCAAACATATACTCCCGGTAGGCGGCAGGCACGGCTTGTTGGCATACGGCTAGGCGGCACCGGACCCTAGCAGGGCGCGAGCGCGCCGCGCGCAGCGGCTGGCCGGGTTCAGTGCCGCGACGCCGTGACATGCTGCTTGGCGTCGCTAGCCTGCTTCGTCGTCTGCAATTGCCGCCGCACCTGCCGCTTGCACCGTCGTGCATGCCCGGTTGTGTCTCCATCTGGTTTGACGAAATGGCGCTACCGCCATCGCTCAGCACGTGCGAAAGAATAGGCGAAACGACAGCAGATGGGGTCTATATTTTGGTGTATATGGGCCGTACTCAACGTGGGCACGGTAATGCTTCGACGGGGGCGTCCCTCCGCCCGGACGCCCCTGTTGATGGGCTGCGACGCCCAGAAGGCTCTCGTATTCACTCCTATCTGCTCCTTTGCAGTCACCGCACAAAAAAACACTCACCCAGTGCTATGGCCGTGCTATGCGACCGCGCTCCGTCGCGCCTCCCGCTCATCTTCTCCACCACCACTCCTGTGCGCCTCCTTCTCACCGTGCCTCCCACCCGCCTTCTTCATTGAAGCGATCTGCCGCATCCTTCTTCACCGGAGCAGCGAGCTCCATGCCACCAACAAGCTCTACACCGGTGAACACCACACGCCGACGAGCCTCCATTCTCCCAAAGCAGTAAGGAGATGTTGCACTGAAACACATATTGCAAACGTATGTTCCAAGTATTTCAGGTGTTCCAGATGTATGTTGCAAGTGTTTCATTTGGATGTTACAAAAGTAGATCCGGATGTTGTGTATGTTTGAATGTCTATACAACACGTATGCCGCAAATGTCTGTTCCAAACATTTCGTCTGCTTTCGATTGCAAGTGTTTTACCAATTGCAAGTGTTTCAGCCGTATGTTGCAAGTGTTTCATCTAGATATTGCAAAAGTAGATCTAGTGTTGCACATATTATAATAGGACCCACCTACCACATCCACCTATTGTAGCTGCTGGCGCGCCACTGAGCCGGTGCAGATGGTCCCTGCATGCATGCACGTGGAAAACGGAGGGGTTGCGAGAGGTTCCACGTGCAGGCGTGCAGCGTGGGCAGGGCGAGTCATCTAAGTGGGCGCGAGCCCCGTGAATTGGGGTGCAGCACGGGAAACGAAGCGTGGGAATGTGAGCTGTCGGGGGCGTGGGACTTGGTGCAGGCACGGCCGTCCCGGCATCCCTGGACGTCGGGGCACTAGACACGCCGACGTGGGTATGGATGAACTCATAGACAAATTAATTATGAAGATTTAATTAACATTAAGTTGCTTTAAGATGCGTACAAATTTCTTTGGGAGATCCACCGGATCAATACTCAAGTAATAAACCAATCGTGTTAGAGGGAGAGGGAGAGATTAGTTAATGCAGGAATGGTTACGCTTGTTTTCATGTCTGCAGTTAGTTCTGAAACTTTGCAATTGACAAATACAATGCGGCCAGTTTCACCATTCACAGAACCTTGTATACAATGAGATCTGCACATGGGGGGAGAAACCCAATTGACATATCAAGGAAATTTGTATTTATTTCTCATATATAATAGTTTCGGTTTTCTCATACAATAGTTTTGGTTGTTCTAACCGAAACGTTTAGTTTTAGATAGAGGCATTTTTTCCCCACAATGATAACACCGAATTTCATTACTTCTGCAATGAAATTACAAAGTTTGATACAGCATAACCCCCGACAACTAAAGCAAAAACTCACCGCCATGTTCCCGATCACCAAGGGATCAGCCAACATGTGACCAAAACCAGCATCATCAAGCATAGATAGAGGCATGCCTATGGAAGAAGATTGACTCCTACTACTTTGTTCGGACTCTAAGTGGACACACTTGGTCCACTATGAAGAAATTTTTTATTCTAAACTTGAGCTCCTTACACCCTTATGGCAAGCCGTACTTGGGTCACACTGCTCGGTGACAGGTCACGCTGCTCGACGGCAGGTCATGCTGCTCGGCGATAGGCCACGCTGCTCAGCGACAGGTCATGCTGCTCGGCGACGGTTCACGCTGCTCGGCAATTCATCACGGTGGTTGGACCATGAGTCTGACTGCTTGGCGTTATTCGCACCTGCTTGGACGAGCTCAAGATGGCGTTGCACAATGGGTACAAGGCGCTCAGGGACTAGCTGTAGGGTGTACGACCCTGGATACCCATGGCAGGCCACATGGGCTGCGCCCCTAGGGGTGGCCCAACCCACAAGACGAAGCCTTGTAGGGCACGACTCTGCTCGGCGCCTCCCGCAAGACACCGGGAAGATATCCTGAAGATACTACGAGATCTGTTAGGATATGTATGATCCCAAGATTCCTGTAATCAGTTATTACTTTTCGGTTATCTCTCAGATCTAACCAACTTGTAACCCTGCTCCCCGGACTATATAAGGCGGACAGGGACCCCTTCCAAACACACGCAATATCATACGATAGCTAATACAAACCAACAGACCACATGAGTTGGGTATTACATCATACTGACGGTCTGAACCTGTCTAACTCGTGTGTCTCTGTTGCCTTCTTGTTCTTGATCTCACGCTCCTCTACCGATCAATCTACCTTCGTGGGATACCCCTCGGAGGACTGCCGATGATATTCTATCGACAGCTTGATTAGCTCCCAAGGAATGCTAGGCATGTCAATAGGTTTCCATGCAAACATGTCAATGTTTCTACGGAGGAAGCTGATGAGCACGTCTTCCTATTTGGGGTCGAGATGGGCCCCAATCCAGGCCGTCTTGCTTCTGTCACCGATCACGAGCTCAACCTCCTTTGTGTTGTAACACCCTAGTGTTAAGCATTGCATTTGGCATTTGTATTTCATGAGCACAAGCATCATCCAAGAATTCATGAGCATGAGCATATGAAGTTTCATTTCATTTACCTTCTCTTTATCACATGTGATGTTGCTTATATACTTACATATGCTTGTAATCATGTATGACCAATGTATGAAATGGTTGTGAGGTCATGAAAACACCTTAGACACATCTAGGATGGTAAATGGAACAATATTTATATTCATGACAGGCCAAATTTGCTTCTAAGTGTTGGTTTCATTTGAAATGTCATTTTCATGATACTAGTTTGACCAAAGTTGAACAGTAGCTTAGACCATTTGCATGGCTATGTGATCTAAATAAAAGTTGTAGTTCACATCATGGGTAACAAACTTTATTTAAGGGTCATGAGCTAATTCAGTGTCTAACGTGGTCAAATAGAGCTCACAAATATCAACAAAATGCTATTTTCAAAACTTGAAATTTTGACAAGTCTTGAAGCTGTTTTCAATTTTAATGTAGCCCACTTTGGAGCCTTATAGTTTGAAAACCATGACAATTTAGACAAAACTCCTTTAATCAATCTTGTAGTACTCATGTATCTCTATAACTTTTGCTAATACCAATTTCGCTAACCCGAACTAGATTAGAAGATATAGAGGCATGAAGTAGCGTTGTCAGTCAACTGAATCGGACTTAGCCGATTCAAATTGCCGGCCGTAGTGGACGACCGCGCCCACACCGCGTGGCGGTAGCACGCCGATGTTGGCCCGGCTGGTCAGGCCAGCAGGGGGAGAAAAGGGAGGCGAAGCCACCGCGCTCACTCACTCTCGCTCTCTCGTCCTCTCTCTGCCTCTCCTTTACCCACCAGGGCAAGCCGAGCACCGTGCCATTGCCGCCGTACCTCCACCAAGCTCGCTCGCTGCCACCATAACACCACCGTCCACTATGTCTCACCCATAGCTTCGCCACCACCTCCTCCACCTCGTCGATCCATCATTGCCTTAGTTCGAACCTAGGTAAAGGTCTACAGGCCATTGCCATCGTCGCCATGGCCACGGAGCATCGCCGAGCTCTAAGCTACCGTGGCCAGCCCTGTCCTCCGCTCCTCCAATCTCTCTCTCTCTCTTGATTCATCTTCGTTGTAGGTCCTAGAAGCTATAGCTGTAGCTTGTTGAGCCACTACCATGTCGCCGGTGCCGGAACGCGAGCCGCACTGCCATGAGCTGAGAGCGCCGCCGCCATGCACATCACCGTGGCAGCGCCTGTCCAGTCACCGTTCTCTCTCGCATTTAGGCGTTAGGGTTTAGCCTTAGGACGACGAAGCTCACGGGGAAGGTGGATGCACGCTTGCATCACCTTTCCCACCGGAACATCATCGTGCCACCACCATGCTCGTGCTACAGTGCTGCCATGCACATGGCCAAACTTCGCCGCCGCTACACCTTGACCTAATCCATGCTATAGAGCTTCGCTAGGGTTTGTAGATGTCGTAGCCGCGCTCGCCTGGCCATGCCACCACCGGGGATGGCCGGAGCACCACCGTGCACTGCCGCGTGAGCCGCCATGCTCGTCGGTGAGCTAGCTCCATTAATCCTCTGAGCAAACTGAGGGTACCTGTAGGTGCGGAATAGGATGGGGAACATGTTGGTGCCGACCTCGTCGCCGGTGACCTCGCCGTCGATGAGCTTTTCGCCAGTCAAGCCGATGCTCTGCTCTATCTCACTGGTCCGTGGGGCTGAGTTGACCGTGTGCCCCCACTGTCAGCCACCGTGGGTGTATGGACCGGGTGCACCTAGCTATAGCGCCCGGGTGGAAATTTGATTTTTTTAATATCTTTTTCATAGATTTTGTTGCTAGCTTGTAAAAATTATATCTTGAGCTAGGAGTATCCAAATGGGGTGAACCAAATTTCATTAGATTCATATTGAAGAGTACTATTTGATAAAAATATGAAATATACTATTTATGGTATTTTTCTAGGAGAATTAAATTGAGCAAGATAAGTGCTTTTAAAGTAGTTTATAACATGTAAAATGCATAACTTGAGCTAGGAAAGTGATAAAATTGTGATTCCAATTTTTCTGGTCTTGTGTTGACATTATCTAGCTAGAAAAAAATATGAAACCTACAGTAAGAATACTTGAAATATGGTCTTCCTATTTAATTTTAATTAATTACTAGTTTCTAGTGAAAATAAATGGGGTAAAAATACATAACATATGATCATGCAAATTTTTACACAATATTATTATGCTAGGATGAAAGGAAGAAAAATATAAAATCTGTTTCTTGACACTTTTCACTATGCTAAACTATTTTTGCTATAATAAGCATATGTAACTTGTCATTTTTGTAGAGGTAGTTATTAGGGTAGACTATTAGGGTCATATGTAAGCTACTTTAATTTTCTTGGAATTTATTTAGCTCTAAAAATATTTACTCTATAATTCACCTTATTATCTAAGGAAATTAATAAATGAATATAAATAAATTATTTAGGCTTAACCATGATGTCTTCTGTGGTGTGTGTGAGGCATATAATCTGTTGATACTGTTAGTGAGGCTTAGAAGTATTTTTTATAGGCAACTAGTTAATTATTGCTTTATAAGTCAACTAGATGACTGCATGTATAGTTTCTGTTGTGGTGATGATTTCATGATGATAATAATCTTTTATATAAAACTTGTTAATAATAAAGTCATAGATGACTTACTTATCTACCTAGTGTTAAATTTTCATAGTCATAGGCCTTATGGTCTTAGAATTATAGCTATTGGAAGTATGTTCTCAGAAATGCTTGCTTTCTAGATAGATCTGAAAGATTGAATTATTTGACCTAGATAACTGCTGAATCACATTAAGATGATTAAAATAAAGTTGTAGGCAATTTCATAATATTTCTAGAATGTCCACAACTATATTATTTGGATGTGTATAACTCTAGCTATTATCAAAACAAGTGGATGCTGTCTTGTAGTCTAGAAAATAATTTACATAAGTGTTTGTTTAAGTTACTAGAGAAGAGATATGCACCTACTTAGCAAAAGAAAATGTAACTTGTTATCACCATAATGCAATGCTGCTGAGAACACTTATGAGGATGCATTCATCACATCACATCATATTATATATGTCATTATATATGCATTCGTGGTATCTTATTTCATGCTCTTGCATATAGGATCGTTCGTGGGGATCACTCTTTTGAAATTCAATGAAGAAGAAGAGGAACAATAAGAGGCACCTTAGGCCATAGCTCTAGAAGGAGAGGAGCAAACTCTTGAGGACTTACCCAAGTGCCCGGATCATAGGACAACTTCCTTTATCAAAGGCAAGCCCCTAAGCATTCTAAGTCTTCCATGTTTTACAAAATATCACTTGAGTCCTTTATGTTTGATGCATTAGGTTATAAGAGTTGAATTGGAAACACTTGATGCATAAAACTACCTTGTCCAAATAAATATACCTTTAACCCTGTGTTGGTATAGAATCGAATATATGCTTAGCCATGCTTAGACCGGTAGAAGTTGGGTGATTTTCCTGTTACCTATGAGATATAGGTGGATACCGGAGCACGGTTGTCTATATTTGCTATCATGGAAAAGAACCATGGGGTAATATAACTGGAGGTCAGATAGAGTCTATGCGTAGGTTGGCTCATGTGATTCTGTCTGTGCCAATTAAGGACCGTATCGTTGTTGGAACTTCTGTTAAGATTGAACGCATGCCTCTCACTTAGCTGGCCGGATAAGTCATTCCGACCATGAAGGCAAGTAGCTCAACTTAGGCTAGCCCCCGTTCTGTAAGAGTGCGCACTCTAGATGGTAGTAGGGATATGCTGGGAGCTAGATGTGAGCCCAAGGGTAGGATGGGCCTGAACGTCCTGGAAGCTGGTCGTCCCTGATTGTGCGGCACTGATCGAACCCATGAAATGTGGACCTGAGTTATACCAAAGGTGACCTAAGGTGACTGTTGATCTGGTCTGCCTGGGTTTGTGTTAGAAATAAATTCCCAGCTGATTGAAATCGATTCGAATCGCCGTCTCTCCTGGACAGCGAGAAACTTGGCTAGCTCTAGCATCATAGTAACTGTATTGTGGAATGATTGTTATGAAGAACATGGAATTACTAAACTAGCTATGTTTTTTTATTGTTATGCTACTAAATGATATACCACATGTTTTTCACAGGTTAGATGCTAAGCTAGAGATGAATAGCTATAATTAGCTTAATGACCGAATTATAAAAGGTATAGTTGAATTAGTGCCTTTCTATGCAAAATGTTGTCAAGCTAGCTCCACTTAAAAAGCCTTGTATGATCCTTGGAGTCACTTTATTTTTGGTTTATGATAGATAAGTCTACCTGAGTACCTTCTTATACTCAGGGTTTATTTCCCATTATTGCAGATAATACGATGTTTCATGGCTACTCTAAGAACTGCTTCTGTCCCGCCATGGATGAGGAGTAGGGCCCTGGGAAAGGCATCTCTCGTTAATTCCTCTCTTATGCTTTTGTGGAAATGTGATCATGAGCTAGCACCATATTTGAGCAGTGATGACATATGTTGGTTTCAAACTTTATTTGCTTCCACTACTATTTTACCTGGACTTGGTTTGTAATAACTTTTAATCTTACTATGATGTATGGAACTATATTTGTGAACTTTATATAATGTGTGACATGTATGTTGAAACATGTATGATCTTGGTTGTATGTTGGTTGAATCGAGACCCTTTGTGGTACTCGATGGACTACCGAGTTTATCTAGGCTCAAGTATGACAGTGCGACCGCTTGTAGGCTGGTATTGTACTTGTGCTCTTATAAATTGGATGGTTCTGCTACATGTGTCTTTGGACTTAGTCACAGACTGAGGTGGCTCCTGAGTCGGGATCGTCTGCTCCTCCAATGGGACCTTCTTGGAGCCGACGATGCAAGCATCCATTCTGGCCGAGAGATCCATCGCATCAGCAATGGCGAGTCCTTCTCTTTCATAGTCATAGGCGGTGTGGAGACATTGGCGCGTAGGGTGAGAATGCCCTGCTCCATCAGGATCTTCAACACCATGTTGACATAATGGGGCACGACCATGAACTTGGCGAGAGCTGGTCAGGCAAGGATGGCGTGGTAAGCGGTGTTGAAGTCTACCACAAAGAAGCTCACGTACTCAGTATGAAAGTGGTCGGCGGTGCCAAACTAGACTGGTAAGGTGATCTTTCCCAAAGGTTGGGACGCTCTACCAGGTACAATACCCTAGAATGGAGAATCAATAGGGATGAGATTGTCCTTTATGAGGCCTAACTTAGTTAGGGCTCCGACGAAGAGGATATTGAGGGCACTCCCACCGTCGATAAGGACCTTCTTGAACCGCACATTGCGGATGGTGGGATCTAACATGAGTGGGAAATGCCCTGGGTATGGGATATCTACCCACTGGTCAGCCCTACTAAATGTGATAGGATACTCTGACGAATCTAGATATTTGGGATCAACGACCATGCCATATTGGGTGATTGACATGACCTACTGAGCGGTGAGCTTCTGCTGGCATTTACTCTCAGAGGTGGCGTACCCTCTGGAGATTATGGCGACGGTCTTGTTGGCATCTTGGGCAGTGGGTCCTGTGTCCTTAGGATGCTCCTCCCCTCTGCCACCGTCTGACTTGTCATCCTTGCGTGTTTGTCATTTTTGCTCCTCATCGCAGAAAGCTTTGGCCTTGCCATGGCATTGCCGCATGGTGTGCTTGCTATTCTTGTGAATTAAGCATGGACCGTTAAGGAGTTCTTCATAGGTAGCATTGAAATTTTGCTTAGCACATGGTTGCTCTACGTTGTTGATGGAGTTTTTTGGTCAGCGGCAACATGGCTGTGCAGCCCTCGATCCCTTTGGCCATTCAGCTTCTTCGGAGTCTACATATGAGTTTGCAACCTCGAGGAGTTCACCGATGGTTTGGGACCTCTTGCGGTAAATTTTGGAGCACAGCTCCTGACGGTGATGGAGTCCTCTAGTGAAAGCGGAGATGGCCTCACTTTCCAGCCAATTCACGGGTGGCCACATCGAATTTTGGATGTCGTTGACCTAGGCCTGAGCTGCTTTGAGCAGCGCTTGAATATTGAGTATCTCCTGCGTTTGTGGTAGTCTAGCCAACTCATGGGTGGCCACAGCCAGATTAGTGCTCGGTGTCTGCTCCACTCGCTGATTGTCCACCATGATGAACTCTTGTTGGACATTACGGGCGAGAGGTGGCTGGCCACCTCTGGTGGGTTGGGTGATGTTTTCTGCTTCTTCATTATGACATCGTTGGTGATTAGTGTTCCTGGCTTCGCGCTCACAGTGCTGGACACTGGTCTCTCCATCGATAGCAACACTATCATGACTAACCGTGAAAAACTCTCTCTTAAAGCCTAGAGAGAAAGGTGGACAACTGCTGGCAGAACCCTCAAAGTATGGCTCAGGGCTTTCCTCTAGGATTCTGTGGAGCGTGTTATCCGGAAGATCTATTTGGATTTGCACCATGTTTACCCTTGGCGTAGGCTAGTCGGCCTCAGAGAAGTCGATCTAATAGAGGTCGTTGACGTGGCTACACTCGGCATGGTCGGTGAAAAGATGGTGCACGACAACCCGACAGATCGGACCAGCACCCACTAGCCTGAAAGAATAGGGCTTCGGTATGTTCTCTGTAGGGGTGGGGAGTGGTCAACATTGAATGGTATGCCCTTCAAGAGTTGTCGTGATCACCAGATCGAAATCTGGCCACCTTGAACGATGTGGCCGAGCAAGTCACCCGGTTGTAGTGGCTTGGTGATCTTGGAGTATGGTAAATTCGTCGCTTGCTCTAGATTGATCTAAGACTGAATCCATGAGGACCGAATCACTTGATCGATGGATGCAATCAGATCATCATTGTAGATGAATCTCCTAACCCAGCAATGATGCATTAGGATCGGAGATGTCATTGTAGACATTGGCATGATGGCACAGGGTGATTCTGCACCACCTCCATGATTTCCTTGACACCATTGGCGCCAATGACCCAGGTCATAGATCCAACCGTGAAGGTCTAGCCTGGCTCGAGAAGGATCACAGAGCTCGGGAAGCAGACCATCTGGCTCACCATGGAATCAGCATGCACACCCCCTACCTAGCGTGCTACTATCAACGTAATATGGTCGGTAGTCTACCGAGGGGTATATCCACGGTAGTAGATGAATCAGTGGAGGTGCGTGTAATAGTAGCTGGATGGTGACACAAGCGCAGAGACAAGCGATTTAGATAGGTTCAGGCCGTCTGATCGACGCAATACCCTATGTCCCTGGAGAAATGACCAGTCCTTCCACAATTGTAACACGGATAGTTGTGACCCTGTGATGTTGGAGCATTACCACCAGAAGCATTGATTGATTGTGAGTTCGGATAGGTTATAGCAGGACGGACATTTGATTGTTGCCCGGCTTGGAACTGCGGCGGGCGATAAGGAGGACGATTATGGTTTACTGGATGATAAATCACCCTCTGCCTCTTCTGATTTCCCCCAAAAGATCCAGATGGCATACTCTTTTTCTTTTTGAGCTCCTTATGCTGCCGATACTTTGACTCTGAAGCAATTGCAATATTTACTGCCTCATGATAAGTGATATTGGTACAGGCTGTCATCATTGTCTGCAGTTTGGTATTCAGACCTCTCATGAACCATTTCTTTTTCTTGGCATCCGTATTGACATGTTCAGATGCATACTGCGACAGATGATTGAATCTTCCCACATACTGCATAACAGTTTGATCCCCTTGCCTCAAAGCAAGGAATTCATCCAGTTTCATAGCCATCACTCCTTCAGGGATATAATGGGCTCTGAAAGCAGTGCGAAATTCTATCCAAGTTAACGGAACGCCTGCGGGCTGCATGGCCATCAGATTTGCATACCAAGCACCAGCTGCACCTCTAAGTTGCTGGGCAGCAAACACCGGTTTCTGAAACTCTGTGCAGTGAATAAGATCAAATTTCTGCTCCATGGTCCTAAGCCAGTCATCAGCCTCCAATGGTTCATCTGCCTTGGTGAACACCGGGGGTTTTGTATCCGTGAAATCCACATAGGTAGCCTCATGCCTGTTATGATTGCGGCCACGGTTTCCATGCATCTGATTCTGATTACTTTGAGCCATCTCATGAAGCAAACGAGAATTTTCCACAGTCACATTGACTAATGCAGCGATAGCATCAGCCAGATTGGTCGGCATTGGTGGTGGGTTGGGGATATCATCATCATCTTGTGAAGTACCAGGAATATGCGATCCCCGCGTACGACGCATCTGTTCATAACAAACCAAACTTTATTCACAAGTCTTTATTCAAAGATCAAAGAGCTTACTACCCGCATTACATCGATGCCACTTATTTAAACACAAGAACACATCTAAACAAGACTACTAGCTTAACTAGATCTTCTATTACACAACTCTACTCCTTTCCGTGATTACTTCAAACTTCAGGCTCGGTATCCATTCCGGAATTGTTACCGCCTTCATCATCACTATCATCTATCATTACTAATTCTTCAGGATCTTCTTCTTCTTCCTCTTCTGATTCACTTTCATCAGCAAGGATGACACCAGGGTCCATGGCATCAGCTTGAGGCTCATGATTCGGGTTTAGTAGATTGCTAAGCCTATGAACTTCCTCATGTAGATAGGTATTATGTTCTTCTAAATCTTCTACATAGAATTCTAGCTCATGAGTTCTAGCTCTAGCTACATCTTCCCTATGCCAAGCCTCATTTCTTCCCTCCACCGTACGAACTAACATACTTTCGTAGTTCCTGTGTGCGGTGGTGAGACGCCTCAATTGATCCTGTAATTCTCCTACCTGTATAGCATCCAAAGCCCTATCTCTAGTAGCTTGTGCTAATTCTGCAGAAATCCTCTGTATCTCTGCTTGGGGATCAGGCCTAGAACTGCTACTGCTAGCACCATCATTTCTAGGGGCAAGTTGGTGACGAGGAACTCCTTTGGGTCCAGTGGACTTACGGGGCGTCATCTTGGCACGAGCCATACTGTAGGAAACCAATTTAATCCAAGTAAGACCATTCGATCAAAGTCTAAAGAGCAGCTATGATGGATCACATTACTCACACCAGTCTCACTACTCAACTCCAGACTCAGAGGTGAAGGAAGTAACGAGTGAATTAATAATGATGCATGAATCGTTCTTACGAACAAAAACATCAAAGTTTATAATGCACATAAACAACATTGATTTTTATTTTTATATAGGGCATAGTAAGATTACTACTCCACCACACAAAACCCTTTTAATCAAATAAGGAATGGTGAGAAAGAAATAAGATAAGTCAGAAGCAATTTGGACCAAATTATCAAGTTAAATTTAGTCATCCAAATCATTTTGAAGTTTTTGTAAAACAATACAACAAAAACTTTGTAACGATTGCTCTGATACCATTCTGTGGCAGAACCTCCTAAATTATAGGACCCACATGCACCTGTCACTGTCCAACGACCTCTGACGACTATGCATATGTTCCTAGTAACTTAAGAAGACTGTCGGGTGTCCCCGTGGAACCCCGAATCATCCACGATTTCCGAGCAGGATCACGTTACAGAGTCATTGCAGTATTACAACATTTATTCAAATATCAAAACCAGAGTAAAAACAGCGGAAGTCTTACAATAACATAATTTACAAAACAGTAGTTTCAAACCTTACAAACTAAGTTCGATAGTTATTACAAACCATAGTAGTAGTGGAGTGGCATAAATAATATAGACATATCACACAAAATAAACATCCTGCCCAAGGATCACACATTTACTTCTCATCGTCAGAACGAACGATAGTCATGCAGCACGATCCAAAACAGATCTGCTCATGAGGCTCACCTGCAACAAGGGTCAACGAACCCTGAGTACAAAAGTACTCAACAAGACTTAACCGAAATAAAAATTGATAGAACTCAGGAATGCAGGCTCAGGGATTCAAGGTATGGTTTTAGCAATAATCAAAGTTATTTTGTGTAAAAGCTCTTTAACAAAATTCTTTATTTCAACAATTTAAACTTCATAAAATCATATACAAAGATGACACGATCCGTAATGAGATCATGAAACTTCATATCCAACACCTTCATCAACCATTCTCAAGTTCCAGTTATTAATTCTACGATGATGAACAGTGAGTTGAGTCTCCATAACCGAGGAGCAACGACGATTCGAACCGATTATAAACCCAGCTGGGAATTCCAGACCACACGACATATGCAGGTCCCTGACCTACATATACCAACCTACCCTCGGATCCTCTAAAACAAGAACGGGTCCGCGCCACCCGAGAATACAGTACTCCACCATTCCAGCCCATGGCCACGTGGGTACATGCTATTCCCGCCATCTCTCCACTCCCAGTGCGCGAGTAGCCATTCTCGTAATAGAATTACCAAGTTCAGGCTTACCGGAGTATGTGGTTAGTACTACAAATTCTCACCTCATGCAATTCAACAACGGACGTGCCTTAATCGACACAGGCGGAAAGACCCCGCTCACAAGACCTCCATGTCTTGTGGCTCACACACACCGAGTCCGCCCGGTCTAGATTTATTACTCCACATTCCCATATCACATGCTAACGTAGTTAACCAATGTTCCGTTTAAACTTGCAGGTGGCAGGTAGTCACCCGATTTTCTTCGTTCTACGCATAGCTAAGCAAGACTAGGCATACACGAGTTTAAAATTGGTAATATGGTAAATATGGAATAACAAGGGTGGTAATGCATCAATTAGGCTCTTACTTAACTCCTAATCACTTAATGCAGTAACGGAAAGCAAAAGCGAAATTAATTTGTAAAACACAAGGTAGGGTTGTATGCATCCGGGGCTTGCCTTCGTTGACGGAAAAGTCTGGCTCCTGCGACGTTTCACAAGTATTCGATCCGACCTCAACAGACGGATTAACCTCCTCAACAACTTGATTAACTACCACGTGTTCACCTTCGTTTACTACACGTAATAACAATACCATGTTTAACATGATGCGGAATACGAAACATGATGCTCGATGATGGATACAAAAATTAAGAATTTGAATACAACTTTCCTTCGCGGTACAGTTGCAAGTCAAACCAACTAAACCTTTCTCACAACACCCAAATCAATTGCCAAGGATCATTAACAACTAGTGGCCCAAGGTCATCACTCAATCCAAAATTTCAAACAAAACCTAAATCATTAAAGGTTACTATTTGCTTTTATGAATTAATTATTTAATTCAAAATTATGAAATAAATCAACTTATTCTAATTAAGCTTAAAATTTTTGTAAATGTTCATTACATGATAACTAAGTGGCAAAACAAATTTCATAATTTTTGGACAAGTAAATAAGCCTAGAAAAATCATGGAAAATCATTTATTAATTAATTGAGCAATTTTTATCATACCCCAAAAATACTGAAAATCAATATTTCAAATTTTTGTCACATAATATTCATCATAGAGAATTCACACAAAAATTTTCATAATTTTTGGAGCTATAAATAATTCTACACAAAAATAACAAATTACAGCACTATTCATTTAATTCTGAAAAATAGAAAATCCACTCAGAACGCTGAGTCACTGACAACCGGGTCCCACTTGTCATCTTCTACCTCGCGCTTTGACCACGGCGACACGCGCGCTGACCGGCGAAAACTCGCCGACGGCGAGCTCAACGGCGACGACCAAGGTACTGAAATGACCCCTACACCCCTACGCGTCGATTGGTGGCACAATCGGGACCAATTACAGCGGCGCATGAGCATGACGACGGCCATGGCGGACACGGCAGCGCGGTTGCGCTACGCCGGCGATAGGAGCTCGGTAACGATGAAACAAACAACGTGGGTAGAACCAGGAGCTCACCCCGAACACACTGGAGTCGCTGGCCAAGCCTGAGAAGCAACGGAGACACGGTTCGACGGTCACAGCGGTTACGGCGGAGCAAATTTCGACGACGGCGATGCTCCGGCGACTGCGGTGGAGAAAATGGTCAATCAACCGGGCACAAAGCACCACGGCATCGAGGCGAAGCTGAAGCAAGAGTCAGAAATAGCAGAGGCTCACCGTAACGCGCTGGCCACGGCGACACGCACACCACGGTGGTGCTGCCGGCCGCGAGGAAGAAAACGATGAACGGTGAGTTCACGGCGAAATCAAGCGACTAGAGCTAGCTGGCTGGGTGCGCAAGGAACTAGCGGAGCTGGGACACACTTTGCTGCGATGGCGTGGGCGCTGGTTCGACGACGAGGGCTCGCCGGAGCTGCGGCGGTGGTGACTGGGAAAACAGAGCAAGGAAGAAAAACGACGACGACGGCGCCTCGGTTCTTATAACGCGACTCAGAAGCTCAAGGAAGCTGCGCTGTGGCCTTCACCGCGCCAGCGCGACGCCAAAGACGGCCACGACCGCGCCTGGAAGCAAACCGAAGATCGCCGGCCATGTAGCTTCGGCGGTGGACACTGTTCATCCAAATTACAGAATTGCCATTCGCCAAAATTCACAAATTACTCTCAAATTTTCATAACAACTCAAAAATCTCCAAAAACAAAAGTTGTTCAAAATCAAAAGTTCTACAACTTTGCTTTTATAACCATCTTCTAATTCGGTCTAGATTTTGAAATGATCTTTTAAATTCAAATAGGGGATATTTAACGAATTACGCCTTTTTGAATTACTCAAAATTTTTCTAAACAACTTGAAAAACTCCAAAAATAAACTTTGCTTAACTTGCCAAGCTCTACACTTTTGCTTTTGGGCCCAACCCCAAAATATGCTTAGATTTTGGAATGGATTTTCAGGGTAGGGTTTAAATACTGAAAAGCGGGGTTTTCTCGAAAAATTCAAAAATCCAAACAAACTTTGAATTTAAGCAATACAATTCAACACATATCACATGAATATAAACTTGTTTTAGTGTATGCATCTCAAAGTTTTCACCAAATGCCAAATGCTTTGCAATGCATATGATGATATGACAGTTTTAGTATTTTAAACACCCGAGGTGTTACAATCCTTCCCCCTAAAAGAAATCTCGCCCCGAGATTCAAAGCCATAGAGTAAGTAATGGAAAAGGAAATGTGTCAATCCAAAAACATCCAGAACTTTTCCATAAAACAACTGAGGTTCTTTTACAAAACACAATTTGTAGTAACCGAGCTCAACTAACATTATTCTAGTCTATATTGACGCTAGAAACTCTGGAAACTTTTCTAACAAGTAATCTTCTGATTCCCAGGTAGCTTCCTCTTCTGAATGTTGATTCCATTGTATTTTATAGAACTTGATTGTCCGTCTTCGAGTAACACGATCTTTCTGATCTAACACTCGGATAGGATATTCGGAATAAGTTAAATCCGGCTCTAGTTCCACTCCTTCAATTTCAACATTCTGTTCAGGTACTCGGAGACACTTCTTCAATTGAGAAACATGGAACACATCATGCACAGCTGTGAGATGTTCCGGTAATTTCAAGCGATATGCCACTTTTCCATACCTCTCCAGAACTTGATATGGCCCAATATATCGGGGTGCCAACTTTCCTTTAACACCAAAACGGTTAACTCCCTTCATTGGTGATACTTTCAGATATACAAAATCTCCTTTGTTGAATACCAATGGTCTCCGTCGTCTATCCGCATAACTCTTTTGGCGGGACTGAGCTATCTTCAGATTACTCTGTATTTGCCTAACCTTGTCTTCTGTTTCTTTTACAAGGTCAACTCCAAAGAATCTTCTTTCTCCTGGCTCAGACCAACTCAATGATGTTCTGCATCTACGACCATAGAGTGCTTCAAATGGAGCCATTCTAATGCTTTCCTGATAACTATTGTTGTATGAGAACTCGGCCAAAGGTAAGCACTCATCCCACTTATTGGAATAGTTAAGGACACAACATCTTAACATGTCTTCAAGCACTTGATTAACTCTTTCAGTCTGTCCATCAGTCTGCGGATGATAAGCTGTACTATACAAAAGTTTGGTACCTAACGAAGCATGTAAGTGTTTCCAAAAGCTGGAGACAAACTGTGTACCCCTATCTGACACAATAGTCTTGGGTATTCCATGGAGACTCATGATTCTTGCTAAGTACATTTTGGCATATTGGATCGTAGGATATATTGTCTTGACTGGAAGAAAATGTGCTGACTTAGTGAGTCGATCTACAATAACCCATACTGAGTCAAATCCCTTTGATGTCTTGGGTAGACCAACAATAAAATCCATACTGATGTCCTCCCACTTCCAAGATGGAATAGGTAATGGTTGTAATTCACCAGCAGACCTCAAATGTATAGCTTTCACCTTTTGACAAGTATCACACTTTGCTATGTATCTAGCAATCTCTATTTTCATTTTAGTCCACCAGAATCTTTGCTTCAAATCATGGTACATCTTGTTGCTTCCCGGATGGATAGATAACCTAGTAGCATGTGCCTCATCTAGAATTGACTGCCGCAACTCAGGAACTTTTGGTACCACCAGGCGATCCTTGAACCATAACACATCTTCATCATCTATACTAAAACATTCTGCTTTTCCATCCCTGACTCTTTCCTTGATATGGGATATACTCTTGTTTTCCTTTTGAGCAGCAATAACTTGATCTCGAATAGTAGCTTCAACAATTATGTTGGTCAAACTTCCTTGTTGAATTACTTCTACATTCAACTTCTCCATTTCTTGGCATAAATTCAAACCCATTGTTCTCACTGTCAGACAATTGCAATAACTTTTGCGACTAAGGGCATCTGCAACCACATTTGCTTTACCCGGGTGATAATGTACTTCCAAATCATAATCCTTAATCAGTTCTAACCATCTTCTTTGTCGCATGTTCAACTCTGACTGAGTAAAGATATACTTTAAGCTCTTGTGGTCTGTATACATATGGCACATATTACCAAGCAGGTAATGTCGCCAAATCTTTAGAGCATGAACCACAGCTGCTAACTCCAAATCATGAGTAGGATAGTGTTCTTCATGTTGCTTAAGTTGCCTAGATGCATAGGCAATGACTCGGCCTTCTTGCATCAACACACATCCAATACCAATACCTGAAGCATCACAATAAACATCAAACGGCTTCTCGATGTCAGGTTGGGCTAACACTGGTGCAGTAGTCAACAGCCTTTTTAAAGTCTGGAAAGCCTCTTCACAATCTGATGACCAGACAAACTTGACTTGGTTCTTCAACAATTCAGTTATAGGTTTTGATATTTTTGAGAAATCTGGAATAAACCGACGGTAATACCCCGCCAATCCAAGAAAACTCCGAACTTGATGAACTGTGGCTGGCGGTTCCCAATCAAGCACGTCCTTCACTTTGCTAGGATCAACTGCAACTCCTTCGGCTGATAAGACATGTCCAAGAAATTGCACTTCCTTAAGCCAAAAATCACACTTGCTGAACTTGGCATATAGTTGATGTTCTCTCAAACGAGTCAGAACAATTCTGAGGTGTTCTGCATGTTCTGTCTTATTCTTGGAATATACTAGTATATCATCTATAAATACCACTACAAACTTGTCTAGCTCAGGCATGAATACTGAGTTCATCAGATACATGAAATGAGCGGGAGCATTTGTCAAACCAAAAGACATTACCAAGTATTCATATAATCCATATCTTGTGGTAAATGCCGTTTTGGGAATATCTTCAGGCTTTATCTTAATTTGGTGATATCCTGATCTCAAATCTATCTTGGAGAAAACTTTGGCTCTGGCCAATTGATCAAAAAGCAAATCTATCCGAGGTAATGGATACTTATTCTTGATGGTCACTTCATTCAACGGACGATAGTCAACACATAACCTCAGGGTCTCATCTTTCTTTTTCACAAAAATTGCCGGACATCCCCAAGGTGAGGAACTAGGTTGGATAAACCCTTTCTCAATCAATTCTTGTAATTGAGTCTTCAACTCAGCCAATTCCTTAGGTGGCATCCTATAAGCTCTCCGAGAAATCGGAGCTGTTCCAGGTTGTAACTCTATGTTAAACTGTACATCCCTATCAGGTGGTAGACCGGGTAAATCTTCAGGAAACACATCCGGAAATTCACACACTACCGGAATATCTCTAATCTCTTTGACAGCAGTTGCACAAATCTTGCTCACTGATCTTCTTAGGGTTGGAAGTTGGATAAGAAGTTGAGAATTACTATCAGGCAAACTCACTCTTAAGGTCCTATTCAAAGCATCTATAACAGCCTTATGCTGATACATCCAATTCATTCCCAAAATTACATCTATATCCTGATCCTTAAGGATAATCATGGTAGTGGGAAAAATATGCCCACACAGGTTTACGGGTACCTGGTATACTATCTCCTTAGTACACAGACGTCCCCCGGGCGACTGTATAAAGAAACTTTCCTTTATTGCCCCAATCGAAATTTCATGCTTCACGACAAATGTTCTATTGATGAATGAATGCGATGCGCCAGAATCAAAAAGTATAACTGCAGGGTGATTGGCAACAGGAAACATACCCATCATCACTGGCTCTCCTTCAGGAATTTCCCCGGCTTGAATATAGAAAACCCTTCCTGTTTTCCTCTCATCTTTGCCCTTCTGAGCAATCTGATTGTGGTTCTTGTTTGGTGCCTGACCTTGTTGTTGATTGGCAGAGGCCTTCTGATAATTTTGATTAGCCTGCCTAGGATATGGACATTCCCTGGAGAAATGACCAGTCCTTCCACAATTGTAACACGGATAGTTGTGACCCTGTGATGTTGGAGCATTACCACTAGAAGCATTGATTGATTGTGAGTTCGGATAGGTTATAGCAGGACGGACATTTGATTGTTGCCCGGCTTGGAACTGCGGCGGGCGATAAGGAGGACGATTATGGTTTACTGGATGATAAATCACCCTCTGCCTCTTCTGATTTCCCCCAAAAGATCCAGATGGCATACTCTTTTTCTTTTTGAGCTCCTTATGCTGCCGATACTTTGACTCTGAAGCAATTGCAATATTTACTGCCTCATGATAAGTGATATTGGTACAGGCTATCATCATTGTCTGCAGTTTGGTATTCAGACCTCTCATGAACCATTTCTTTTTCTTGGCATCCGTATTGACATGTTCAGATGCATACTGCGACAGATGATTGAATCTTCCCACATACTGCATAACAGTTTGATCCCCTTGCCTCAAAGCAAGGAATTCATCCAGTTTCATAGCCATCACTCCTTCAGGGATATAATGGGCTCTGAAAGCAGTGCGAAATTCTGTCCAAGTTAACGGAACGCCTGCGGGCTGCATGGCCATCAGATTTGCATACCAAGCACCAGCTGCACCTCTAAGTTGCTGGGCAGCAAACACCGGTTTCTAAAACTCTATGCAGTGAATAAGATCAAATTTCTGCTCCATGGTCCTAAGCCAGTCATTAGCCTCCAATGGTTCATCTGCCTTGGTGAACACCGGGGGTTTTGTATCCGTGAAATCCACATAGGTAGCCTCATGCCTGTTATGATTGCGGCCACGGTTTCCATGCATCTGATTCTGATTACTTTGAGCCATCTCATGAAGCAAACGAGAATTTTCCACAGTCACATTGACTAATGCAGCGATAGCATCAGCCAGATTGGTCGGCATTGGTGGTGGGTTGGGGATATCATCATCATCTTGTGAAGTACCAGGAATATGCGATCCCCGCGTACGACGCATCTATTCATAACAAACCAAACTTTATTCACAAGTCTTTATTCAAAGATCAAAGAGCTTACTACCCGCATTACATCGATGCCACTTATTTAAACACAAGAACACATCTAAACAAGACTACTAGCTTAACTAGATCTTCTATTACACAACTCTACTCCTTTCCGTGATTACTTCAAACTTCAGGCTCGGTATCCATTCCGGAATTGTTACCGCCTTCATCATCACTGTCATCTATCATTACTAATTCTTCAGGATCTTCTTCTTCTTCCTCTTCTGATTCACTTTCATCAGCAAGGATGACACCAGGGTCCATGGCATCAGCTTGAGGCTCATGATTCGGGTTTAGTAGATTGCTAAGCCTATGAACTTCCTCATGTAGATAGGTATTATGTTCTTCTAAATCTTCTACATAGAATTCTAGCTCATGAGTTCTAGCTCTAGCTACATCTTCCCTATGCCAAGCCTCATTTCTTCCCTCCACCGTACGAACTAACATACTTTCGCAGTTCCTGTGTGCGGTGGTGAGACGCCTCAATTGATCCTGTAATTCTCCTACCTGTATAGCATCCAAAGCCCTATCTCTAGTAGCTTGTGCTAATTCTGCAGAAATCCTCTGTATCTCTGCTTGGGGATCAGGCCTAGAACTGCTACTGCTAGCACCATCATTTCTAGGGGCAAGTTGGTGACGAGGAACTCCTTTGGGTCCAGTGGACTTACGGGGCGTCATCTTGGCACGAGCCATACTGTAGGAAACCAATTTAATCCAAGTAAGACCATTCGATCAAAGTCTAAAGAGCAGCTATGATGGATCACATTACTCACACCAGTCTCACTACTCAACCCCAGACTCAGAGGTGAAGGAAGTAACGAGTGAATTAATAATGATGCATGAATCGTTCTTACGAACAAAAACATCAAAGTTTATAATGCACATAAACAACATTGATTTTTATTTTTATATAGGGCATAGTAAGATTACTACTCCACCACACAAAACCCTTTTAATCAAATAAGGAATGGTGAGAAAGAAATAAGATAAGTCAGAAGCAATTTGGACCAAATTATCAAGTTAAATTTAGTCATCCAAATCATTTTGAAGTTTTTGTAAAACAATACAACAAAAACTTTGTAACGATTGCTCTGATACCATTCTGTGGCAGAACCTCCTAAATTATAGGACCCACATGCACCTGTCACTGTCCAACGACCTCTGACGACTATGCATATGTTCCTAGTAACTTAAGAAGACTGTCGGGTGTCCCCGTGGAACCCTGAATCATCCACGATTTCCGAGCAGGATCACGTTACAGAGTCATTGCAGTATTACACCATTTATTCAAATATCAAAACCAGAGTAAAAACAGCGGAAGTCTTACAATAACATAATTTACAAAACAGTAGTTTCAAACCTTACAAACTAAGTTCGATAGTTATTACAAACCATAGTAGTAGTGGAGTGGCATAAATAATATAGACATATCACACAAAATAAACATCCTGCCCAAGGATCACACATTTACTTCTCATCGTCAGAACGAACGATAGTCATGCAGCACGATCCAAAACAGATCTGCTCATGAGGCTCACCTGCAACAAGGGTCAACGAACCCTGAGTACAAAAGTACTCAACAAGACTTAACCGAAATAAAAATTGATAGAACTCAGGAATGCAGGCTCAGGGATTCAAGGTATGGTTTTAGCAACAATCAAAGTTATTTTGCGTAAAAGCTCTTTAACAAAATTCTTTATTTCAACAATTTAAACTTCATAAAATCATATACAAAGATGACACGATCCGTAATGAGATCATGAAACTTCATATCCAACACCTTCATCAACCATTCTCAAGTTCCAGTTATTAATTCTACGATGATGAACAGTGAGTTGAGTCTCCATAACCGAGGAGCAACGACGATTCGAACCGATTATAAACCCAGCTGGGAATTCCAGACCACACGACATATGCAGGTCCCTGACCTACATATACCAACCTACCCTCGGATCCTCTAAAACAAGAACGGGTCCGCGCCACCCGAGAATACAGTACTCCACCATTCCAGCCCATGGCCACGTGGGTACATGCTATTCCCGCCATCTCTCCACTCCCAGTGCGCGAGTAGCCATTCTCGTAATAGAATTACCAAGTTCAGGCTTACCGGAGTATATGGTTAGTACTACAAATTCTCACCTCATGCAATTCAACAACGGACGTGCCTTAATCGACACAGGCGGAAAGACCCCGCTCACAAGACCTCCATGTCTTGTGGCTCACACACACCGAGTCCGCCCGGTCTAGATTTATTACTCCACATTCCCATATCACATGCTAACGTAGTTAACCAATGTTCCGTTTAAACTTGCAGGTGGCAGGTAGTCACCCGATTTTCTTCGTTCTACGCATAGCTAAGCAAGACTAGGCATACACGAGTTTAAAATTGGTAATATGGTAAATATGGAATAACAAGGGTGGTAATGCATCAATTAGGCTCTTACTTAACTCCTAATCACTTAATGCAGTAACGGAAAGCAAAAGCGAAATTAATTTGTAAAACACAAGGTAGGGTTGTATGCATCCGGGGCTTGCCTTCGTTGACGGAAAAGTCTGGCTCCTGCGACGTTTCACAAGTATTCGATCCGACCTCAACAGACGGATTAACCTCCTCAACAACTTGATTAACTACCACGTGTTCACCTTCGTTTACTACACGTAATAACAATACCATGTTTAACATGATGCGGAATACGAAACATGATGCTCGATGATGGATACAAAAATTAAGAATTTGAATACAACTTTCCTTCGCGGTACAGTTGCAAGTCAAACCAACTAAACCTTTCTCACAACACCCAAATCAATTGCCAAGGATCATTAACAACTAGTGGCCCAAGGTCATCACTCAATCCAAAATTTCAAACAAAACCTAAATCATTAAAGGTTACTATTTGCTTTTATGAATTAATTATTTAATTCAAAATTATGAAATAAATCAACTTATTCTAATTAAGCTTAAAATTTTTGTAAATGTTCATTACATGATAACTAAGTGGCAAAACAAATTTCATAATTTTTGGACAAGTAAATAAGCCTAGAAAAATCATGGAAAATCATTTATTAATTAATTGAGCAATTTTTATCATACCCCAAAAATACTGAAAATCAATATTTCAAATTTTTGTCACATAATATTCATCATAGAGAATTCACACAAAAATTTTCATAATTTTTGGAGCTATAAATAATTCTACACAAAAATAACAAATTACAGCACTATTCATTTAATTCTGAAAAATAGAAAATCCACTCAGAACGCTGAGTCACTGACAACCGGGTCCCACTTGTCATCTTCTACCTCGCGCTTTGACCACGGCGACACGCGCGCTGACCGGCGAAAACTCGCCGACGGCGAGCTCAACGGCGACGACCAAGGTACTGAAATGACCCCTACACCCCTACGCGTCGATTGGTGGCACAATCGGGACCAATTACAGCGGCGCATGAGCATGACGACGGCCATGGCGGACACGGCAGCGCGGTTGCGCTACGCCGGCGATAGGAGCTCGGTAACGATGAAACAAACAACGTGGGTAGAACCAGGAGCTCACCCCGAACACACTGGAGTCGCTGGCCAAGCCTGAGAAGCAACGGAGACACGGTTCGACGGTCACAGCGGTTACGGCGGAGCAAATTTCGACGACGGCGATGCTCCGGCGACTGCGGTGGAGAAAATGGTCAATCAACCGGGCACAAAGCACCATGGCATCGAGGCGAAGCTGAAGCAAGAGTCAGAAATAGCAGAGGCTCACCGTAACGCGCTGGCCACGACGACACGCACACCACGGTGGTGCTGCCGGCCGCGAGGAAGAAAACGATGAACGGTGAGTTCACGGCGAAATCAAGCGACTAGAGCTAGCTGGCTGGGTGCGCAAGGAACTAGCGGAGCTGGGACACACTTTGCTGCGATGGCGTGGGCGCTGGTTCGACGACGAGGGCTCGCCGGAGCTGCGGCGGTGGTGACTGGGAAAACAGAGCAAGGAAGAAAAACGACGACGACGGCGCCTCGGTTCTTATAACGTGACTCAGAAGCTCAAGGAAGCTGCGCTGTGGCCTTCACCGCGCCAGCGCGACGCCAAAGACGGCCACGACCGCGCCTGGAAGCAAACCGAAGATCGCCGGCCATGTAGCTTCGGCGGTGGACACTGTTCATCCAAATTACAGAATTGCCATTCGCCAAAATTCACAAATTACTCTCAAATTTTCATAACAACTCAAAAATCTCCAAAAACAAAAGTTGTTCAAAATCAAAAGTTCTACAACTTTGCTTTTATAACCATCTTCTAATTCGGTCTAGATTTTGAAATGATCTTTTAAATTCAAATAGGGGATATTTAACGAATTACGCCTTTTTGAATTACTCAAAATTTTTCTAAACAACTTGAAAAACTCCAAAAATAAACTTTGCTTAACTTGCCAAGCTCTACACTTTTGCTTTTGGGCCCAACCCCAAAATATGCTTAGATTTTGGAATGGATTTTCAGGGTAGGGTTTAAATACTGAAAAGCGGGGTTTTCTCGAAAAATTCAAAAATCCAAACAAACTTTGAATTTAAGCAATACAATTCAACACATATCACATGAATATAAACTTGTTTTAGTGTATGCATCTCAAAGTTTTCACCAAATGCCAAATGCTTTGCAATGCATATGATGATATGACAGTTTTAGTATTTTAAACACCCGAGGTGTTACACTATGAGTCCTGATCGAACAAAACTGATCTCAAACTTTGGAAAAGAAATGAAACATCCTAATTTAAGATAACTCAGACTCCAAGATTCCCCTTCTGTGGAGTTCACCATGCTTTCCTCCTCCCAATCAATGCCATTCTCGTCGTCGAAGTCTCTTCGAGATGATGATGTTATCAAAATCCATCCAACTCTGTACAACGATTTGACCAGCCGATTCTGAATTCATCAAAGCTCTTTTTGGTACATCCTGAATTATGGGGTCTCATGCAATGAACAAAATTCTAGTGTTAACATCAGCCAAGTCAAGGAGGTGGGCGATGGTGTCATGGCACTTGGTGAAACTATACATGCCCCCCAATTTTAGGATAAAAATGGCTTTATTCCAAAATTCTCCCCTGTATCATTCTAGGAGTCACTGGTACGCCTTTACTAGAGACTAAGACAACTACTCTGGGCCCGCTGGTTCTGCCCCATCACTTCATGTTTCCTGCCATTCATAAGCTTCATGGGCATGCCATTCCTTTGCCATCATCCCATATTCTAAGGCTTCATGGGCACACTGTTGGTTCATGAGCGTCTGGACTCAACCCCTCTGATGAGCATAAATACCAGTCCGATCCCACCCAAAAATCTCAAGTTTTGACCATGCTCCCTTTACTTCTATCTTTTCAAGCGCTCCCAGTTCTGCTGGATCCTCCATGGACCATTGTTTCATCATAACAGTCCTTTGCGGCCAAAAGAATTCTTGTGTTTAGGGCGATTGTGTCGCCCATTTTATTGCCTTGTCAAGTAAGGAAATCAGACGCCGTGGCTAGAATAATTTTTGTGATATCACCTGAGTCTTCTCTCCATCAGTATGAGGTCATTCCCATGTTTGCAAGGGCTCGAATGTGTGGACACCTTCCCCTTGTTCATTCTACCTATGCCAAGAAGCCTGTGAGAAATAGACCAATGCGCTCTTGATAGGCCTATCACTTTCCCCCTAATGCTGATTCCATCTTTTAGCCGATGTGATCTTTGCCCACGTTTCCCGGCTTCATGGGGTTTAGACTCCCTTCAATCCAATGAAGTCTTCTTGGACTAATTGGTTGGTTCCAGGTGTAATCCTCTTTGTAACAAACCTTCGAGACCTGAGGTACCCATGATTATGGAAAGCAATAAATTTTGAATCTATCATGTTTCCTGGCACTTTGCGAACCATCTCCTTGATCTTCGGAGCATCGATCCATTTCCATAACTGATTTCGATCGCATAACCCTAAGGAGGTCCACTGTCGCACCTTCTAGGCTATAAATACTAGCCATTGTTGTGGGCAAGAAGTCAATCTACCCCATCTCAATCTTCCTGCGCCTCATGTGCGAACTGTCTCCTTTGTCTTTAGACCCAAAATCATCTCTTCTGATAGAGATGGAGAACAACAAACAACCCGCTGATGAGATCCCCGATGAGCTCGTGCCACCACGCTAGCGTTCTCGCCTCCAATAGTAAGGACAAACATGATCTCATGGTCCTTGAGTGGATTGGCTTAACTTTTATACATGCAGGGCAAACTCGAATGGTGGCCTTCCCCGCACAATCATCGGCCCCAATGGCACGTAGATCGTGACTCCAATAAACTCGTCCCTGGAGTCTTCTGACTCTCACCGTAGGGATGATACTCGTTGCCTCCTCTAGGAGAGAGATGAGGCCTGGGCCCTATACTCCAATGCGATTCATGATCTTGGGCGAATGGACTTTCATTTGAACGCGATGCAGGACGCCCTCACCATCTCAAAAAATAGGGCCAATTCCGTTCAAATGAAGTTTGCCAAGGCTAAGGCCAGAGTCACTAGTGAGACCTCTTTGTGTCAATTCACCTTCATAACCTCGATTTTCATAGGATTCTAATTATTCCTTCTTTGAATTTATCAGCTTTATCGGTGCAACTGTAGAGTCTTCAATTGGTCGCAGATTATGCCGCACAATCAGTCAACACTAGGGGCGCCGTACTGGTGGTTTGCCTGCATGATGTTCGAAATCATGCCTGGGAGATCGCCCTTCATGGTGTTTGTCATGGTGCTGCTGTGGCTCTAGTCGTGTTACAAGTCCGCTCTAGGTATGAGCTTTGACTTCTTCCCCATGGTTTTCCAGCGACCGATTAGCCTAAAGACCATGAGAACTTGGTTGAGGACCTTCAACGCCACGAATTACATAGCTTTCTCTTCTTCGGCCAGAGACATTGTGAACAAAGTATTTCTCGGCCCTTAGATTGTAATGGAAACTATTGAATAAACTCCTTATGCTTGAAGCGATCTTCTCTTTCTGTCTCCTTATGTATGGTGGATTTTGTTTTTATTTTTGCTCTAAAGGTGATGCGTGCCACATTGGCTATCTTTCCTCAAGCTGAATCATGGTTATCGCATTTTTGTTTTGAAGGCGATATCCTCCCATATCGGCTATATAAAAGTCCGATGAAGGAATTCAATCAACCAATTCAGGCATCAACCCAAATACTAGGATAATATTTCTTAATTTTTTTCCCATTGAGTGCTCTATTGAATTCTTCACCTTCTAGCATCTCGTAGAAGTAAGCATTGCCGGGTATGCATTGAGTAATACGATAAGGCCCTTCCCAATTAGGTGACTATTTGCCATATGCGCTGTCTTTGGTTCCAATTGGCAAGATCAGCTTCCAAAATAATTTGCCTTCGTGGAACTGCTTGGATTTAACTTTCTTGTCATAATATTTGGTAATCCTTAGCTTGTGAGCCTCGATGTTTTCCAAAGCATGAAGCTGATGATAATTCAAATCCTAAAGATCATCTATCATCAAAACCTTGTAATCGTCGGCTATTAGGCTATCTTGAAACTCAATACCCTGTGATCCAGTCCATAAACTATCTCATAAGGAGACAACTTAGTTGACCCATGGCATGCCATCTGATAGGCCCATGTGATTCATTCAACATCAAGTGCCATTTTCTTGGCCGATCGAATATCTTCTTCTTGATCAACTTGATTAGTGTTTGATTGGATGCCTCTGGTTGTCCATTGGCCTGGGCGCAGTAAGGAGAAGAGTTCAATAACTTGAGTCCTATATTAGTAGCAAAATTCTCAAACTCCTCAGATATGAACATTGCCTTTTGATCGATTGTGATAGTCTGTGGAACCCCAAACCAATAAATGATATGCTCTTGGACAAAGTCAATCTTTTTTTTGGAATGTCACCGTCTTCAGTGGAATCGCTTCAACCCACTTGGTGAAATAATCCATCGCCACCACTATGAACTTATGACCTTTGCTGGATGGATGAATTTTGCCGATTATGTCGATTCCCCAACCTCTGAACCGCCATGGCTTGATTATAAGATTCATAACCGATGCTGGCAACCTTTCAATATTACTGAATTATTAGCAATTTTGGCACCCTTTGTAATATTCAAAACAATCTTCCAACATTGTTGACCAAAAATAGTCTGAACTTCTAATATCCATTTCATCTTGTGAGCCAATTGATGAGCTCCACAAACTCCTTCATGGACTTCACCCAAGAGGACCTTGGCATCTTCTGAATTCAAACACTTGAGCAACACCCCATCGATAGTCTTATAATACAGCTGATCGTCGAGCAACACATATTTGATTGACTTGTATTTGAGCTTTCTAGAGACAATCTGTGATGGGTTTTAAGATAGTCCACTATTTCACTCCTCCAGTCGTTAGTGACGATGTCATTGTTGAAGATCTCTTGAATTTGCTGATAACCAGAAGCATTCTGAGCTAATCAATTGGCTTTTTGATTTTGAGCCCTTGGAATATGCTTGATGGTAACCATGGGGAACTCATCAATCAAATCCCAACACTTCTCATAATAACTTATCAGGACATCATCCTTGCACTCATATAGGTCGATCAATTGATTAATTATTAATTAAGAATCTCCAAATATTTTAACAGCATCGCCCTTTACCTCTTGAAGAAGTTGAAGTCCTTTGAGCATGGCTTCATACTCAGCATGATTACCAGTGAACCCTTGGGGTGAGATAATGACAATACCGATACCGCCACCCTGCCTGCATGATGAACCATCAAAGAACAATGTCCAAGGCATCGGCTCCACATATCTGATATTAGATCCATGATGATGAGTCACGAAATTAGCCATTATCTGTCCTTTGACTGCTTTGGCCAACTCATTTCTCAGGTCAAACTCAGATAATGCTAGAATCCACTTTCCTACTCTCCTATTCAGAATGCTTGATCATGTTGGCTTTAGACACTACAGTACACTCAGCCGTCAACAAGTAATGTCGTAATTTAGTGCATGCGAAGTACAAATACAAGCATAACTTTTCCACAGGAGAATATCTTGTTTCTGGATCCAAAAGCCTTCTCCTTAGATAGAAAACGACTCATTCTCTTCCTTCAAATTCTTATATCAAGGCCGATTCAATTGTATGGTCATCAGCCGACATGTACAATTTAAAAGGCTTACCACACTGCGGAGGGATTAGCACTGCCGGAGACTTCATATATTCCTTAATATCATCAAATGCCTTTTGTTGTATGTCACCCCATCCAAATTCTTGGTCAGCTTTCAGCTTCAACAAGGGAGAGAACAGCAACATCCTTTTCGATAAGTTCGAGATAAATCTCCTGATAAAATTAATCTTGTTGATCAAAGATTGAAGTTGGATTTTGTTTGTCCATGGGACTTCTTCATCAATGGCCTTCATGCTCTTTTGCCCAACTTGAATCCCCCTTTCATGGACCATGAAACCTAGGAACTCTCCAGCTGATACTCCAAAATCACACTTGCTCAGGTTCATCTTCAAGTCGTGCCTCTTTGTGCATTCCAAAGTTTCTCGTAGGTCAGCCAAATATTCTTTGTAACTCTTGGATTTCACAACTACATCATCAATGTAAATCTCAACTATCCTGCCGATCAACTTAAGAAAGATATAATTCATGGCTCGCTGATAAGTTGCACCAGTATTTTTCAGGACGAAAGTCATATCTACCCACTCATATAAACCAAGACCTCTAAGGCTCTTGGTTTATATGAGTCACGAACAATGTCCAAGGCATTGGCTCCACATATCTGATATTAGATCCATGATGATGAGTCGCGAAATCAGCCATTATCTGTCCTTTGACCGCTTTGGCCAACTTGTTTCTCAGGTCAAACTCAGATAATGCCATAATCCACTTTCCTACTCTCCTATTCAGAATTGGCATTGACAACATATGCTTGATCATGTTGGCTTTAGACACTACAGTGCACTTAGCCATCAACAAGTAATGTCATAATTTAGTGCATGAGAAGTACAAATATAAGCATATCTTTTCCATGGGAGAATATCTTGTTTCTGGATCCAAAAGCCTTCTCCTCAGATAGAAAATGACTCGTTCTCTTCCTTCAAATTCTTGTATCAAGGCCGATTCAATCGTATGGTCATTAGCTGACACGTACAATTTAAAAGGCTTACCACGCTGCGGAGGGATTAGCACTGCCGAAGACTTCATATATTCCTTAATATCATCAAATGCCTTTTGTTGTATGTCGCCCCATCTAAATTCTTGGTCAGCTTTTAGCTTCAACAAGGGAGAGAACAACAACATCCTTTTCGATAAGTTCGAGATAAATCTCCTGATAAAATTAATCTTGTCGATCAAAGATTGAAGTTGGATTTTGTTTGTCCGTGGGACTGCTTCATCAATGGACTTCATGCTCTTTTGCCCAACTTCAATCCCCCTTTCGTGGACCATGAAACCCAAGAACTCTCCAGCTAATACTCCAAAAGCACACTTGCTCGGGTACATCTTCAAGTCATGCCTCTTTGTGCATTCCAAAGTTTCTCGTAGGTCAGCCAGATGTTCTTTGTAACTCTTGGATTTCACAACTACATCATCGATGTAAATCTCAACTATCCTGCCGATCAACTTATGAAAGATATAATTCATGGCTCACTAATAAGTTGCACCAGTATTTTTTAGGATGAAAGTCATATCTACCCACTCATATAAACCAAGAGCTCCAAGGCACCTAAAAGCACTTTTAGGAACATCCTCTTTAGCCATGAAAATTTGATTATAGCCCGCGTTGTTGACCATGAAACTAATAACTTTATGTCCTGATGCTGCATCTTCTAAAAGATCAGCTATCGGCATTGGGTAACCATCCATATATGTGGCTTTGTTCAAATCCCTAAAGTCAATGCAAACCCTCAGTTTGCCGTTCCTCTTGAGAATGGGGACTATATTTGAAATCCAATACGCATATCAACACTGTCGGATAAATTTAGCCTCATAAAACCTTGTAATTTACTTCTTAATATTCTCAAGTAATTTGGGTTTAAATCTCCTTGGGGCCTATTTAAATAGTCGATGTTCTACAATCGATCGATTAAGACCAGGCATCTCGTAATATTCCCAAGCAAAATAATCTCGATATTCTTTTAAAAGATTTACCAATTCTTGCTTGTACTCAGGATCTAATTTAGTAGTTACATACATCACCCTAGATCTATCACCAGGTCCGATATTGACTTCCTCTAGCAAATCAGCCGACGTAAATTCCTGACCTAACTACCCTTCTGTATCATCGATCGGGGAATCCATTTATGAAAAATCTTCAGAGCCGACTGCTTGGATCAGCTCTTGACGTCCATCACCAATTTTGGTGATGCCTTCTTTCACAATTTCACTATGGAGGCATTTGTGTTTCCTTTGTTTGTGCTCCGAAGGGGCATTTTATTCTATAGGTAGAGCGAATATTATCGGTTGTTTGCCTGACGCGCCATGTCAGAGGTCTGTTATACTTCTAAGCTTCTAATTCTCTACTCCTCTAGCACTGAACCCTCCTTTTCTGGCTCTTGGTTAGACCTCCTAGACACCACTGGCCTTCTTGCCCAACATACTCTTTCTCTTCATCATGACCGGCCCAACTCTGACATATGAATGCTTATCTAGCCAATCCTGAACTCCTTCATTTTTATGCACCGATCCATGTTATTAGATCGATAACTTAAACATTCATGGATAAACCGGTGGTTGGCTTGAGATTGTCTAAACTCTGAATATTGATTACTACACTCTGGGCAGTTACGTCTTGTGGGCAATTTCAAACCTTCGTTCGAACAGTGTCAGAAGAAAGGACAATTCCAATGTAACTCTGCTTGTTCTCTTTCATACCTTTCTTCCTCGCACCGATGTTCACATTCTTATTCTTCAAGCCGATGCTAGTAGTCATTCTCCTTCTAGCATTGCCATTTATTCAACAAGATTCTGGATGTCACACGAGGATGCATAGCACCAGCTTTGGATGTCTCACCTTGCTCATATCAGCTCTTTTGCTGATCGTGTTGCTGTTTAGCTTTCTTGTCACTACTACAGATTGACTTATCACTATCGCCACTTTCACTGTCGTAGTGATAGAAGTGATGGTGTGATACCTCCACCATCGATTGACTAATAGCGAGTCCTCATAAGGAAGGAAACCGACAGTTGGAACTGCTACCACCAATGGGTTAATGGTAGATTGGGCAGTGGTATTGTGGTTGCATTTTCTGCGTCACATGAAAAGCCAAGCTGATTGGGATACGCGTTTTGGCCGGTGGTTAAAAACTAGCATTTGGTCAAACGGTATCACCACTTTCACTGCCGTAGCGATAGAAGCGACGGTGTGATACCTCCATCGTCGATTGACCGATAGCGGGGCCTCGTAAGGAAGGAAACCAATAGTTGAAACTGCTACCACTGATGGGTTAATGGTAGATGGGGCAATGGTATTGGGGTTGCATTTTCTTTGTTGCATGAAAAGCCGGGCTGACTGGGTTACGTGTTTTGGCCGGCGGTCCAAAACTAGCGTTTGGTCAATCGGCGGTAAAAATTCAGCACGAGTGTTGAATGCCCTCAACTTCCAATGCCATCAAATCATCATTACTTCCGTTGCCTAAAGCCAAAGAGCCATACCCACTACTCTACATATTCTTCAAGCCCAATGCCCTCTGAAACCCACCCCTCTTCTTCATCCATCATCCCCGTCTCTTCCAATCTGCAAAAAAAATGTTTGACAGCCCCATCAAGTTTTCAAGTAGCCTATCGTCTAAGGACGATTTACTAGCCCACCAGTCCTCTGAGGAGGATGTCTCCTCTAATGACTAGATGCCTTCTGATTATAGTCCTCCATGGAGCTCTGAGAAGGAGGACCCAGAGGAGGAGGAGGAGGACAAGGATGAGGACGAGCAGGACGCCGCCGATGCCGATGCCAATGATGACGACTCCAACTCCGATGACTCTGACTCTGACTCCGACTTCGACTTGCCTCCTCCCAAGTGAGCGAGGCAAGCATGATTCTCTCTACAAGAGGATCATATTTAGATTAAGTAGTTTATAGTTAGTATAAGTAGTTTTAATAGTTTAGGTTAGTTATTATGTTTCTAGACGAGTACAATCGTATACTCATTCAAATTGTATTTATCTGTATATGCAATGAATCAATGAAAAAAGTTCTTTGAAATATTATGTTTCCTACTTCTGTTCTTGCTATCTATCTTTGATCCTTGCTATATTCTAGGAGATATTGCTACGCGATGTCTATTTTTTTCTTTTTTTTTTGTATATATATATATATATATGGATGAAAAGTAAAAACTATCATGTACGGTTCCGGTTCTAGGAGAATCTAATAGCAGTTCAACTACTAACAATCACCATATTATAGTGTTGGATTAGCGTGGCAATGGTTGGCTTAATATAGATATTGTTTACCTTATCCCGTGGCATCCGTTCTCGTTGCCGATCAATCTAGATCATCTATTTGGAAAAAGAAACCTAGAACTACCCGGTCTGTTCCCCAACTCACCTTGGCCCTATCGGTGCATTGGCGGCTGTTGGAACCACCAAAAAACCCCAATACAAAGCCATTAGTTCTCCCCCACCCGCTATTTTATCTTCATTCTCCCCACCAGTTGCTTCATCTTCATTCTCCCAACCCGCCTTTGCTTGCCCTGCTTTGAGCACCTTGCATTGTCGTCGTGGACAACTTAGATGGATTCGGTCACCCTCCCCCCCTGCTGTTTGCATTTGGTTCCAATTGGTTTTGGGTCTGGTATCAGTTTTGTTCATATTAGGAATATCTTCATTGCAACAGATGTCTTACTTCAGAAGAAGCCATTAAAATGCAAGCAACCTTACCTTTTGGCGGCTATGGGTGGCACTAGGACCCCAGATGATGTTGTTTGCTACTTGGGGATGGAGCATTCACCTGGACCGACTGTTGATTGTTGAAGACGCTGTTCGTCACCTCCTCGGACCACAAAATTTGACAAGAATCGTTCAAGACCCTGTTTGTGGAGAGATTTTTGTGCTTTGTAGGACTGGACCGGAAGAAGACATACTTTATAGATACAATGTGTTCATGGATGGAGATGCAGTCATCTTCGCTATGGTTCACTACCTCTGGCTGTCGGGACCGCATCAACCAATTGAGTACCTTAGCAACTGCCTACCCATCGGACATTAAGTCTTAGAATTTGTGAAACTTTTATGTTAATGAAGTTTATATGTACTGATGAAACCCCTGGATTAGTATATATGAGTACTGCATAATCGTTGAACTATTACTTTGGTTGAACTGTTAATTGAATCAATTGGTCTTGATTGTGGTCCATGTGTACACCTCTATGTAAGCACGGAGGATCCAAAACAGACCTTCTTCTACAGGCGGATAGTACCCTGAACCAACGGTGACACATCATTTCATCTTGGAGGGAGTCTGAGGGTTTTGAAGGACGTTTTGGTGCCTTGGTGGGAGGCAAAAGCGTAGACAAAAGGCCTAGGATGACCTCTTCACTCAGAGTTGCAACACTTTGAACCCTGACTGCTCCATGGCTGCATCTAGCTCCAACTCCTCCTAGTGGTTGGCACCATCCTAGGGCGATGTCGTGAGAAGAACACCGGCTTCCAGCGGAGGAGGCTACAATGGGAGGGGGCCACCCATCCCGTGCCATGTCGAGAACCACCCTTGTGTTGCTGTGGCTTGAAGACGCCTCGGTGGATTTCATGGAGTGATGGAAACCTAGGACATCGGTACCACAGATGCTGTAGGGCAAATAATGTAACTCGATTTTTTTCTTGTCCATTTTATTTTCGCAATACAAATGCTGAAATCCTACTGTACTCATGGTAATTTGGTTTTTTTGTAGCCCAACTTAGATTGCGGGTTCTTTAAATGGCACGATCCCCAATATGGATAATTTCTGAGGACTTTGATATTGGATTTACGTAACAAGATTTGGGAGCCAAAGGCGAAGGCCAATGTTACAACAAATGAAGAACATCTATAGGAGGAGGAAGAGATTATGCCACAGATTGAAGAAATGGCCATGGTTCCAACGAAGATGATGGAAGATTCTATACCTTTGAGAAAGAAATGTGCTTCTTGTTCTTCTTTCACCTATTTTGTACTTACCTTAGTTCTTGGCATGTTCATTGGCAAGTTGCTTAGTTCACCGCAGTAGGTTCAAGTATCAATTTATGATGTATCGGACTAAAATCTATCACTTTTGTACAACTATTGTTAAACTAAATGCAACGTGATTATCTAGGTGTTTAATTTATTGAAATGTAAATGCTAGTGCATCCAAGTACAATTTGATGTGTCGAACTGAAATCTATCACTATTGTACAACTATTGTTGAACTAAATGCAAGGTGATTAATCAGGTGTTCAATTTATTGAACTATAAATGATAGAAGATCCAAGTATCAATTGATGTGTTGGAGGCATCCTACTTCCCTAGACACTAGGCCCTGGTACAGGGGCAACCAATTTTATTTAACTGTATATACACTCCTACAGTCCTACCACACCTTCCTCCCATCCATTCCCAACTCTACTCCCTTACACTGCTTCACCCTCCTAGCTTCGGATGAAAGGCAGCCTCTCGAGTGCTCACTGCTCCTTCACCTTCAACCTCGCCGGCGCACAAATCTTCAGTGTGTCGTCCCTGCTTCTCTGCTCCATATAGATCTAAGGTAACTGCACTAGATCTACTCCTTCACCAGATTCTATATTTCTTTGTATTGCTCTCTCATGCTCTCTGCTCCTTCACCTCCAACCTAGCTATAGTAACTTTGTTGGATCTGTAGATGAAAATGCATCTTCTTGTTCTGGAGTTTGTGGCCTTGTATATCCGTTGAGTGCAGCTTGTGAGCCTTATTGTCCTCAGTATTGGTTCACCAAATCAGTGCTTTGTGAACAAAGTCGTTGAGCTAAAAGAAAGTGTACCAATGGATGTGGATAGGGTTGTAGTGGCTAAGGCTCGAGATGACATGGAGATTGACAATGATCCCATGGAGGTCGATAATGATCTGCAGGATATTAAGGAGATTCACAATGATCCCATGGAGGTCGACTAGGATCTGCATGGAGAATGATTAATTATGCAACCAATGATGTACACACTACTACAGAAAATCTTTTCTACAGTGTTTCATTTTGGGGCTCCGAGGCGGGCGGCCTGGTTTCCCACCTCGATTATTCGAGGTAGGGCAGCCAGGCAGCAATCACGTCAGTTAATACATTAACCGAGGCGGGCATTGTAAAATAACCGCCTCGGTTAATACTTATTAACCGAGATGGGCCTTGTAAAATTATCGCCTCGGTAAATCAGGCCTAGCTCGCTAGCCCACACCAGCCCACTATCATCTCCAATATATAAATGAACCCTAAAATCACTCTCTCCCTCCCCCTTAGCCGCAGCAAACTCTCTCCCTACCCTCAACCGAAGCCGTAGTGCACTCTCCTCCGAGCTCCCTCTCCCAGACTCGACCGTGCGACCATGTCCCTCTCCCCTCTCACCCATGCGACCATGTCCCTCCCCTCCTTCTCGATGGCTTGCGTGGGGGCAGTGAGCATGGGACTGCTCGGCGGTGGCGGCTTCCCCTCCCCCCTCAACTCCGGCGATGCTGTAGAGGTCGGATCCGGTGGCATGGAGGCCGGATCTAGCCTCCCTATGGTGGCACACTTCCTCAATGTCGTGGATCTAGGCGGTGGTAGCTTCCCCTCCCCCTTCAACTCCGGCAGTGGCATAGAGGCCGGATCCGGTGGTGTGGAGGCTGGATCCAGCCTCCTAACGGCGGCGTGGGTCCTCCCTGTTGCGAATCTCAGCGGTGGTAGCTTCCCCTCCCCCTTCAACTCTAGCGGTGGCATGTAGGTCAGATCTGGTGGCGTGGGCAATAGATCCAGCCTCCCGATGGTAGTGTGGGTCCTCCATGTCGGGGATCTAGGCTATGGTGGCTTCCCCTCCCCCTACAACTTTGGCGGCAGCGCGTGGCTTCCGCTCCCTCTTCTACTCTGGCAGCGGCAAATCCAGTGAGCTTCGGCGATGGCGGCGGCGCATGGACAGGCTTGGTGGGCTCATGGATGGGCTCGCTGGGCTTGTCCATGGGATTTTTTTATTTGATTAACTGAGGCAGGCGTCCAACCACCTCGGTTAAGGCCACGATTAACCATGACCTTTTGACCGAGGCGATTGGCTTGCCCGCTATTGACGATAGTTAACAACCATTATAAACCATCAAAGAAACATGAATAAGGGCATAAATATGATCACCAACAAAGGTATAGGGGTTTAAACTAATAAATTCCACAAGTTTTGGTGAATCTGTATTTTTTGTAGGGTTTAACCAGAAAACTGTCAAGGTAGACCTACATGTCAGATTTAATTGCGCTTATCCACCACTAAACGGACAGTAGAAGGTTCTAGAGGACACCAGAGGACACTGCACTGAGGCTGAGAGGCAAAGGCTGCCAGGTGGGACCGGCTAGCCCCACCTGTAGGCCGCTCGGCCCCTGGGCCCACCACTCAGTCTCCACGTTGCAATGTCGGTTCTCCATCGCCTTCTAGGTTGCATCTCCGCTGTTCCTCAAGTCAGTTTGATCCAAGGGCTCATGTTTGACGCTCTAGCCTATATATATCAGCCGCTGCCACCCCCTAAGGCATCAAGTCATTTGAGAAGATAGAAACCCTAATCATCCTTAGAGCTCCATCAATTCTAGGGCATAGCTAGTTAGGTTAGGTCTAGAGGGAGCCCGATCGTGTCAAGAGTGTGGTTTGGTATAATCCTTGTACCCCCTCTCTTTTGTATCTCCATTATTTTTATATGCTTGCTATAATTGTTATGACAATATTAGTATTCATCTTATTCATGTTCTTTGTTATAATGTTCATCGTCTACTTTGATTATATACTTAGTATAGCTAGTTTATCATTATGTCTATGCATAAGTTCACAAAGTGCTCGCTCCAAAGTACACGGGGTGAGTGGTCGACATTGTGTAAGCATGGTGCTTATGCGTTGTTTACCTACGGATACACCCTATATTCTAGGTCATGAGGTAGATACACCCTATATTGTGGGCCATGCGGTAGATCACGGATGTGACACTCCCATTGAGTCCTTTGTAGTCCACTCCTAGAATATAGGTATACAAGTAGGATCTAGTTACAAAGGAAGACAAGCTTTGTTCTTAATCTTCCTTAGTAACATCCCTTATGTGTAGATATAAATATGATCTTAGCCATGATTACTTGGTGTAATTGCACTAATCAATGTATGCTTTTGAAAGGACCGTGACGCCTAAGAGGGAGGGGTGAATTAGGCAACTTAAAAATCTAACTCTAAACTATGGCCTCTTTTTCAACCTTAGCAAAACCTATGCAAAGGATAAACTATCTAAATGTGCAACTATGGTTTTGCTAGTGTGTTGCTATCTCTACCGCAAAAGGAGTAATACAATCAATGTAAATGCGGAAGGCAAAGAGCAAGGTAGAGATATGCAAACTCCCATCGACGACTCCGGTATTTTTACCGAGGTATCGAGAAGCACGCAAGCTTCCCCCTAGTCCTCGTTGGAGGCCCTCGCAAGAGACAAGCTCCCAGTCGGGTAACTCCGTGGATAGCCTCGGGCCTTCCCCATGCGCAAGTGGGTCTCCAACGTGCCTCTCGGCAAGCCTCTCTCGGATGCTCCCCGCCGTCTTCACTATCAAGCTTCCAGCCAAAATGCCACGGGCCTTGTTCCCTCCGATACACGGTGGCAGCTACAGCACAAACGTGGTTGGTGTGATCTCGCAAGACTTCAAGCCCCTTTGATGTACAACAATGGTGCGCGCAAGCACCGAGTGGTAAGAGGTATGCAAATCTCACTAAACACTAGGCCTAAACCTAGAGCAAGCGCATAAGTGGTGGTCTAATCAACCTAAGCACTTCGCAAAGCACCTACGCTAATCACCTGATGAATTACTAAGCACTATGCAAGTGGAGATTACTAAAATGGTGTATCAACACCCTTGGTATGTATCCTCAGCTCCACACCACTCAAAAGGCCGGTTGGGGGTTGTATTTATAAGCCACGCTGAGAAAGTAGCCGTTGGGGACGAAGTCCCACTTTTCTGCTACTGACCAGACGCTGAACTCGTCCTGACAGGACACGTTCGGTCGTCCCGACCATTGGAGCCGCGAACACTTGATCGGACGCTGCCAGCGTCCGGTCACCTACCATCAGACATGTCCGGTCGCAGTTTTGTCGCTCTAGAACCTCTCTGTACTCAATCGGATGTTGCTGTCCTACGTCCGGTCGGTTGCCGCCAGCGTCCGGTCGCTGCAGATGATGCCTGTCTGCCGAGCCTCCGGTCCAGCATCCGATCGCTTCTTCCAGCATCCGGTCCAGCGTTCGATCGCCTCTGCGAGCTCGTTTCTTTGTGATCTTGCATACGGCTTGGTTCCTATCTTCATGCTTGGACTTTGCTTGATATCTTGGGTCTTCTCTTGTGCTTCTAAGGTCTTGCTTGAGGTGTTGATCATCGGATCATCGCGTCGCCTTTGTCCAAGTCACGTCTTGCATCCTATTGAACTACAAAACAATCACTTGCAAATTCATTAGTCCAATTTGGTTGTGTTGATCATCAAACACCAAAATCCAAAGTAAATGGGCCAAGGGTCCATTTTCCTTACAATCTCCCCCTTTTTGGTGATTGATGACAACACGACCAAAGTAAGCAAATAATAGAATTTTGAAATTTGAAAACTACCTACTTGCTAGGATGCAATGCAAGGGGCAAGATTATATGATGCTAAAAGATACTACTTGTAAGACTATATAGAGACTTATCTTGCCCTTGCAAATGTCCCCATGTGGTATTATGGATTTAAGCCTAGATTCCTACAAGTTTTCCCATTACTTAGGCTAATCCATAATCCACTATCCTCCCTTTCTCGGACCATTACTACAAATCAATGCTTGCTTTTGGTCCTCTAAATTCTCCTCCTTTGGAATCAAGCACCGAAAAGGAAGACATGAGTAGCACAAGTGAGGGTCAAACTTTGTGATCCTTTGTGTGTAGAGTGAAATAGATCACAAAATTTGACTCTCACATTATATAGACAAGGCTCCCCCTAAATATATGCATAGATATGATAGAGTGTAAAGCATATGCATAATTGGCAAAAAAAAAATTCACGGGAATTTAATCTATATAATGCATGGAGAAAGCATATAAATATCAAAATGAAATCAACATGATGATATTGGTTTAGAAATACCACTTGCAACCGGTGGTGGATCTTTAAATTATGATGCTTAACTCCGGGGACTCCATTTTCCTTGCAATGAGACTACTACACACATGATAGGCTTGAAAAGGTGTTAGTCTCAAAGCATCCAACTTGTAGAGTAACCTCCCCCTAAATTTGTGCACACAAGTATGGAATACTTGTTGGAAACATGCACATTGATTTTAGAATAAAAAAATACCACTTGAAAGATGACATCTCATGAATGTGAGAATCATTTTCAAAGATGATATTCAGGAGAAATTATCTACAATTTGGACTTTGGCACATATTAGATGAACAATTGAAGGACAAGCTATGTGCCGTGCTCCTAAAGAATTTTAAACCATGTAGGATTGCTCCAAAGAATAAGAATGAAACCGAGCAAGCCTACCATATGAAATACCTAGTGTATGCATGACAAAAGATATAAGCATGCAAATGCAAACCTAGGCATGAATAGTAACTAGATGCTAAAAGATACCAATTGTGGGAAATTTAAATCAAATACCAATTGAAGTAAATTGAATCTAGTTACCTAACATGGGAAGGGGAATTTGGGTCCATAGTATTCACTAACCCACTTGGCAATGATTTTGTCCATCATGATGCACCCCATGAAATGCATCCAAACTTTGCTAAGTCTCCAAATTCCCCAAAGTCCATTGGACTTCTCACTTCCCTTTCGGGATCCAAACCTTCTTGGTGCTCTTCATGTTGGAGATGATTTCCTTCGGCACCCAAAAGTGTTTGACCCTATTGTTGGCTTGCTTGTTCACCTTTATGGCCACCACCTTATCATTTTTCTTTTTCTTCAAGAGATAAGGTGTGGAGGCCTTCTTGTCCACCTTGTTGGTGTAGGTGTTGGAGAGCTTGCTTGTTTGCTTCTTCTCTTTCTTCTTTGCTCCTCCCCCATTCTTCACCTTGCACTCATAGGACTTGTGTCCTTCCTTGTGGCACATGTAACAAACCATGGTTTGTCCTTCATCAAGCTTCTTCACTCCCTTGGCGGTGTTATCTTGATGAAGTTGGGTTTGCTTCGCCTTGGCTTTCACTTGAGTTAAGTTCTTGGTGAGGCGAGCTACTTCTTGCTTGAGTTGCTCATTCTCCTTTGCAACCTCTTGTGTGCATGTGTATACAACAACTTTCTCAACACAAACTTGGTTGCACAAAGGTGAGTATAAACATAAATCCTTACAAGAAGTAGATGCATCCTTTTTAGATATAGAGCTTTTCTTTTAGATGCCTTGGTGGGGGTTGTACTAACAGCTTCAAGATTAGCAACCTTATTAGTTAGCTCATTACAATGTTAGCACATGGTTTCCTTTTTTGCAAGCAAACTTTTATAAGCATCTTGTGAGCTAGCTAACTTTTCTTTTAATTTTTCATTTTTCTTTACAAGTTGCTCATCATTGATTGTGCATTCATTTGTCGTTGCACTAGCCTTGAGTTGCTCAATTTTAGTAGATAGCTCAACATTGAGATTAGCAAAGTTCTCATATTGTTCAAGCAAAGTTTTGTATGCTTCTTGTGAACTATCTAGCTTTTCTTTTAAACTTTTGAGCTTCTTTTGTTGACTAGTGCAAACTTTAGCATAATTGAGATTTTGTAGCACAATTTCATCAAAAGAAGGCATATCATCATCACTATCACTCTCACTAGAGGATGAGCTTCCATTACCTCGTGCCATAAGGCACACACGTGAAGAGCTTGATGATGAGTGCTTGCGACCTCACCTCTTGTGATGATGTTCTTCATCACTTGAAGAATCATCCCATGATCTTATTGATGTGAGGGCTTGGTTCTTGCATGCCTTCTTCTTTGTCTTGGGTGTGGGCTTGTTTGGACAAACTTCCATAAAGTGCTCCAACTTGCCGCATCCATAACATCCTCTCTGAAACGTCCTCGATTTCCACGAAGGGAAATCCACAGAAATGAAGTGTAAAATGACAAAACAATCCATCATCTTACCCAAATCTCAGTGATACAGCAAGTCATGCATGATTATCAGGGTACAATATAGATTTTTACATGAATTATTCTCTTCGCCACGTAGGGCGGAACACACTCACACATAGCATCCTGAACCGCCTCAGATGAGGATAGCAGCGGAAAACGATCTCCTGGAACTAGCTCGAGCGCAGAACAGACCCTCTAGTCCTCCCAGTCATCGCCCTCGTAGTCGTACTCGGGCTCGGAACCTGTCCAAAAATCTATCAGTACACTTGGTACTGACCACGCATCGCCCACCCTATGCTTGCATTGCTTTGTGGAGAGTAGAATGCATTGGGGAAGTAGAAAGAGACCTATTTAGGCTGTGGGTTTCCTATGCCAGAAGTTAATGTTATAATAATAGTATGTTCATCAAGTTTTCTCTTCTTAACCCATCTTATTCACACGTTCTCCCCACCCATCTCACACACACCTCATCTCATCTCACTCTCTAGGCGACGAGATCGACTCCCGCTCAGATCTCGCCTCAACGGCCCAAGCCAGAATCCAACACGTAACCCGGGGGAAAGGTAGAGAAGGACTCATCTCTCTAATCAAGTGAAGCGTAGGTCATGGGAATGTCCATATCCGCGGACGCGGCTATACGTATAGATCGATCAACTCTGTAGAGCGGGTACACCTGGTAATCCACAAGATCGCCATCCTCGATGATCCGGCTCGTCTAGGCTGATTTCGACTGCCTCCCAACTGGTACAGTACCACCCTACCACTCAGCCCTGGGCCACCCCGAAGTCCACCAAAACGCTGAGACTGTGAGACGTAGTACCGGGCCCCCAAGGTCACTACGCTGTATTAGGAGGGTGTGGGTCCCCATGCTCATACCTCCCTACACTATCACCTTCCAACCTAGTAGTAGTGGTACCGCCCTAGTCAGTCGGGTAATCGTCCCCCGCCCATCGGGAGCGAGTGGTGTGCACGAAGGTCCCATGGTTCCGGTTCTCAAGACATACTAGTCCTTAGGGGGACCGGACAGGATATCTTCTCAAAAGGGGTTCACCAACTCCCCGTGCTATGACAACACCTCACCAGGGATAACCAACACCCCGGTCCACCTCTCACATATACCCGCCACAGGTAACTCTCGCAAGGGATGCCTAGGTCACACCCCTTCGGCAAGACTTGCCCCAAAGACTCATCGTAAGATCCTGTCCGATCGACTCAACCCTCACCACACACCCAAAACACACGCCAAGATTTCCCCATGTTCATTATCCAGTTTTACCAATTTTTACGGCACCTCGTGCTTCGCGCACATACGTCTCTCCCTCACCAGCATCACATCACAGACATAATGCGAGTAAGAGTAAAGCAGTAAGTATATAACAAGCGAGCATCTAGCCTATCAGTGGGTGTGCAGGAGTAAGGTTGCAGCAAGGTATATGGCTCAAGTAAAACTACCATGCAATCCTAACATCATATTATTGCATAACAGATTAAGCGCTAGCAATTCTAGTATAGCATGCGTAATAGGATCTACGAGATTGGGTGGGGCGTGGCACCTGGCAGGTCATCTCCCAAGTCCTCGCTGTAGTCGGGGTCGTACTCCTCAGTCGGTAGGTCCTCCGGCTCTATTAATCGTAACATATGGTCGCGTGTGCGACTCTTATAAAAATGCACAAAGGAGCAACAGAAATTCGAAAGATCCAAAGGTACTCAAGCACAAGCTTATGACGTAGGGTTCATTTTTAGAAAAATTTAGACACTGGTTTGGTATTTTTCTGAGCTAAAATGAATTAGTTATGGATTTTCAAAGATTAAATGAATTTCTAAAAAAGAAAAAGAGCTAGAAAATCCAGCAGTGACACGTGGCAGCACCCGATTAGCTGGGACGGAGTGAGTCACTGACTGGTGGGTTCTTTGACTGGTCAGTGGTCAACGGTCAACTTTGATCGGGCCGAGGCCGGGCTCTGGTGGGCCGACTAGGGCTGGATACGGGCCGAGCCGGCCCGGACACGTGGCAGCTTCACATGATCTCCTGGAACCCTGTGGATTTAAACAAAAGTGCTCCAGTCTTGTAGGCGTGGCTCACGGTGAGCATGAACCAGCTGTTCACGGGTGTACGTGGGGGTCTACGGTGGACCGTGTTCACCTTACCTTCCCTCCTCCTGGTTCATGGTGCACCAGGTGCACGAACTATGGTTCCGGTCCCTCCTCTTGCTTCACCGCGAGGTGGCGCGCCCGCCGGCGGCGAGCGGCCGTTCCTGGCCATGGCTGTACCTCGACAACATTTCCTTGGGCTTGGCCAAAACTTCCCGGTCCATTCTTCCCCAGCGATGTGACCGGCGTGACTGGGTACGCGCTCGGCATAACGGCGCTCAGAAGCACGGCTCCACCGGCGAGGTGAACGCGAGCGGCTCCTTGCTGGGGCTCTCTCTCCCTCCACCTTGCTACGCACGGTGCATCCCTTGCCGTAGCGAAATAGGTACACCTTCTCTCCTCGCTTCTACTGGTCTGACGCGGTAAGAACAGAACCTCGCCATGGTGAGCTCTAGCCATGGCGGGCATGCTCCACGGCGCGTCGCCCTTTGGCGTTCCCAGGCCCTCGGTGCATGGTGCGGTCCGTGGTCGGGGCGGCAGCTGTGTGTGCGTGTGTGCAAGTAGGGTACAGGGGTCTGGGCCTTCTCTCGCTCGCTCCCGGTACGGTGACGGCGAATGATGCCCGCGAACGCTACTGTGGAGAGCCGGAAGGGTGATTGGGGCTCACCGTAGGTGGCCATGGCAAAAGGATGTCGATGCCGGGCGAGTCGAGGCAGTGTGGAGGCGTGGCCATGCCATGCCAAGTAGCTACTCCGCTGTGGTCGGACGGTACGTCGTCCTCCGATCCAGCGGCTCCTCTTCGGCGGCCTCTCTTGCTTCCCCCTTCCTTTCCTCTTCCCTTTCCTCTCTTGGTCATGACGAAAAAATGGTGGCCACCAGGGCGGCGGCGAGGCGTTGGGGATTGGCTAGGGCACCTTGGGGTGTTCTCTTATAGGGGGGGTGATCATGGTGAGGTGGACGGCGGGAAGGGGCCTAGGGCCATGTGGAGGTGATCGGCGTGTTTAGGCTAGGGTTGCGGTCATGGCGCGATCGCGGGTCACCCTGGCGCTTCTGATTCGGCGCAACCACCCGCTCAGGCTTTGTACGATGGTGTCGGAGGTGGTTGCAAGAACGCGGGCCACAGCGCTGGCGTCATGGTGCGGATGGCTCCAACAGGGGGCAGTAGCAGTGCGGGTGGTCGAGGTGGCGTCGCATCCACGCGTTCGCTGCCACCCGACGCGAAGAGACGGCTGGCGATGGAGATTCCCTCTCCTCTGTCCTGACTCGGCGCGAAAAGGAGAAGAGGCGCAAGGAAGGTGATGACGACGGGGTCCCAGCTGGCAGTGACCGAGAGAGAGGGGAGGGCAGCTCCCAGCTAGGCCGCTTGACGTTGTCGGGCCGCGCCGGATCCGTGGCCCGTCACGGTGGAAATGAGGCTGCCGGTTGGCTGGGCCATTTGGGGCGGGGGGTTGGGCCGGCCTGCGGGTGCAGGTGCGTGGCCAGATGGGCTGGAGCCTGCGTGTGGCCTGTGAAGCCAGGCTGGCTTGAATTCCTGGGCCAAAAGGGTTTCTCTATTTTAATCTAGTTGAATTTGCTCTTCTTTGTTATCTCATCATTTTTCTAGCTACTCTATAGTTCCTACTTGCATACACATGTGCTGCCTACTCATGTATGCCCTAGTGGGGTCCTCTATAGGTCATTTAGAGTTCCACCAAGGGTTGGCAGCATCACCCACACATTTATTTAGATATTTTAAATAAAGGTGGTTGCTTTTATTAATCAATACCAAATAACATAAGAAGCAACTCATGCAAATTTAATTAATTACAAGGATATAAACATCTACAATAGGTACTACTTATACCACTAGGGTAGTTTTCCTACAAGACAGTCACCAACCATTGGCTATTTCTAGAAAAAATTTTGTAGTTGTGATTTTTATTCTTTTTTCTGTAACATCCCGCCTCCCCGAGGCTAGGCCCGCTTACATCTTGTAGCTTTCCTAGGACATAGACTGTCCTCACATGCCAACACCAGTCTTTTCTGCGCACTTTGTCCTCACTCATGCGCCCTCGGGAAGAACTTCCCGGTCGGTCACCCATCGCTCCAGGCCAAGCACGCTTAACCTTGGAGTTCTTAACAGATGGGCTTCCAGAAAAGAAGTTGCAACTTGTTGGTTTGAGTATCCTATTAATCCTATTAAACCCTAGGCTAGGGTGTTACATCCTCACCCCCTTAGGAGACCGACTCGCTAGGCGTCCCCACAAAGAAGATCGAGTATGTGTGCCGGGGTGAGCCAGGACCCGACGGGTTCAAGGGCCACATCGTGGTCCACCTCAAGGTCCCCGCCAGTGAGTTCGTACCCGTGCTGCATGCCTTCGAGACATTGGAGGTGGAGAACTCCATCGCTTCGTGCGTGCAGTCCGTCTCGCGCACTGCTCTCTGTGGTGTGATGCGTGACGCACACGACTACCTCAAGACGGGACCTCACCACCTGCACTGATGAGGAGTGCGTGGGGGTCGCCGCCCACCAGCTCACTGGCGCTGCACGTGCATGGTGGGATAGTTACTGTGACGCCCACGAGGACCCGGGGAGAATCTCTTGGGAGGAGTTTGCCGAGGCCTTCCATGAGCATCACGTGCCCGAAGGTGTCATGGATGCCAAAGTGGAGGAGTTTCGCAACATCTCCCAGGGCTCCCAGAAGGTTCAGGAGTACACCACTCGCTTCACTCGCATGATGAGGTATGCTCCAGGTGAGACTGATACCGAGAAGAAAAAGATGTACTGCTTCAAGAAGGGGCTGAACCCTCATCTCAAGGTGGCCCTCTCGGGTCATGCCTGCCGCACCCTTCGTGAGATGGTCAACAAGGTACTAGAGATGGAGAGGGATCGTCTGGAGGCGGACGCCCTCCACAAGGAGAAGAAGCGCTGGTTCGAGAGTTCCTCTCGTGGCCTGGCCCCGCAGAGGCCACATGCTCACGTGCTTCCCCCGCCCACTCATGCTACACTCAGGGGGCTGTGACCACTCCGAGCCATGGAGGTGGTACCTACACCGCCAACTACCACCGTCCTGCTCAGAGCCGTCCTGCTCCGAGTCGTCCCACTCAGGGAGCTGGCACGTGGAGGACCGCTACGCCCACCCCCATAGGTAGCGCGCCCTTCACTTGCTTTGGTTGTGGCTAGCCTGGTCACAAGATCGCCGAGTGCCCCGTCAAGAATGGCACACCGCCTGCTCCGACCCAGGCGAGACAGGCTACTACACCTGCTGCTCCGCGCAAGAACGTTGCAGGGGCTATCCATAGTCGTCTCAACCACATGACCGCGGAGGATGCCCAGGACGCTCCCGACGTGGTGTACGGTATGTTTTTAGTACAGGGAGTTATAGCTTCGGTTTTATTCGAATCTGGAGCTACTTGTTCATACATTTCCACCAAATTTGCACGGGGGCATAGCATACCTGTGACCCCCCGCAAGGAGCCCATCGACACCAGTTCACCTTTGGGTTGCATTATATGCACCAAGATATGTCAGGGAGTGAGTATCACCATCGAGGGCTACCCTTTTCTAGCCGATCTCACCTTACTTCCATCTAAGGGACTAGATGTCATACTGGGAATGGATTGGTTGACACATCACAAAGGAGTGATATCTTGTTCACCAAGGTACGTGGAGATCACACACCCGAGTGGTCACATAATCTGCTGTAAGCCTAATCAGGGAAAGACAGTCGCTATGTTGTGTGCCTTAGAGGCCAAGACAGTTGAAGAGGTAACCATTGTGAATGAGTACCCTGACGTGTTTCCTGAGGAGTTGCCAGGCATGCCACCTGATCGGGATGTGGAGTTTATGATTGACCTTCTGCCAGGTACCGGGCCTATTGCTAAAAGACCCTACCGCATGTCAGTCGATGAGCTGGAAGAGCTAAAGAAATAGCTCAAGGAGTTGTCGGACAAGGGGTACATCAGACCCAGTGCTTCACCCTGGGGTTCCCCTATTCTGTTCGTGAAAAGAAGGATGGATCCATGAGGATGTGCATTGACTATCGGAACTTGAATGTCGTGACAGTCAAGAACAAGTATCCTCTGCCCAGGATCGATGACCTCCTAGATCAGCTAAAAGATGCCAAGTACTTTTCTAAGATTGATCTTAGGTCTGGGTATCATCAGATGAAAATCAGAACCGAGGACATTCCTAAGACGACTTTCGTCACCAGATACGGGCAATATGAGTTCACAGTGGTGTCCTTCGGACTCACTAATGCCCCGGCCTATTTCATGAATATGATGAATAAGGTATTCATGGACGAGCTGGACAAGTTCGTGGTGGTGTTCATTGATGACATCCTTATCTATTCCTCCACCACCGAAGAGCATGAACAACATTTGAGAGTGGTTCTGGAGAAGTTGAGGCAGAATCAGCTATATGCCAAGTTTAGCAAGTGTGACTTCTGGCTCAAAAAAGTCACCTTTCTTGGTCATGTTCTCACTGCTGAGGGAGTCGCTGTAGATCCCGCAAAGATTGAAGCTGTGAAGGGGTGGGAACAACCCCGCAATGTGACCGATATCCGCAGTTTCCTCGGATTGGCTGGGTACTATCGAAGGTTCATCGAGAACTTCTCAAAGATAGCCAAGCCCATGACCAACCTACTAAAGAAGACTAATGAGTTTGAATGGACGCCCGAGTGTGAGCACAGCTTCCAGACTCTAAAATAGAAGCTTACCACCACTCCTGTTCTTGCCTTACCCGATATCCAGAAAGACTTCATAGTCTATTGTGATGCATCCAGATAGGGACTGGGTTGCGTGCTGATGCAATGTGGAAGAGTAATTGCCTATGCGTCCCGACAGTTGAAGGACCATGAGCAACGCTACCCGACCCACGACCTTGAGCTTGCCGCTGTTGTGCATGCCCTAAAGATCTGGAGGCACTACTTGATCGGGAATAAGTGTGATATCTACACTGATCACAAGAGCCTAAAGTACTTCTTCACACAAGAGGATCTGAACATGAGACAGCGCAGATGGCTAGAGCTTATAAAAGATTACGACCTGGAGATTCACTATCATCTGGGAAAAGCTAATGTAGTCACTGATGCCTTGAGCCGAAAGAGTTATTGTCACAATCTGTCCATGGAAGCTGTACCACCCGAGCTGTGTCAGGGAATGGGTGACCTTCGTCTTGAGATTCTACCAAAGGGTATGCTAAATGAGCTTCGAGTGCAATACAACCTCAAGGATCGGATCCGCAACGTGCAATTAGAGTGTCCAGAAATCTGGGAGATCCGAGAACTCATGAAGAGGGGCAAGTGCCCCGAGTTCAGGGAAGATGTGCAAGGAGTGTACTGGTACAAGGACAAAATCTGTGTACCATCTGATCCTGCCTTACAACAAGAAATTTTGGAAGAGGGTCATGACTCTAAGTATTGTATCCACCCAGGGGGCACCAAAATGTATGCCGATATGAAGAAACAGTTCTGGTGGAAAAACATGAAGGCAGATATCGCTAGACATGTCGCGCGATGCGACATCTGCAATAGAGTCAAAGCTGAGCATCAGAGACCGGCCGGGCTGCTTAAACCCTTGGATGTCCTGGTGTGGAAATGGGAGAGCATATCCATGGACTTTATAGTGGGTTTACCTCGAACCCCTAAAGGCCATGACTCGATTTGGGTGATTGTTGACCGACTGACCAAGGTAGCTCACTTCGTAGCTGTGAGGATTGACTACAGAGTTGATAAGCTAGCAGATCTGTACATCGATCACATTCTCAGACTCCACGGAGCCCCCACTAGCATAGTGTCTGATCGTGGCACGCAATACGTGTCCAAGTTCTGGAAGAGTCTCCACAAGGCCATAGGGACGCGACTGGATTATAGCACCGCGTACCACCCACAGACAGATGGTTAGACAGAGAGGGTTAATCAGATTTTGGAGGACATGCTCCGAGCTTGTGTCTTAAAGTATGGGTTGGATTGGGAGAAAAGCTTGTCCCACGCAGAGTTCTCATACAACAACAGCTACCAGGCTAGTCTCAAGATGTCACCGTTTGAGGCATTGTATGGCAGAAAGTGTAGAACCCCTCTGATGTGGTCAGAGGTAGGAGAGAGATCATTCTTTGGACCCGCAAAGATAAAAGAAGCCAAAGAAGGAGTCGCCCAAGTGTGAGAGAACCTGAGGATTGCCCAAAGCCGACAGAAAAGCTACGTAGATAACCGTCGGAGAGACCTCGAGTTCCAGGTGGGGGACTATGTTTATCTCAAAGTCTCCCCACTCCGGGGCACTGTCAGATTTCATGTGAAAGGGGAAATTGGCCCCCAGGTATGTGGGACCCTACAGAATTTGTCAGAGGATCGGCAAGTTGGCATACAAGGTAAAGTTGCCCAAGGAGTTGACAGGAGTACACCCAGTGTTTCATGTGTCCCAGCTGCCAGAGCAAGAGGTGCATACAGATGCACTAGATATTCAGGACACCCTAGAGTACAAAGAACACTCGATCCGGATACTAGATAAAGCCGAGAAAGAGACTAGAAGCACCGTGATACCCATGTGCAAGGTCTAGTGGAGCAACCACACTGAATGGGAAGCTACATGGGAGAAGGAGTCCGAACTCTGGATGCTTTACCCCTACCTATTCGCACATGAGTGAGGACAAAGTGCGCAGAAAAGACTGGTGTTGGCCTGTGAGGGCAGTCTATGTCCTAGGAAAGCTACCAGATGTAAGCGGGCCTGGCCTCGGGGAGGCGGGATGTTACACTCTCTTTCTTTGCTCATTTCTTTGATTGGTGAAAATGAGATCTTAAATTTGCATAGGCACACCCTTGACATTGAGCCTTTGGATCATCTTCTCCACCTTGTTGATCAATTTGATTGATTCTTCATCAAGGTTGGAAGTGGAGGAAGATTGATCGTCACTTGAATCTTCATCATCATCATCATCATCCTCATCTTCTTCTTCATCTTCACTTGAGGAGCTTGAGCTTGAGCTTGTCTCAACTTGCTTGCCCTTCATCTTCTTTTTCTTGCTACAAGTGAGAGCTTTGCCTTTGCTTGATGAAGAAGCTTCTTCTTGACCCATCTTATGTGACATTTCAAATGCCACTAACTTGCCAATGACTATCCCCGGGGTCATGGTGCTCAAGTCCTCCATGTTGTGAAGGATGGTGATGATGCTTACATATTTCTTTTGTGGTAGTACAGAGATGATCTTCAACACAATGTCCGCATCATCTAGCTTTATTAATCCTATTGAATGGAGCTCATTGATAATTAGATTCAAACGTGAATACATATCGCGAACAAGCTCATCATCATTCATTACAAAGGAATCATAATTTTGTTTAGCTAGACAATATTTTTGCTCATGGACATTACTTGTGCCGTCATGGAGCTCTTGGAGTTTTAACCAAATTTCATGTGCCATACTTAAAGTGAATACTTGGTTAAACACATCCATGCTAAATGATTCAAACAAGCAATTCTTAGCTCTAGCATTGAAATGCATTTCTTTTTCATCACTCTTTGTGGGTTTTTCGGGATTCTTAATGGGTTTCATCCCGTCATGAGTGACTCCCCAAACTCCCAAATCAACCGGCTCAAGGTGGCAAGCCATTCTAGCCTTATAATAAGGGAAGTTAGTGCCGTCAAAGTATGGAGGCCTAGAGGTATCCATCCCAACCACTCTAAATGGCGTCGGCTTAACGGCGGTTAAGCCAAAGGTCCAAATTTGAGCCAACCAGCTCTGATACCAATTGAAAGGACCATGATGCCTAAGAGGGGGGTGAATTAGGCAACTTAAAAATCTAACTCTAAACTATGGCCTCTTTTTCAACCTTAGCAAAACCTATGCAAAGGATAAACTATCTAAATGTGCAACTATGGTTTTACTAGTGTGTTGCTATCTCTACCGCAAAAGGAGTAATACAAATAATGTAAATGTGGAAGGTAAAGAGCAAGGTAGAGATGCAAATCCCATCGATGACTCCGGTATTTTTACCGAGGTATCAAGAAGCACACAAGCTTCCCCCTAGTCCTCGTTGGAGCCCCTCGCAAGGAATCCCTCGCAAGAGCCAAGCTCCCAGTCGGGTAACTCTGTGGATAGCCTCGGGCCTTCCCCACGCACAAGTGGCTCTCCAATGTGCCTCTCGGCAAGCCTCTCCCGGATGCTCCCCACTGTCTTCACTATCAAGCTTTCGGCCGAAACACCGTGGGCCTTGTTCCCTCCGGTACATGGTGGCAGCCACACCACAAACGTGGTTGGTGTGATCTCACAAGACTTCAAGCCCCTCCGATGTACAACAATGGTGCGCGCAAGCACTGAGTGGTAAGAGGTATGCAAACCTCACTAAACACTAGGACTAAACCTAGAGCAAGCGCATAAGCGGTGGTCTAATCAACCTAAGCACTTCGCAAAGCACCTACGCTAATCACCTGATGAATTACTAAGCACTATGCAAGTGGAGATTACTAAAATGGTGTGTCAACACCCTTGGTATGTTTCCTCAGCTCCACACCGCTCAAAAGGCCGGTTGGGGGTTGTATTTATAAGCCCCGCTGAGAAAGTAGCCATTGGGGACGAAGTCCCGCTTTTCTGCTACTGACCGGATGCTGAACTCGTCCTAACCGAACGCGTCCAGTCGTCCCGACCGTTGGAGCCGCGAACACTTGATCGGACGCTGCCAGTGTCTAGTCACCTGCTATCGGACGCGTCCGGTCATAGTTTCGCCGCTCTGGAACCTCTCTGTACTCGATCGGACGCTGCTGCCCTGCGTCCGGTCGGTTGCCGCTAGCGTCCGGTCCAGTGTCTGGTCACTGCTGATGATGCTAGTCTACTGAGCCTTCAGTCTAGCGTCCAGTCGCTTCTTCCAGCGTCCGGTCCAGCGTTCGATAGCCTCTGCGAGCTCGTTTCTTTGTGATCTTGCGTACGGCTTGGTTCCTATCTTCATGCTTGGACTTTGCTTGATATCTTGGGTCTTCTCTTGTGCTTCTAAGGTCTTGCTTGAGGTGTTGATCATCGGATCATCCCATCACCTTTGTCCAAGTCACGTCTTGCATCCTATTGAACTACAAAACAATCACTTGCAAATTCATTAGTCCAATTTGGTTGTGTTGATCATCAAACACCAAAATCCAAAGTAAATGGGCCAAGGGTCCATTTTCCTTATAGCTTTGACTTGTAATTAAGAATGACTTAGGAATTATTCCTCTAATATTCTACCTGACCATGCTAATGCCATAGAAAGGAGTACTCTGAGTGATTTATCATCATCATTGATCAATACTTTTCATATCTTGATTTACCCCTATTATGAGTAGAATATTGGTTATGGTTTACTTCTCCATCAATGGTATAAGTTATCAATACATGTCCATGCTTGACCTTCCCTATGGTAAAATATACCCTACCTAGCATACTCCCGGGTGAAGTGCTACAATGGTATAATTATCTGTGCGCTTGCATATTCCTTTTCATTCATATATCTTTATATTCTTTCTAGTCACATAAAATGATAAAGAACTACTTAGTTTCATTCTAGTAGTGATGCTAGGTAGTACCAACAAGCATCTCTGGCACTATCACTAGGGATGACAACCTAGGAAAGTAATGTTAGGAGATGTAGGTAATTAATAGGTGGCTACTAAAACAAGTGACAAGTTAATAAATACCAACACCCGCCTCGGTTAAGCCCTTTTGCCCGCCTCGGTTAAATTTTGTGTAGTAGTGACATATGAAGGCCTTTTAACTTTTGCATAGTGCTAGCCTAATTAGAATCTGCATTTTAGCTTTCGGCATGCTTGTTAGCTTGGTAGTGTCCACCTACTTATTCTGTATAAATAACTCAAGTTGGATTCCTTTCAATCCGCGAGTACTGGCATTGTGCTTTCCTTATGTTTTCTAAGTGTGCAGTTTGGCTTTCTTTCAATGTAAATTTGTGTGCCTTATTATTCACCATTGAAGTCAAGTTGTCGTCCTTTCAATCTGAGTACTGCAATTGTGCTTTTCTTAGTTTTCTAAGTGCGCAGTTTTGCTTTATTTCAATGCCAAACGTTAAGATTGTGTGACTTAGTGTTCATCACCGTATCATACGGTGGTCTCCGGTTGGTAATAGGACCCAGCTACCCAAGATGGTACTGTGCATTCATCGTCTTAGATACAAAATTTCCAATCCCGCGTTTGAACCCTCCCGCGCGGAACTGATGAAAGTTCGATTCTCGCGTGACATAAAAGTTACGTAGAGAGCAAGCAACCCCTGCCCCAACATCCCCCCTTAACCCTTCCCCCCTATCACCCCCTCCCCCCACACACATAGCTTTTCTTGTCTTCATTGTTGTTCATCATCGCCGCTCCTACTCATGACCACCAGTGCACGAGCTGCTGCTGTCACCGGAGTTGCCACTCATGCTCACCACTGCCAGATCCAAAGGCAAGTGTAATAAGGCCTTACTTGCATCGCCGTCCTTTCTCCTCAAAACTCATCTCCTTACTAATGTTTATTGATGCAATTCCACGGCAGGGTGGCCTTATCTCTTCGGTTGGTGGTGTCCTTCTAGATGAAGGGGGCCCACAACATGAGGAACGCAGTGGATAGCCTCTTAGATGATGAGCTTGCCGACATCTTTAGCAACCTCCCTGCCTAGTCCTTGTGCTGCTGCAAGTGTGTCTATCACTCCTAGTGGCGTGTCATCTCTGACTCCTATCAATGTAAGAAGCTTTCATAGACTATCATCAGCTTCTTCTATGGTAGCTGGTGCAAGGGCAATCGCCACTTCACCAGCATCACCGGTGAATGGCCCTCCTTGTCCTTCTTGCCCTTCCCCCTTAAAAAGTCCTGGTCTCAGATTGTTGTAGCGGCCTCGTCCTTTGCTGGTGTGCTAGGCCTAATGGATGACATCGCTATGTTGTCTGCAATCTGGCGACCGACAAATGGCATGTGCTGCCACGTAGCATCTGTTCTGTTGGTTAGGCTCACTTAGGTTCTAAACCAACATCCTCGCACTTCCATGTGATTGAATTTGCTGAGGTGGAGGGTGCGTGCGTAGGTGTGGAGATCTCCTCATCTAAAACTACATCATAGATCTTTAAGGAATCTGAACGGGGTGAGGGTAGTATTGTTCTATGTTCAAAATCAAGAAGTGTTTTTCTTAATGGTTTTATGCACATGGTTGAGTACTCTATGATAGTTGTTGTGGATATGGAGGGAAAGACATGGAGGACAATTCGTAAACTAGGTGGTGCTAAAATGTTCATCCATCAAACTCAGGGTCACCTGTGTGTGTGTTGTGCTAATTTTTGCAATAGGTCTTGGCTTTTAGTGCGGATGCTTGAAGACTATGGTGCTGATAACTAGAATTTGAAGCATGTTGTGGACATGGAAGAACTATTTGGATGCATGAATGTTAAAGTTGGTTCTGAGCTTTGTGATGAGGAGTACAAAGTGATTATAGTTCACCTAGAATGGAATTTCATTTTCCTTGTTGGGAAGGATAGAACATTGATTACATATGACATGGACCACCGAAAGGTTCATGTCATCCATGCCTGTCTCATCCGCTTTTGTAGATTAAGAGGGTGTTTCCATATGAACAGGCCTTACTATCTTCCTTATGTTTCCTTATTCATGGAGTCTTTAGCAGAGTAGTAAAGGTGCATTTCCTGCATTTCATCATCATGATAGTCTTTGTTCAGCTAGGCAGTTGTTTTCATTCTATGTATCTATATGCCAATTTTGGCTTGTTAACTAAAGGAATGGTATGTTCAATATTATTAATTATGCTGCTTTGTTCAGGTTGTGGATCAGAGATGAATAAGAGGGGTTCCATGGTGCATTGGCTACCAATCCGAAGGATGCACTAATTATATTCATTTTTCCTTGCAAGCAGGAGTGCCACATATAAGGAGCACAGCTACATCATTTCCTTATGTAAGTCTATATAGATCAGTACCTTTAGTATGCTCTATGTACCGCTTGTGTTAGGACATTAGTTAAGAAAGATGTTATGGTAGTGTCCATTGTTATTGTAAAAAGTATTCTTGTTTGTGAACATGATTTATGGATGTAATGATTATATATATGTAAGCTTTTTGTTCATCAAGCTATTAAGGGCCTAGCTAAATCAGTAACTATTGTGAAACAGGATGAAATTATGTCACCGTCGCTATAGGTATGATGCGGCAGGGATCAAAAGTATATCACTGTCAAATCCTTTAGCAACCCAACATCGACTAAATGATCATCAAAGGCGGATCGTGGTGCAAGGCGATAGTGACCATGACCTTTGTATTGGCAGATCATACGCTAAAGCGATGGTGGTGTTAACCTCTACATAGGCATCTCGGCCATCAAACTGACAGTGAACCCGCACCGCTAACAGTCAGGTCGTAGTACAAGGCGACGGTGCTGGTGACCACTACACAGGCGGTTGATGTGCCCACATGATGATTTTGATAACCTCGACATGGTCGGATCGTTTGCCAATGTGGCGGTGTTAGTGTACATCCACAGCCGGGTCATGCTCTAATGCGACTAAAGTAAGGACCTAATCAGGGATGGGTCATAAGCCAATCGGTGGTGTTAGTGTACACCGTAGTCAGTCCCAGATGGCAACGGTGAAGGCTATAACCATCACTGTCGATACCTTACTACCAAGGCTGAAATTGGACTATGATGTGGGTTACGACACGACTGCGAAAGGTGTGAGTGTAGTAGTGTGTACTCATTAGCCGATATCTGAACCTTGGGGTTAACTACCTCATCTTCTTTGGCTTTAGCCAACGTCAAGACCTTAGTGTTTCCTTTGGCCAACTGAAACTCTACCATATGTATCCCTAGGAAGGATGCTTATCTATGTCCATTGTTGGTTTCTTAGCTGGCTCAAACTTGATCTTTCCTTACTCGATGGCCTTCTGAATATGTAAGCTAAAGATTCTACACTCATTGGTGTTATGATTAGTAGCATTGTGAAACTTGCAGTATTTCTTCCCTTTAAGTTCTTCAGCCGAAGGGATCACATGATTTGCAGGTAATATCAACTACTTCTTTTCCAGCAGCAAGTCATAGATCTTATCGGCCTTCCTAACATCAAAGTTGTAAGCATTTTCTGCTTCCTTCACCCATGGATAAGATATAGGAGCCTTGCCCCATGTCCACTCGGCCATTACAACTTCTAGATCGTCCCCATCTGAGTCTGCATAGTATGGATTAGACACAGCAACAATATCCTTCAAATATTTCTCTTTGCACAGGGACTGATGCTGACTCTTAAAAGCAGACACCCTCTGAACTAAATAGGCCAAACTTTCAAACTCCTAGCCATCAAACTTCCCTTTGATTAATGGAGACATCCCATGAAGGGCCAATTCAGCCAATTGTCCATCAAACAGGTTCAATGAGTAGCAACGGCTCCTTACTTCTCTGAATCTTTGAATGAACTCAGAGCCTGACTCATTGTTCCTTTACCTCATGCTTGTCAAGTCCATAATCTTCTTCTCTCCTGTCCTACTATAGAAATATACGTGGAACTTATTCTCTAGATCGGCCCATCCAGTGATTGAGTTTGGCTCAAGCGATGAAAACCAACTGAAGGATGGTCAAGATAGGGACAAGGGGAAGAATCTAACTTTATGTGCCTCCTCAACAGATGCTTCTCCGAGCTGAACAAGATAGTGGTTGATATGTTCCATGGTTGTCATCTCATCTATCCCGGTGAATTTGGAGAAATCTGGGACTCTATAGCGTGGTGGGAGTTGCACAATGTCATACTAGGCCAGGTATGGGTGCTAGCAAGAGCCAACCTATCCTTTGGGTTTTAGACCAAACTGGCTCTGCATCATAGCAGTTATCCGGTTAACAAACTCATCAGCATCCATGCCAGCAATTTCCTATCTCGACTGCCCTTGAGCCTGAGCCTGAGAACCTTGTACTTGAGCTTGTTGACCTTGAGCCAAAGGCTGCTGGACTTGTTGTGCATTATAACCATAAGGATTTGGGTACCCAGGATGTGGCATGAGCTCATATGTGCTGGCATCAGAAACCAAGTGATATCCCTCTAGATAGTCAATCTGAGCATTGCGAGTAGCATATCCTTACAATCTACTATTGAAGTAATTAGGATCAACATCCTTGGTGATCCTCTGGACTGATGGAGCAATTTTATGGGCCGACTAAAGCGTTTGATAGGAAGTAATGAATCTTCTTTGAGCCGGCCATTGCGTAACCTACTGAGTAGCTAGAGAGGTTGGCAGCTAGACTGAATAAACTTTGTTTTGTCTAGTAGGCTGTTGATTCGTCTGCATGATAGGGACACTTGGTGATTGTTGTGCTTGTGGTTGCTCCCTATCATCTGACTCTACCCCCCTATCATCTGACTCTACCCCTTACCATTGGTAGGGCTTGATCTTGCCCCCTGCTATTGACAGGACTTGACCTTGCCCCCTATGGTTAGCTGAGCTTGAAAATCTAGGGCTTGTCCTCCTTGAAGCTGTTGCGTTGGTGCCTATTTGAACTATTCATCATTCGGCTACTAACATGAGCTAGGTACACTGCTTCCCATAGTCAAAGGATTCAAGTTGTTGAAATACGATGGCCCTACTTGATTAACCAGTGCCCCGAAGAAAACTTCTTTCATGACATTGTCAATTGTATTGGCTAGCACCTGATTGTGATTCATGAAGGCTTCATGAACAGTCTTATGGACCATCTGGGTAGCAATTCTGGCTTTAGCTTCTTCATTTAGATCACTCTACCCATGCAGGAGGACTCTTGGCAATGGAGACTTCTGAATGACTAAATCACACATCCTACTATAAGATAGCAGGCACTTCTCTCTGAATTCTTCTACCGCCTGCTCAATGAGTGCCTTTAGGTCATCAGGCAGGTCTTCAAGGTTGACCTTGAGGATTGTTTGATTATCCATGTCGACGATTGTGGTCCCACCAGGCGTGCCAAGCTATGTGTCAACAACAAAAAGTGACAGGGGTTGATCTCCACAGCCGGGACACACGGCAAGTCGAGAGAAATAGCGTGGAGCAGATCCTGAGCTTTCCCCGAACTTTGGAGGACACTGGACCGGATGGTCATGACCGAGGGCATGCCAGTCAATTTGACCCTGCAATTGACAAGGAGAGAAAATTGATCAGTAATTTAAGGTGGAACATGCCGGTGTTTGTCCAGACAGTTCCAAATATGCATCTAAGTAGCTCATGAAATAAGGCTATCGACTAGAGAGTCGATATCCAGCATGTTCATGATACATGGTAAGTAAAAGAGGTAAAAGAGTAAAGCATATCGGTTATTGTCAGTTAGTCAAGTATATAGATCTTAACTAGTTGATAATCATGAAAATATGCGAAAGATGTAAGGATAGGCGTGTAAACATTCATATGAGAAACATACTAGCTTTTAACCAAGATAAAAACAAATAAAAGCATGTAAATAGCTAGTACATCCTCAACAAAATAAGCTATCGGCTAAAACAGTCGATTCTAGTGATCTTGTCGTATAGCATACAATCACCCATCCATCGGATATGAATAAATCTACAAACAACTAGACTCAATCTATTGTACCGTCAATAGGTCGGGTCATCTGATGCAGCATTAACAGTAGGACCCTAGATCAGAGACTAGCAGACGATAGATCTACTTATATTGCAAAAGGAGTCATGAGGGCATATTATACGCGTGGAAGCTCAGGCCATCGACTAAATAGCCGATGGAGACATAGCGGGTGGTTGATGCCATGCTCTTCTTAATAGATAGATCTTCTATCCGATAATATCCAATCTGACACACTATCAACAGGTCAAGTCAGCTGATGCAGCATTGATAGCAGAGTCATACCGGATACTAGTGATAAATGAATCTACTCTTAATAGAACACGACTTCAAACATGCACCATGTACGATCAGGATTGAGATAGATTAGTCATCAAATGGGATCTAACTTCAAGAATCGAATTCAATCATAAAGATGTCTAGCAGACGATAGATCAAAATAATAAGACTAATAAATCTCAATCCAGATCGAGCAATTGGTGATATTATATTAAACAATTTACTATTTAACATAATATCGATAACTTTGATTAATACCAACATTTACAAGAGATCAGTTGTTTGTTGTAGCCTTGTAATGGTTGATACGAATGGATAACTAATCTATACCATGATTTGTAAGAGATCAGTCGTCTGTTACAACCTTACAAACAACAATATAGATCGATAACTAACTTAAACCGCAACTTGCAAGAGACCAGTCGTCTGTTGCAGCCTTACAAGTAACAATATAAGTCGTGATGGATACTCACAAATGAGTCGGAGGTCAGGTCATCAGATGCAGCCCTGCTTGCCCAAACAACTCATCGAAATCTACTCAACTCCTACTCCTAAGGGGTGGCGTAAGCCGAAAAGTAAAGTTACTTGTTTGGTTGATCGATGAGGGATGTCTATTACAATAGCTAGAGTTCAATATTTATACCCAAGGCTAGACTATGAGTCCTGGTCGAACAAGACTGATCGCAAATTTTGGAAAAGAAAATGAAACATCCTAATTTAAGATAACTTGGACTCCAAGCTTCCCCTTCTGTGGAGTCTGCCACACTTTCCTGCTCCTGATCAATGCCATTCTCATCGCTGGAGTCTCTTCGAGATGTTGATGTTATCAAAATCCAACCAACTCTGAACAACGTTTTGACCAGCTGATTTTGAATTCATCACGGCTCTTTTTGGTACATCCTGGATTATGGGGTCTCATGCAATGAAGCAAATTCTGGTGTCAACATCGGCCAAGTCAAGGAGGTGGGCGATGGTGTCATGGCACTTGGAGAAACCGTACATGCATCTACATTGGTGATAAAATAGCATCGATCAAGTCACGAAGGAAGGCGAAGACGTCAACCTTGGTGAAGGTCGAATATGCATCAACATCGGCTAGTCATGACTTGACTAGTGAGACAAGCATGATGGGTTGTCAGTTTGGTCCTAAAAAACTGGGGATGGACGATTTGATGGTTTGGGCCTCAAAACCATCGGAGCAAGGTTTGGTAGTTTGGGCCTCAAAACCAGGCATTGATGGTTTTGTGCTTTAGGCCTCAAAACCATCAGCGGCGGGATTGACTGGTTTGGGGGTCATCATTGGGGAGTGGCGGATTGGGACACACGTAGTGGCATCACGAAGCTTGCGTCAAGACGAAGCGATGTTGAGAAGGTGCCGAGTTTGTTGGATTGATGAAGAGAAACTTGGACAGTTGTACCCGTGAGGGTATTTGGGTTGAGTACTTCATGTAAAGGCAACACGAGAAATAGTCAAGTGCCTATATATATGGGAGATGGTTGTTTGTGAAGCCAAGCCTTGGAGATTAGATACTCATTTGTTAGGTTGAGAGCTTTTGGTCAGAGCTAGGAAGAGAGGATTGTCTCTTTCATTGAGCTTTATGCCATCCAAGCTTTGAAATCTGCTAGGAGTGGCTTATAATTATACAAGGTGAGGTACTCAAGAGTTCAAATTCATGCACTACTTTTTGTCCTCCCCCAAATCTAAAATGTCTATTTTTCAATTATTTTCGTGATCATTTTTGGGAGAATTTATTATTGCTGCTTGGGCTGATCTTTTTGCACAATTTTGTGAGGTTTTGGGACCCTTGGAACTTGAGCAAACCATTGTTTCAAGCCTAGCATCTATCTACCTTGTTCCAAGCCCCCATAACCTCTCTTTTCATGATCTTTTGGTGATTTTCTCTTGAGAATTCTTTGAGCAGAGATTCTGGTGCTTCTCGTTGCTTCCTTTTGGTGCCATGAAGTCTTGGGAAAATGTCTATCCTCTTTGTGGGTCACGCATTGGACGAATAATCGGCGGTGCTAAAATGTTTTGCCGCCGGTTCAGCGTACGATGCGGCAGCGAAGACCGGTGTTCACTGCTGGATCATACGCTGGGCCGGCAGTGAAAACATTTGTCGCCACTAGTGGGTCACCCAGATGGGAGCTCTCAAGCCATGAGCTAACGATGATAAGTATCACCGTTAGTTGTCTCATAACTGATAGTGAAAGACCCAACAGTGATTAAACTTTCTGTAGTAGTGACTCCCAAAACTCTTCTCTCTAGAATGTTGTGAAAACCCAAATTTGAGAAGAAAACAATCGATTTTCTTGGCCAAGCATTGAGGTTTTGGTCAAGATCTCTTAGGGATAAATTCACAATATCCTAGTAGAGATGTGTACAAAGTTTGGTGCCGATTGGGTATCATTTGGTTGAATTTTGGAGATTTTTCACTGCTACCTTCTACTTCTGCACAAATAGCGCAGAACCTCTGGGCTTTGGTGCAGAACCTCCGCGCTCTAGGAATTTCCTTGACTGTGGCTAGATTCTATGTTTTCGGCATTTCTATGAGTTTATGCTCATCTTCTCTAGTGTTATCTTGTCACATGTTGACTTGTGTGTCCTAGGAGTCTAGAAGAAAAGCTCTTTGGGTTGATTTGGGGATATAAGCCAATTCTTGAGAAGAATTTTGATTGTCTCTCACTTACCTCCCTTAGTCGTTGTCTCGATCCTTCAAGGGTAACCACTTTGATTTGCTGTCCCAATAAAGCGCGGGGGGGGGTTCTTTTGACTCAGACACATGATATCTACAAAATCCATGTCAGTGACACACTGCTAATAAGAGTAGTTTTTTTTTAACCACTTGATCTTAGGCCTTTGTACCGGGAATTCACAGGACAAGAGGGAGTAGTATCTGTTTTCCATAGGACAGCAGTACAACGTAGATGCTCATAACACACACGCACACTTAACCCGATGAACACACGTATGCAACAGCCTTCTAGGCAGGCAGATAAGTGGATATCAGTCTTTTCTCAATCGTTAATCCGAGCACCCGGACGTCCGGCGCGCGAGATGCGTCAGGACGCTAGGTCCTTCGTACCGTGCCCCGCCCCTCGCACGGAATCACGCCCGTCCCCCGCACGGAACAAAATAGAAATCGGAACCCGCCCTTCCTCCGCTCCCTAACGCGCTCCTATCCCCCCTTTCCCCAATGCACCCCGTTCTCCCACCGCGCCCCTGTCCCAAAAGAGCATATGACACTTCAACTGCAACATTGCAAAAACATGTGGGAAAACTATGTAGTGCAACATCGGGTTGTAAAATACTGCAGCATTGAAAAAATATATAGTGCAACATTAAAAACATGCACTGCAACATCGAAAAAATATCTACTGCAACAACAAAAAATATGTACAGCAACATCAAAAAAATGTGTACTGCAACATTAAAAAATATATACTGCAACATCGAAAAGACATGTACTGCGACATCAAAAAAATGTGTACTGCAACATCGAAAATTATGTGCTGCAACATCGAAAATTATATACAGCAACATCTCAAGCAGTAGTACTGCAACATCGCAAAAACATCTGTTGCAACATCACAAAAACATCTTATTGCAACATTCGAAAATCATCTGTTGCAACATCCTAAAACACCCATTGCAACACGGGAGGAGGAATAGGGACCCAGAGCTCGTCGAAACCCTAGCCACCACCGCATCCCTCGGATCCAGAGGAGGAGGAGGGCTTTGATCTAGAGAAGGACTCACCTACCTCACCGGAGCCGCTGCCATCACCCTCGTCTCCGGTGGCATGGAGGTCGCGGAGGGAGGGAGGGAGGGGCGGTAGTGACCTGGCGCGCGGGCGCGGTGGCCCAGAGAACGGTGTGCGACGCGGCAACGGAGTGGGTGCGGAAGAGCGGGAAGGAGGAGCGGGCGAGCAAAACGAGTGAGTGGGTGTGGGGCCATGGAACGGGATGGGAGTGGGTGGGGGAGTCGAGGCGGAGAGCGATGGATAAGGCGTTGAGGCGCGCAGCGGTCGGTCGAGTCGAGTCGTGCGGGGTCTGTCTGGATGGGACGGACGCCCGTACGGTATCATTATCATTTCTCAATCAATGTATTAAATTGGTACATGCTCTGACATTTTTTTCTTTTGATTAGAAAACTACAAACATACATACTTCAACCTGGTAACTAATTACTCAGCAATGCAAATCTATATTCTGTGTCCGTCATGCATGAGCAAGGAAACTTAGGCCGCGCTTAGTTCCTTGCAGAATCGGCGCCGCCGAAATTCTCCGACACTGTCCTGGCACTGTAGTGCACTGTAGTGTTTGTTTGTATTTGGTAATAATTGTCCAATTGTTGACTAATTAGGCTCAAAACGTTCGTCTCGCAAAGTACAACCAAACTGTGCAATTAGTTTTTGATTTCGTCAACATTTAGTACTCCATGCATGTACCGCAAGTTTGATGTGACGGATAATCTTCTTTTTTATAGTGCCAAATTCAGGAAATTCGGTGAACTAAACTAAGGGCTTACAAATGGGTCATCATGGATTAGAACAAAACAAAGGCAGGTGACCAGATTCAGATCCGACCAGTCACACTCCCATACGATCACATGGCGAGCAGCGGTTAGAAGTGCGTTGTCGTGTACCAGTTCGGAGCGTTAGACTGTCTCCAACCGGGAAGGCAAATGGCGACCTATACCCAAAATACATCGCGTACAGTGTTTTGCGTCCTGAAATTATCCTCCAACGGAGGACGCAAAGACGGCACCCATTTTGCGTAGGAATCGAGTGGGAAGGCAAAAAAGCGTCGTCGTTCTCGGCGACGCAAAACGCTGCAGAGAGAGAGGGAGAAGCGACCGACGCTGCACAGGGGCGGGGCCGATGGAGGTCGGTGGAGGCGCGGCTGCCGTCGTGGAGCCCGGATCCGCCCGGCCGCCATCGGAGGGAGCAGGGGTAGGCGACCTGGTGCCCCTGCAAAAGCGGATCCCGGCGAGGTCGCGGCGAGCGGCTCTGCTCCCTCGACGAGCCTGTGTGGATCCCCAGCGAGCGGCTCACATCCCCGGCGACGTCGCGGCGAGGCGTGCCCCTGCGGGAGCGGCTCCTCCGGCGTCGTCTGCACCTGCGCGCAGATCCGGAGGGGGCGCTGGAGGCGGGGCCGGAGGTGCTGCGCCTGGGGAGGAGGGGCACGGCCGGAGGAGCTCCTACCTTCTCTTCCCCGGATCCGGCCGGCCGGCTCCTTCCCCGGCGCCCCTGCCTTCTCTTCCCCGGATCCGGCCGGCTCCTGCCTTGGCGCCCCTGCCTTCTCTTCCCCGGATCCGGCCGGACTCGGTTGGAGGCAGCGCGGAGGGCTCGCTGGAGGAAGGGCGTGGCCGTGGTGCTGCTTGGCGACAAAGGGAGGACCAGGTGCGCGGGGACCGGGCTGAGGCCGGAGCAGCGCCGCCGGCGAGGAGCGCTGAGTCTTGTTTTGGGTTCGTCGTTGGAGAACGAGGGATTTGGGTCCGTGACGTATTTTTCGGTACGAGACTCAAATGCGGAATGCGTCTCATATTTGCGCTCTCATGGTTGGAGACAGTCTTACAGCTACGATCAATCGATGATGGTGGTCCCTGTTGCACATCAGAGCAGGAAGCGGTTGCTACGGCACTAGCGGCCTCTTTATTATGAGCTATAAATGTGTTGCGGTTGCACCCAACGCACCTGGCATGGCAGACTCCACTGGTTTTTGCGTTTTTTTCCTTAAAACAAAAGGTGTCGATTAATAGCTCCGTTCGGCGTTCGGCTTACCCCATATTCAGTTTGTTCGGCTTTTTTTTTTCCACCCAAAACAGTATTTTTCTTTCACAATATTTCAGCCAGAACAGTATTTTTCAGCCAATTTCAGTCAACATTCGGCCAACAAGAACCTTCTCACAATTTTTTTTTTTTTTTGCCGCGGTTCCGGGCAATTCTCCCCAGCCAGCGAGAAACAGCTTCTCTAGCTTTCCACACAGTCATCATCACCGTAGCATATTTTACACTAAGGCCCCGTTTCGATCCCTACCAATGAAACTCATTCTAGGAATCAGATTCAAGCAATCAAATTCAGCAAGAAATAAATTACTCGGAATTTGTTTCAATTCAATCTTTTTTTTTGTTTCCACATAGAATCTATTTCAAAGAATGAGTTTCAAATGCTGTTTGGATGATAGGAATACGGAATCTACAAACACAGCTCTCCTTGTACACACGCAACATGCACCTGCGTTGCGTCTGGCAGGTTGGTCGTATTAGATTGATCTCTAATCCTAAACTGGACCCAACGGCCTAGTTGGGCCTTTGATCAGCGCTGGGGCGTCCAGCCTACTATGGTTGGAGGGCCCCTGTCACACTGCGCAATAAATAGAGATGGGGCCGGCGGCTCTACGCACGAGGTTCGCTTGAGCCGAGCTCCTCACCGACAAACCCTAAACCCGATCTAGTGAGGGGCGCAGCTAGTGACGGAAAGCACCTCCACCACTGCACTGCGCCGCCATTGGTCTTCACCGCCGGTCGCCACTGCTCATCACTGACACCGTCTTCACCGACCGTCGCTGCCCTAGCGCAGACACCGACGCATCACCCATGGCAGACGCCTTTGGATCGAAGGCCTACGATGGTCGGTAACCTAGCACTACTCCTCCCTCTAATCTCTGTCTAGTTCATGTACTAGGACATGCAATTCATTTACAAGAAGTACCCGGCTAGATCTATGACCTTGTGATTAGAATAGTCTAACAATGGTACCAGGGCCAGGTTTTTCTAGGGTTTTAGATCTAGAACGGATGAAAGATAAAACAAAGAGTAGATCCGTTCGGATCTGAGAAAAGAAGAGGGTCACCGAATCCTAACCCTAATCAGGTGAAGAACAAAGAAAAGAAAGGGTCTCGGATCTCAAAACCGAAACCTAACCCGCGAATCAATCACGGGGAAGAAGAATAGTGAAACTCTAACCCTAACCAAACCCTAATCTCGATCCTAATCCCATCCCCAACCCTAAATCGGATAGATCCGAGAAAAGAAGAAAGGAAAATCAAAGGAAAAGAAAAGGGGAAGGGGAAGAGACCTACCTCATCGCCGCACCGTGCTGCCACCTCGTCGGCGCGCGGGCAGGTGCTCGGGCAAAGGGCGCCGCGGCCAGGCCGCTCGACGGCGGCGCGCTCACCCGCTGGGGAGCGCGCACGCTGGCGAGAGGGCCGACGACGGCGCCATCATTGTCTCCGTAACATCATGGGACTGAGACAGAGGAGGAGCAGAAGAGATCAGGGTTAGATCTAGGGTATTGAAGGGGATCACGGCACCGCCGCCCAGACCGCTCGACGGTGGCGTGCTCACCCGCTAGGGAGCGTGCACGCCGGCGAGGGGGCTGGCGACGGCGCCATGGCTGCCGCTCATCGCTTGCGTTTCGCTCGGCTGCTCGCTGCTGCTGCGCTGAGGAGAAAACGGAGCGCGGTGAAGAGAGAGAGAAAAGAGAACCGAATGGTCTAGGGTTTCAGGGTCAGCCGCGACCAGGGGGGTTTGATCCTGCGACATCGACGCTCGGCCATCGGATCGAAACAGACGGCACCGGTTAATCGGGCCGACTTGCGGCCCAGGCAAGCGAGCGCGCTGCGCGGCTTTGCTGGCCCAGGCCTAGGTTGCGGCCTGGGTGCGAGCAGCGCGCGCGCAGAGAAGTGGGCCGAGCTGGTTTTCCTTGCTGGGCCAATGAACAGTGCTGAAATTGAGTCATTTTTTACTTTTTTATTTTCCAGTAAAAGTTTTTTTCTGAAAAATGGATAAATGACTCAAAGAAAATAGAAAAGAGTTTTTTGCCTGTGGGTAAAATTCATTAAATTAAATTAATTTTTCGCTGCGTATTTAAAGTTGTTATTTTCATTATTAAATTCGAACCAACGTGAGAATTTAATTTTAAAAAAATAGATATGTTTTTAGTTGATTATAATATTGTTATTATTCTGACCAACGTTGATTAATGACAATATTGTGATGTTATTTATGAGTTTTGTCATGCATTAATTCTATTTCTGTCTAACGATGATTTAGAATTAGTGTAGAGGATAATTATATGTTTTAATTTTGATCAACGTTGGAACTAAAGCATGCAATTGTTATTGTTATTATTTATGTTCTCACTCTATATGAATTGTGTTTTCAGGCGAATACAACTTAATGGGTTGTATCAAAGAGATCCCCACTCTCAAAGGTGATAACTATACGGAGTGGAAGAAAAAGATTGACCTGGCCTTCATCTTGGCTGAGGTGGACTAGGTAGTCACCTCATCGTGTCCCACTGAGCCTGTGGCACCAGTGAGGGAGACAAATGAGGCTGATGCCGCTTGGGCAACTAGAGAGAGGGATTTTGCATCCCAAAAGATGTCCTATGACCTTGAGCATAGAAAATAGGTCACTGCCAACAAGAAATGTATGGCTGTGATAAAGAACACGATTGAACCTACGATTGTAGGCTCAATCCCAGAGTGTGACACCGTCACCGAGTACCTCGATAGAATAAAGAGTCAGTTCACTAGCTCTTCAAAGACATATGCTACCCAGCTAATAAAGCAGCTGGTGACAGAGAGGTACTCTGGAAATGGTGGCATAAGAGAGCGCATATTAAGGATGAGCAATTTAACACCCAAGCTAAAACCAATGGATCTGGCTCTCAAGGAAGGGTTCCTTATCCATCTGATTTTTGCTTCCTTGCCAAAGGAACTTGACACTTTTGTTGTCAATTACAACATACATCCCGAGAAGTGGGACTTAGAGAGGCTCATGGCTATGTGTGTGCAAGAGGAGGAGAGAATGAAAGCTGCCAATGGTGGCACTATAAATTATGTGAAAGACAACAAGAATAATAATAATAATGCTAACTCCTCCTCAAAGCCAAAAGGAAAGGGTCCCATGCTGCATCAGCCTCAGCAGAACAAGTTCACAGTAGAGAAAGACCTGTGTCTCTATTGCAAGAAGATGGGACATTATAAGAAAGATTGTTCCGATTATTTAAAGATGATCATGGCAAAGAAAGGTGAGAACATTATTACGTTCATAAATGAATCCCTGTATATACAGTATTCAAAATCTACTTGGTGAAATGACTCAGGTGCAACTGTTCATGTTGCTAACTCTTTACAGGGATTCCGTTCAACGAGGATTATGCAAAGAAGAGAAAGACACGTTAAAGTAGCAAATGGAGTCCGAGCAGATGTCAAAGCCGTTGGCGATCTTTCTCTAGAGCTTGCTGATGGCTTCACACTTTTACTTAGAGATGTACTTTATGTTCCCTCTTTATAGAGAAACTTGATCAGTGTTTCATGCTTGGACAATGATGGATATGATTGCCATTTTGAAAATGACAAATGTAAGATAACATTTAATGATGCATGTGTTGGTCTTGCTATCTTACAAAATGAGCTTTATTTGTTATCACTACGTGATGATGTGAATGTTGTATGTGATGATAGGAACGTTGCGTGCGACAATGAGGATGTATCCACGTCTGCGGATGTAAACAAAAAAAGAAAGAGAGCTCACGATGCGTTGTCGAAATTATGGCACTATCGTTTAGGCCATATTTCGAGGGGGAGAATAGAAAGACTAGTTAAGAATGATATTCTTCTTCCATTAGAGCTCTCAGATTTAGAACAATGCAGAGAATGCATAAAAGAAAAGTATGTAAAGAAAATTAAGAAAGATGCCAAACGAAGGGCAGGAATTTTATAGATTATTCACACAGACATGTGTGGTCCGTTTTCTATAAAGAGTGTGGATGGTTATGATTCGTTCATAACATTCACAGATGATTACTCCCGTTATGGCTACATTTATCCAATCAAAGAAAGAATAGAAGCATTGGATAAATTTAAGATATTTAATGCAGAAGTTGAAAACCAACACAATTTAAAGATTAAGATAATCATGTCCGACCGTGGGGGGGGGGGTACTACGGTCGGCATACCCCATATAGCCAAGTTCCTGGACCTTTTGCAAGGTTCTTATAGGAGAATGACATAGTAGCCCAGTATTCTACACCGGGCGAACCTCAGCAGAATGGAGTAGCTAAAAGACGCAATCGTACCCTGATGGATATGGTGCGCAGTATGATTAGTTACTCTACCTTATCGTTGAGCCTATGGATGGAGGCGTTAAAAACTACCATTCATATTCTCAATAGACTACCAAGTAAGTCGGTGCCCAAAACACCGTATGAGTTGTGGACAGGAAGAGTGCCCTCACTAAACCACTTACGTGTGTGGGGGAGTCCTGCTGAGGCTAAAGTATTTAACCCAAACATTGAGAAGCTAGATCCCAAAACAGTAAGTTACCATTTCAATGGCTACCCAAAAAAGTCAAAAGGTTTTCGTTTCTACTGTCCAAACAGACATGCAAAGTTTGTGGAAACGAGACACGCTGTCTTCCTAGAGGATGAAATGATGAGGGGGAGCATGGTAGCTTGAGAAATTGACCTTGAAGAGAAGCGGGTGTATGCGCCCACTCCGATGATTCATAAGCCATTTTTCTCACTACCTGCTGTCGCTGCACCGACAGTGCAAGATACTGTGGTGCTAGCACCTGTTGTTATTCCGTCTATGGCAACAATGAATGATGATGATGAACTTATTTTTCAGGATCCTATAGAACCTATTGCCACACATGCGGGGGAGCAACAACAGCCTCAAACAGAAGATGTACCAAATGTGGAGGCCCCTAGAAGGTCTCAAAGAGTTAGAAAATCAGTTATTCCTACTGACTATAAAGTATACAACACTGAGGAATTTCAAATGGAGGTTGATCCCACCTTATTTGAAGAAGCCATGAGAAGTGATCATTCATCAAAGTGGCTTGAGGCCATGGAAGATGAAATGAAATCTATGAATTCCAATAAAGTTTGGGACTTGGAAATAATTCCTAAAGGAGCCAAAATAGTAGGTTGTAAATGGGTCTACAAAACAAAACTTGACTCTCAAGGGAATATAGAGAGATATAAAGCATGACTTGTGGCAAAAGATTTTACACAAAGAGAAGTGATTGATTACAATGAGACCTTTTCTCCAGTCTCATATAAGGATTCCTTTAGAATCATGGTGGCATTAGTGGCACATTACGATTTAGAATTACATCAGATGGATATAAAGACGACATTTCTCAACGGGGACTTAGAGAAAAAAATTTACATGGCACAACCGAAAGGTTTTGTCATGGAAGGAAAAGAACGAATGGGATGCTGCCTAAAGAAATCCATTTATGGATTAAAACATGCTTCAAGACAGTGGTACTTGAAGTTTGATCAGACAATAAGGAATTTTGGGTTTAAAGAGAATGTTGAGGACAATTGTGTATATGCAAAGTTTAAGAATGGGAAGTTTATCTTCCTTGTCCTATATGTGGATGATATCTTACTTGCTAGTAGTGATGTCAGTCTACTACTAGAGACAAAGAAGGTTTTGTCCTCAAAATTTGATATGAAAGATCTTGGTAAAGCTTTATTCATTCTAGAGATCGAGATTCACCAAGATAGAAGTAAAGGGATATTAGGACTGTCACAAAAGGCATACATAGAAAACATCTTAAAGAAATTCAGTATGCACAAATGTAGTCCCTCACCTGCTCCTATAGTCAAGGGTGACAGATATAGAGATTTTCAATGCCCTAGGAACCAATATGAGATCGATCAAATGAAAGCGGTTCCATATGCTTCAGCTGTTGGAAGCTTGCAATATGCTCAAGTATGTACGCGCCCTGACTTGGCATTTGTTACCGGGTTACTTGGTAGATTCCAGAGCAATCCTGGAATAGAACACTAAAAATTAGTAAAGAAAGTCTTGCATTATTTGCAAGGAATGAAAAGCCTCATGATGATGTATAGAAGATCTGATTCACTCCATATAGTGGGATATTCAGATTATGATTATGCGGGAGATGATAGAAAATCCACGTCTGGATATATATTCACTCTCGTAGGGGGACCTATTTTATGGAAAAGCTCAAAGCAAACCGTCACTACATCATCCACAATGTATGCTGAGTTTGTAGCGTGTTATGAGGCAACGGGGCAGGTGAACTGGCTAAAAAAGTTCATACCCGTTTTGAAGGTGGTTGACGACATCTATAGACCACTTAAGTTATACTGCGATAATAATACGACAGTACAGTATGCTCACAACAATAAGTCAAGTGGTGCTGCCAAACACATTGACATAAAGTATTATGTTGTGAAAGATAAAGTCTGGGATCATGTCATAAGTCTTGAGCATATAAGTACCAAAAAGATGCTCACAGATCCGCTTACAAAAGGCTTACCACCCAATGTGTTTAGAGAATATGTAGCTGGCATGGGTTTAAGGGAAAGCCTATAATTCCTGGACAAAAGAAGGCCCAAAGTTAAGTATCTATTTTAGAACAGAGTGGTGTGTTGTAGCTATTAAATCTATTGGCAATTGACCGTGACGATGAAACATGCTCTATGCGCTAATCTGTAATGGAATGAACAAAAGTAAATGATATGAAATTGAAAGATGGTAGGAGATCAAGGGGGAGATTATTAGATTGATCTCTAATCCCAAACTGGGCCCAACGGCCCAGTTGGGCCTTTGATCAACGCCTTGATCGGGGACGCCTAGCCCACTATGGCTGGAGGGCCCCTGTCACACTACGCAATAAATAGATGTGGGGGCCGGCGGCTCTACGCACGAGGTTTGCTTGAGCCGAGCTCCCCACCGACAAACCCTAAACCCGATCTAGTGAGGGGCGCAGCCAGTGACGAGAAGCACCTCCACCACTACACTGCGCGACCATCGGTCTTCACCGCCGGCCACCACTGCTCATCACTAACATTGTCTTCACCGACCGTCGCTGCCCTAGCGCAGACACCGACGCAACACCCATGGCAGACACCTCTGGATCGAAGGTCTACGATGGTCGGTAACCTAGCACTACTCCTCCCTATAATCTCTATCTAGTTCATGTACTAGGACATGCAATTCATTTATAAGAGGTACCCGGCTAGATCTATGACCTTGTGATTAGAATAGTCTAACAGGTCAGACTGCCGCAAGGCTCCCTGGCCATGAGCGCTCCGGGGCAGGGCCATGCCCAGGCATCATCACTGGTGCCCCTCTCAAGAGAGCCCTCCCTCCGTGCATTCCCTCATGCATCACCATGTGCCAAGCGCAAATTGGGCGGTCGCGCAGCCCTTGGCTTGCAGGTTGCGAGCCCTCAAGACAGATGTCCGCTTGCAACCGCGATGCTTGCCCCGGGCTGGGTTGGCCAGTGGCCATGGTTCTGCGTCCTGTTAGCTTGGCTAATAAGCCATGACTGAAACTACTGTTGGCTGATTTGTTGTGAGAGAAAAATACTGTTCGTTGGCTGAAAAAGTACGGCTTATAAGCCAAGCGAACAGGGCGCTGAGTCCGAGCGGCCTTCGTCGTGCATGGTCGTGCTCCTTCATGCCTCCGACCATCGTAGTCTCCGCATCGGGCATAAGTCGGCAGCCTCGCCCTGCTAGTGCATAACACATAGGAGCAGGCAACCAGGCATGTCATAGGGGAAGGGGCGACGACAAGGGGGATCTTAGGAAGGAGGCACGCCGACAGCGTGGCTCCTTGGAGGATCGCACGCCCTGTAGCGGAGGATGGGACAGGGTCGATGGCCGCAAATCGGTGAAGTGGAGACCCGTAGATCCGAAAGTTCGAAATAAGGGAGCAGCAAGATGCGGCGCATCTCACGCATGACGAGGAGAGCGAGGTGGTGGAGTCGTCGAGGTCTCCGGCAGGGGGAGCGGCGGCAATGGCGGTGTCAGGGAGGGCAGTGACCGGCATGTCGCCTAACCTGCTGCACGGTACTCCCATGATTTTGGTTTTTGCACATCCCGTTTTTTAACCCGTGAATTGGAACAAGGCCAAGTTTTGCTCGCTGGAAAGTTTTGCTTGGTTAGGGGGCATAAAAGGGAGCAAATAAATTTGTGTCTAACTAAGAGGAGGAAGAGTAAATTAGTTTCAAAAAAGAGGAAGAGTAAATTGTTCTTTTTTTATGTCTATTAGTCAAGACTATTAGAATATATATAATCAATAATGCCGCGGGAGGCGCCGACGGCATCCATCCAAGCCAGAGACAGGGTGAGCCGGCATCGGAAATTAGTATGGGCGCGCTTGCCGACGACGCCGACAACGCCACTGCTTCAAGTGTCGCACGCCGCTTCCTCGAGCCAGATCCGTAGTGGAGGCGCTATGCGAGGGCGTAGGGCCTCCCGCTTGGGTCGCCTCGGTCGACCTGATGCTGGGCAAGCTTGCCGCCTTGCTCGTCGCGAGCCGACAAGCAGTCACACCAGCACCTGGGTGCCTACAGGCTACAACAACCGCTTCTCAGAAGGTTCAAGCTTCGTTGGTGGACTCCCGTACTCTAGTGATGGCTCCTCAGTGCACAACGGACTCGTCTCCGTTGTCCCATGTGCAGGGCACGGCTCCACATATGGGACGACCCGTTTGTCGCAGGTGCTGAGGCGCCAGGAGAGGATGGTGAGGTCTGGCCACCTGGGTTAGAGCCGCCCAAGCATATGGCGGGTTCTACGCCGACGCAGGATGGCCATCCAGACGACCAAGCCACACCTTACCCTCCTACGCCAACGAAGGGTGGCCAACCGAACAACGATGCAACGCCCACACCGCGTGAGGCCGCTCGGTGCCTCGCACGGTTTACCGAGGAGGTGCAATTCAAGCGAAGGTCATCCTTAATTGCCACTCCACCAAGGCAGATGCTCGCAACCAAAAATTCCTAGCCAAACAGGAGTAGATGGATTGCCGCTCAACCGCTGGCGCACATACCGACCTCCAAGAGGGGCGAGGTACTCCTCAGGCAAAGGATGGGCACCCTGTCACAGGTGACACCAACTTCATCCACGTCCAAGCGAGCATATGATGCTATCTTCACAGGGAACTTGACGTCGAGCCAAGTTGCAGCTCTGGACGAGTTGTTTCCGACGACCAACAATAGGGCTGGTAGAAGAGCCGCTCGTACCCCGGTGCGCTCTTCTCGGATGGCGGAGTAGGAGCGCGCCGACTGCAGCTTGGTTGTGTACCATTTATGTAATATCAAAATTTGAATTTGTATACTAGGATGGTCAAGTAGACCTTCTTGGGCGCTCATCGTTTGTATAGTTAAACTCTTCTTCTTAATTACAATGATACACAAATCTTTTGGGTATTCGAGAAAAAAAATAATGGTGTGAAAAATATAATTTTTTTGGATAGCCAAGACTCTATCTGATGAAATAGGAGAAGGAGATGACAACGCTTTAAGGTAAGACTATTGTTAACTATAATGACTCTTGTCAGCCGTTTGTTGTAATCAGTAAGTATTGTTAGAGCCATTATAAAATATATTTTTATAATATATACATATTTGGTGTTCATAGGATAATATTAATATAAACTTAACTAAAATTTAGATAGTTTGATTAATGACAAAACTATAATTGTATTCTTTTGCATCTGGACAAGCTTTGTTCAGATTCAAAGACAAAATTCTATTGTCCACTTAATGAAAAACTTGCGCTCCGGCGCATGTTCTTGAAAAAGGACAGAATTATATATTTTTCTGGGGATGGAGGGACTGAAATCCTTCTTGTTAATTTGGACCGTCGATTCATAGCAATCAGATCTAGTGCTCCTACTTTTGAGCACTCCCGGCATCAGTAACGCACCCAATCTCTGATGATTAGTCCTCCCGTGATCCCGTCTCCGTTCGCCCGCAAACACGTTTGCCCAGTTGAAACGGAGTTCCCTTTTCCCCGTCCGGCCTTCCGCTTATAAAACACGCCACCGGGCTTGCTCCTGCTTCCCCAATGTTCTCCGCAAGCATCCAATCCAAGAAAACCAAGCCAAACAGGCAAGCCAGAGGAAGAAGCAAGAAACCACCTGCTCCCTCGCGGAGATGTCGTCGCAGCTGGTCGAGGACCACCGTTCGGGCGCGGAGGTGCACGCCGGGCACGAGCTGTGCGAGCGCAAGTCCCGCGAGTTCATGGTGGAGTTGGGCCTCCCCGACGGTCTCCTCCCGCTGCCCTCCCTCGACGAGGTGGGGTACAACCGCTCCACGGGCTTCGTGTGGCTGCGCCAGGCCGCCGGCGTGACCCACACCTTCGACTCCATCGGCAAGCAGGTGTGGTACGACAAGGAGGTGACGGCGTTCGTGGAGCCCGGCCGGATGCACAACCTCGCCGGGGTCAAGAGCAAGGAGCTCCTCATCTGGGTCACCCTCTCCGAGATCGTCCTCAGCCCCTCCGGCACCAAGATCGTGTTCCGCACCCCCGCGGGGCTCGGCCGCGCCTTCCCCGTCACCGCCTTCCAGCTCAAGCCCGCGGCCGAGGAGGAGGCCGCCGCCGCCGCCGCCGCCAACTGATCTGCTTAGCTTCCGGCGCCGGCGGCTGCGTGTGGGCTGCTCGATCTGGCAGCGGCGCCGCGAGATCCGGCGGTGACTCTGTGAGTTGATTCAGGTTTCCTCCGCTGTGTATGTGCAATGGTTGTGGATGATGCGGGAATAAACGGCGTCCCTGGATCCAGAATTCATGACTGTGCGCTGGTGCTGCCACAGTTTGGTTTTGGATTGATTGACAACACGTCTCTGATCTATCCAGTTTATTTATGCTCGTATCGATCACTGCTTCGTTGCCCGTTTCCTCTATGTATATGTATATGTATCAGAGGATTGCATTGCCAGTTTGTTTGCTGGAATGATGCAATTCTAGTTGCTGCGCCCTCGTCTCTTCAGATCTTGGGTCCTGACCCTCACAATGGGTCAGGGACAAGGTACAGAGACAATTCTGAAGATCTAGCTTTGTTTGCTACTTACACGTTCATGATCCGTCAATTTGGTCATGTTTTGTTGAAATTGGTCGCCTGTGAGGCGTTTTTTTTTTGGGTGGAAACTTGTGAGGTGCGTGTTGGAGGTTGGAGCAAGGCTTCAGAGGCCCAGGCCTGTTTAGTTTCTAAAATTTTGCAAAATTTTTAAAGATTCTCTGTCACACGAAGCATTAAATATAAATAAAAAATAAAATTAATTATATAGTTTAGATGAAATTCACGCGACGAATTTTTTAAGCTTAATTAGATTATGATTGGATATTAATTGTCAAATAATAGCGAAAGTGTTATTGTGGTACTTTGGCATTGAGGCAGTGCATGCGTACAGCATACCTTGCGGCTCCCTAGATGTTGAGGTGCACAGCTCGGCATCTCACTCGTGTTCATCAAAGGAGTTACGAGCTGAGCAAGGTGGTTAGCATTTAGTATAAACCTTCATGTGCAGTGCAGTACTACAACAACTACCTACTACCGAAGGTTGGCATTTAAACCTGCCTCTGCGTGCCGTAGAGGGTTGACGGCCTGCACGAACACTCCGTTCGGTCCGGCTCGCAAGCAACGGAAACCGCTCGCTTTGCAGCACATGCTGGTGCCCACATGGTATTGAATTGAAGAACTCTCAATCGAATTTGATTGCTGTGAATTTCTATCAATTCCAGGTGTTTCTCTTATCAATGTTCAGTATCGAGTCTTCGACACAATAAAGGGGTATTTGGTTCGAGCTACTAAACTTTATTAGCTAGCTACTAAATAGTTTAGTCACTTTTAGTAACTCTAAAGTTACCAGAGATAACTAAAGCTCTTTTAGTAGCTTTTAGTCATAGTGTTTGGTTAAAAAGTTACTAAAGTGACTAAAAGCTACTAAATTTATTAGCTACTGGGCGAACCAAATAGGCCCTAAGTCCTGAACGTATAAACTTGCGTGCATAGGCCTAGTTTAGTTGGGTGAAATTTAAGAATTTGGCTACTGTAGCACTTTCATTTTTATTTGGCAATTAGTATTTAATCATGGACTAATTAGGCTCAAAACGTTTGTCTCGTGATTTCTAACCAAATTGTGCAATTAGTTTTTTTTCGTCTACATTTAATGTTCCATGCACGTATCGCAAGATTCGATGTGATGGCTACTGTAGCACTTTTTGGGAAATCTTTTTGAACTAAACAAGGCCATATCTTCGGAGTATTCATCATGTCACAGATCATCATGTCACAAAGATGTTAGCAATGTGACGATCTTCCTTTTTGAAAATTACCATTTCTAGTAGCTGCCTAGTTGTTCTAGACGCTTTGTGGTTTATTTTAGGATTCCCCTCTAGTACAACGTAACTTTTAGGCACTTGCAAACTTATGCAACATCTCTACCTGATATCCATAAAATTAATAGTTTAAAGGGGAGCTAGACAAGTTTTATATTAGCTCTAATTATTGCGCAAACTGTGTTTGGGGTTGAGCTGAACTTTTTAAAGGCAAACTCTGATTGGCAACCCATTGCGCAACCACACAACCACGCGACGACTGTGCCGCCTCTGCTAGAGGTTTAGCCCTTGTTTAGTTGGACCCCAAAGTCTAAAAAGTTGCTACAGTACCTGTCACATCGAATGTTTGCGGCCCGTGCATGGAGCATTAAATGTAGACAAAAAGAAAAACTAATTGCACAGTTTGGTGGGAAATTGCGAGACGAACGTTTTAAGCCTAATTAGTCAATGTTTGGACACTATTTGTCAAATAAAAACGAAGGTGCTACAGTAGCCCCAAATTCCAAATTTCACGAACTAAACAAGGGCTTAGTGGATGTTTCTTCATCCCGACCCCAGATCTCTGGTGACAGGTTGACCTGACAATGGGTACCAGTGTGGTATGGTGGGTGGGTGGGGGAGGGGCGGAGCACCGCCAACCACTATAGTTGGAGGCGGCGTTTGGGCAAAGTAGAGGTGGGAAGGCTTGTCAGCGACGGATTAGCGAAGGGCAAGGTCGACGAGCGAGGGTGGATAACGAATTTTTGCAACGAGGCGGCGTGTCGCTAGCGGTCACGGACGGTGGTGGGAGGCGGCAGTGGGGTAGGGTCACACGTTCGCACTATAGCGCAACCAGTTGCATGTTTAGCCCTTGTTTAGTTCACGAAATTTGGATTTTGGGCTACTGTAGCATCTTCGTTTTTATTTGGCAAATAGTGTCCAAACATTGACTAATTAGGCTTAAAACGTTCGTCTCGCAATTTCCCACCAAACTGTGCAATTAGTTTTTCTTTTCGTCTACATTTAATGCTCCATACACGAGCCGCAAACATTCGATGTGACAGGCACTGTAGCAACTTTTTGGATTTTGGGGTCCAACTAAACAAGGGCTTACTCTGTCAATCTGTCCCTTTCTGAAGAGCTAGCTATGGAATTTAACAGGACGGGAGAATTTTTCTATTTAGACACTATTGTCTAGTAGTTTGCAAGGATTTGTCATTATGGGTTACAATAGAGTTGTGATTAAGGTTATAGGTTCCGGCCCTTCCATCTATTGAAATTTCAACTTATAGTTCCTTTCTGCAAGGACCCTCAAATACTTGGCCCTTATATTTAGGTGTCACAATAGGGATTATGACTAGGGATTGCATCACGGGTTGTGACTAGAGGTTGCTACATGGGTTGTGTTTAGGGGGTTGTAGGAGGGTTTGTGGTTTCGGAATTCTAGGTTTTGTTCCTTCCTTCTACTGAGCTCACAACCTTTTATTCCCTTCTACATGACCCCCACATGTCTGGCCCTATATTTAGTGGTCAAAGCAAGGGCTATGATTATATATGGTACAGAGGATTATGATTAGGGGTTGCGGCAGGGTTTGTAAATAAGGGTTGCAACATGGGATTGTGGTTAGGGTTCCATGTTCTAGCACTTCCTTCTGTTGAACTTGCAACTTTTAGTTTCCTTCTCCATGAACTCTCCTATAGTAGATGCTTGTATTTAGCATTTGCAACATGTGTTGTGATTAGGGTCATTGATTATTGGTTGTTGTGGGAGTTGTGATTAGGTGGTCGTAGCAGGTGGTGTGATTAGGGATTGCTAAAGGGTTGTGATTAGGTTTGCAATAGGGGTGTGTGATTAGAATTTCTATGTTCTACTTTGCTTAAAAATTTTAAAAAAGTTTTCTCATGAGTTCCTATAAGATTTGCCTTTTTCAATGTGCTTGGGCTAAGTTGAATAAGTAGACCATTAATTTCTTTAGGAACCATAGCTGGGCAAATCTATTGGCCTCCTAAAATTTTCTGCTCTGCCACTGCTTGTCAGGTTGGAACCTTGATAGAAGAGCGGTAGACCAAGGACTCACCACAACATGGACTAGGGGTGACCAGCAAGTCATTGATACCACCGGAAAACACTGTGTGTCATCTTGTGTGGTATCGATCACTTGAGCTCAATTCAATTGTGGATCTTTGAGAAATTTACTATCTTAGAATTGAATTGCTTGCTCTTGTCACCCTAGGCCTCAAACCTCTATCTAGAAGTTGTCTTATTAGGGTCTCTTGCGTTACTAATCAAAATTACCTAGTGCCTTTGTTTTCAATGGTCACCGACTATTCACTACTACACTCGCACCTTTTACAGCCGTGTCGTAACCTATATCACAGTCTAATTTTGGCCTCGGCAGTAAGCTATCAAGAGTGATGGTCATAGCCTTCACCGTCGGCATCTGGGACTGACTGTGGTGTACATTAACACCACTGATTGGCTTATGATCCGTCCGTGATTAGGTCCTTACTTCAGTCGCATTGGAGCACGACCCGACTGTGGATGTACACTAACACCGTCGCATTGGCAAATGATCCGATTGTGTTGAGGCTATCAAAACTATCGTGTGGGCACATCAACCGCCTGTGTAGTGGTCACCAGCACCGTTGCCTTGTACTTCGACCCGACTATCAGCGGTGCGGGTTCACTGTCGGTTCGACGGCCGAGACGCCTGTGTAGAGGTTAACACCACCGTCGCGTCAATGTATGATCCGCCAGTACAAAGGTCATGGTCATCGTCGCCTTGCACCACGATCCGCCTTTGATGATCATTTAGTCGGTGTTGGGTTACTAAAGGATTTAGCGGTGATATACTTTTGATCCCTAGTGCATCATACGTATAGCGACGGTGACAGAATTTCATCCGGTTTCACAATAGTTACTAATTCAGCTGGGCCCTTAATAGCTTCATGAACACAAAGCGTACAGATATATAATCATTACATCCATAAATCATGTTCACAACACAAGAGTACTTTTTACAATAACAATGGACGCTACCATAACATCTTTCTCAACTGATGTCCTAACACAAGCTGTACATAGAGCATACTAAAGGTACTGATGTATACATACTTACATAATGAAATGAAGTACTTGTGCTCCTTCTATGTGGTGCTCCTGCTTGCAAGGCAAAATGAATATAATTAGTGCATCCTTCGGATTGGTAGCCAATGCATCATGGAACCTCTCTTATTCATCTCTGATCCACAACCTGAACAAAGCAGCAGAATTAATAACATTGAACATACCATTCCTTTAGTTAACAAGCCAAAATTGGCCTATACATACATAGAATGAAAACAACTGCCTACCTGAACAAAGATTGTCGTGATGACGAAATGTAGGAAATGCACCTTTACTGTTCTGCTAATGACTCCATGAACAAGGGAACATAAGAAAGATAGTAAGGCCTTTTCATATGGAAACGCCCTCTTGATCTACAAAAGTGGATGACATAGGCATGGATGACTTGAACCTTTCTACGGTCCATGGCATATGCAATCAATGTTCTATCCTTCCCAACAAGGAAAATGAAATTTCATTCTAGGTGAATTGTAATCACTCTGTACTCCTCATCACAAAGCTCAGAACCAACTTTAATATTCATGCATCCAAACAGTTCCTCCGTGTCCACAACATGCTTCAAACTCTAGTTATTAGTACAATAGTCTTCAAGTATCCACACTAAAAGCTAAGACCTATTGCGAAATTTAGCACATCACACACACATGTGACCCTAAGCTTGATGGATAGACATTTTAGCACCACCTAGTTTAGAAATTGTCCTCCATGTCTTTCCCTCCATATCCACAGCAACTATCGCAGTGTACTCAAGCATGTGCATACAACTATTAAGAAAAACACTTCTCGATTTTGAACGTAGAAGAATACTACGCTCATCACATTTATATTCCTTAAAGATCCATGCTATAGTTTAGATGAGTAGATCTCCACACCTACGCACGCACCCTCCACCTCAACAAATTCAATCACATGGTGCGAGGATGTTGGGTCAAAACCTAAGCGAGCCTGACCAACAGAACGGAAGCTACGCGGTAGTACATGCCATTTGTGGATCGCCGGATTGCAGACAACATAGCGACGTAATCCATCAGGCCTAACACACCAACAAAGGATGAGGCCGCTGCAACAATCTGAGACTAGGACTTTTATAAGGGGGAAGGGCAAGAAGGACAAGGAGGGCCATTCACCGGTGATGCTGGTGAAGTTGCGATTGCCCTTCCATCAGTTGACATAGAAGAAGCCGACGATAGTCTATGAAAGCTTCTTATGTTGATAAGAATTGGAGATGACGCGCCTCTAGGAGCGATAGACATACTTGCAGCAGCACAAGGACCGAGCAGGAAGGTAGCGGAAGATGTCGGCAAGCACATCATCTGAGAGGATGTCCACTCCGTTCCTGATGTTAGGGGCCTCCTTCATCTGGAAGGACACCACTAGCCGAAGAGATGAGGATGCCCTGCCATGGAATTGCATCAATAAACATTAGTAAGGAGATGAGTTTCAAGGAGAAGGGATGGCAATGCAAGTAAGGCCTTATTACATTTTCCTTTGGATCTGGCGGCGTGAGCACGAGTGGCAACGCTGGTGATAGTAGCAGCTCATTCGCTGGTGGATCTATGCGGGTGTTGGTATATATTAATGCACACAGAATAATCCGCAAGTGCACAGATATTATGCCGATGTAGCACTTCACCGAGAGTAAAACTAGTTTTATATCGAACTCGAGGAAACGCATGTGAGAATAACTAAATCTAACTTAACCCAATTTCATAATCAAGGCTAGATAATAGGAGCGTAGAGGAGATCATAGGGGTCTTCTAGTTCTAACTTCGGTAAGCTTTATATTATCTTGGGTTATATTGATGTTTATAATGGTCGGTAACTACCATCAATAATTCCCCCAAGCTTACCCTTTGCTAGTCCCTTAGCAAAGCTAAACTTAGCATGGATCTGAAATTTAGGGTCGTAACAACTCCTCAAAAGTACACATGCATTCAAACAAGAATTCTCCTCCGGATTAGACCAAACTGATCTAACTTTCAAACTTACTCATATTACCTTCATCTATGGGGCTCATGGCCTTCACTTGGGTCTTAAGCAATTGAAAGACAAAGCAATCAAGTCAAGCACTCTGTCTTATGTTCTTTGTTCAACCATTATTCCAGAGTTTTTGTAAGTTTTCAAAATAAAACTTAGAGATTCTACTATATGACACTCTCAAGTCTCTCAAAATATGTGGTATTTATGGATCCTCACCAAGGCAATAATGATGTTATGCCTTTCTTCCTACAACTAATGCTTATATGGAGCTCATAGGAAGTGTGATAACATGAAAGAGCATACTTGCAATACATAATTGTAAAGTCAAACATCGGATCCAAAGAGAGTTGAGTCATACAATTAGATCAAGATGTGCATGTGTGTGGAATATATGGTGGATGTATATGGTAGCTAGCCTAATTCTAATATGCTCCTTGAAAACATATCTCTCTTTTGAAACTTGAAAATATTTGCAAGAAAACATGGGCTATCTTCTTCATCTTCTTTTTTCCTAGGCGGGCATCTGAGTACCCATTGTTTTCAATATCTCGGACACTTGTCCATTTTTTCATCTCTCTTTTTTTATGAATAGCTTTTGCATAGCCCCATGCTTCTTGTTTGGAATGAAAACTTTTGAGAGATAGCAAAAAGAACTTGGAGCATTTATTTGGTGGATATCTATGAAGAATATTTTTGGTGTTTACTCCTAGTGTAGGAGTAAAACATTTTTAGGTGGATCTTGATGGAAAGCATGTTTTTTGCGCCTACCCCCAATGTAGGAGTAGTGCATATGTGGGTGGTGTGTACGTGATCTTGATTTTAAGAGCAAGACAAACCTCTCATAAGGCATCAACAAAGCTTGACTAAACTCAATGCAAAACAAGCAGCATATATGAGTGAAAGTTTTTCTAATCTAAATATCATATATGGCTCTGGTAGGAATGCAAGCTTTGTCATATAAGGAACTCATCATGTAGGATTTTCATATTTTTCAAAGGATAAATCTCCAGAAATTTAGTATCACTAGGAACAAGATAAACAACAGCTCAGACCTTCTCATATCATATCCGTCAATTGCCTAGACTTAGATCAAGCATTGGTACCCACGAGTTTCAAGTTCAGAGTAAATTCTCATGTCAAATCAATCACATCCAAAACTTGGGAGAATTCAAGACTAAAAACTAGGTACTTGAAAGGAATTACAATAGATCAACTATTCACCATTTCCATCACGTGAGTTCATCTTCAAGCTTTATTTATTTATTGACTCTTAAAAACAAACTAAAGCACACCTTAAGCAAACAATATATACACTCTTTTTATTTGGTTTCCATCATTTTTTTCTCATACCATAGTAATATATATATAAAAGACAAAGGCAAATTTTCATTTTATTTTCTTAGTTTACCATTTTTTTAACTAATACAAATTCGACAATTAAATAAACTAAAGAAAATAATAAAATACTAGAAAGAAAACTTACCTTAGGTAAATGGGGGCTCCTTCCCGAAGCTGGGTGTTGGTATGGTCCTTCAGCGAGGCGGGTGGTTAATGTGGAGATGGCCAAACAAGTAGTTCCAGTTGTCATTCTCCTGTTGCTGTTGTTGCTGGATGGCGACGAGGCGTTGTCCTGCTTCTTCTTGCCACTAGGAATGTTGGTGAAGAGTGTTCTAGATCTCCTGTTGGTTCTCCTCGATGGTGGTGAGGCTAGTGTCGAAATGAGCGTACTCCATCTACTGCTCATGATAACCTGTGGGATGGTCGTGGTAGCCACGGGTAGAGAAGAACATGCGTCCTCCTTGGTGGCTACTAGAGACCTCCTCATAAGACTACTGTTGGTAATAGTCAAAATTGTCGTCTTGCCATTGCCCACTTGGGCCCTATTGCCAGGAACTCTCTAAATGATGTGGAGAAGGCTGCTCCCACCCAGCATGCTCGGGTTGGTGCATACAGGAAGATCCCAACTTGTCCTAACATACATGCTAAGGAAGGTGAACCTAGGAAGGTCTTGCTTGATCAAATCCTATGTAGTTGGTGAAGGCAGGGCCTTTTGGAATGGGGTCGTCTCCACAATACCAAGGCTGCAGGTTGCGAGTGATCCTTGTAGAGGAACTCCTGCGAGGTGCTTGCTCTATTTTCTACAAATCAAAGACAAACGAATCTACCACATATAGACCAAGGTTCTGGTCTGGTAACAGAAATTCATTTATGTAGTCCATATACATCATGACTATTTTCCCATCCTTGCCCTTTTTTAACATGTGTGCAAGATTAAAATAGCCATAATCAATAATCCATCGGGGACTATCAATGTATGTAATAGAAGCGTTTGCTAGTAAACCCAAATTTCTAGCTATGCGGGTGACCAAAGAAGTGCACCCAACATTTCCCTTAAGTCCAGGAATTTCTGCCCACTGTGTCATCATGAATTTTACAGGTGAAACCTTCTTTCTTTTAACCATAGCATAGAGCAGTTTAAGTTCATCATTCCTTACTGTGCGGAAATCATTTCTAGGAAAAAGAGAAAATCCTAGACATTTGTGCATGAACCGCAAAGTAGGGTGGTGAATGTCATTGGTGCGAGGGTGGTAGCAAACAATTTCTTTTGATATCTCTCTCCAAAACTTTGTCCTATTAAAATCTTGTATAGCCGAGTCTACATCAATTGTGCACTGAGTAGGAAATCCTAGAAGCTCACTAAAGTTGTTCCAAGGAAAAGAAAATTCTTTCTCAAAGAACCTAAATGAGACTTCCAAGTCGGTGGTTTGTAAAGTGCATAAAAATTCAATAGTCAAAAGCTTGCACCCTAACTCATCTATTTCCCATGCATCCTCCCATCCTACAACCTTGAAAATAAGTTTAAATTCAGAGTCCATGCCTATGGACTGAAGTAGGGCTGGATCGAAGGCAGGGGTGAGGACAAAATCCAAGTCCTTTAGCTTCTTGTAGATGTTTGTCTCCCTATTATCCTAGAGCTTGAGCTGCTTTCCTTGTAGAAGAACATTCCTCTCCATGGGGGCTGATCAAGATGGTGCTCCAATAGCGGGTGACGGAGGATCAACCTCCATGTCGGTGCTTACTTGGGATGAAGAACTTCTTGTTGAACAGAACGATATCGCCCGCTTGAGTTTGCCGGCGATCTTTCTCATGTTCCTGCAAAATAGACAAAAACAACACAACTCATGGAACGGGATTAGGAAAATAAAAATGTTAGTGGTTAGCCGTTCCAAAAGTCAGACGTCTAGAGGTTAGTCCTCCAATATTGCCTAGTGAATATTCTAATCAGTATTTTGGTATGTCTTCCACCCTAATTCTTTTTAATTTCCTCTCTTGATTTGGACAGCACTACCACTCTTAAATTCTATTTTTCTTGCTTAAATTTAGCAGCACCTCTTCCTCTCTTTCTCAAGATTTTAACACTACTTTCCTACTCAAACTTCTTCTCACTCTTTCTTCTTCTCACACCGGACGCTAAATAAAAAATGACCGGACGCTGAGCTGCAGCGTATGGTGGAGTACAATAAGCATCCTTGCCCGACCAGACGCGTCCGCTGATATCGGACCCGACGCTGCCAGCGTCCGATCGACTGTCCTGCCGTATACTGCTTTTTCTGATTCACACCGGACACGTCCGATGTGGCGACCGGACATGTCCGGTCACCATACCAGACGTGTCCGATCACTCTGTAACCAACGCGACTAACTCCTCTTCGACTCTATCTTCTTCACCCTTGCTCAAATGTGCCAACCACCAAGTCTATCACCTTGTGCACATGTGTTAGCATATTTTCACAAACATTCTCAAGGGTGTTAGCACTCCACTAGATCCTAAATGCATATGCAATGAGTTAGAGCATCTAGTGGCACTTTGATAACCGCATTCCGATACGAGTTTCACCCCTCTTATTAGTACGGCTATCAAACCTAAATGTGATCACACTCTCTAAGTGTCTTGATCACCAATACAAAACAACTCCTATGGTTTATACCTTTGCCTTGAGCTTTTTGTATTTCTCTTTCTTCTTTCCAAGTCCAAGCACTTGATCATCATCATGTTATGATCTTCATTTGCTTCACCACTTGGAATGTGCTACCTATCTCATGATCACTTGATGAACTAGGTTAGCACTTAGGGTTTCATCAATTCACCAAAACCAAACTAGAGCTTTCAATCTCCCCCTTTTTTGTAATTGATGACAACACTTACACAAAGATATGAATTGAAATTCAATTGAATCTATGTTGCTTGCCCAAGCATATTTACCATGTGTAAAAGGATATGGACAAGTTTCATGAACCCCAAATGGTAGCAATTGCTCCCCCTACATATGTGCTAAGAGTTTGGATTGTAGCTTGCACATATGCTTAGATAGGAAATATAGGAGTCAATGTCTACCAAATGATGCTAAGGTATAAAAGATGGACCTTTGAAGCGTGATACCAATCGGAGTGCACCAATATACCATCCTTAGCACCATGGTTAGCTCAATACCACTTGGAAACAATACTTGGAAAAGAAAGTTATCTAGTGATTTCATTTCATCATTTAATCTTACAACTAACATACATCACACAAGCATGGATGTTGAAATTTAATACTTGTGCCATGCAAGCAAACATATGAAATGCACATTCAAATGCACCATCTAAGTTCATGAGCTTGCTCCCCCTACTTGTGTGCTCAAAATTTTAGTTGATCCCTTTCCTTTGTCATATCTCTCCCCCTATGTCATATATCAAGATATCTTTATGTTTCTCTCCCTTTATGATATTATGATATTTCTTCCCCTTTTTCACTATCTTTGCTACTATGTTTGTTTCTCTCCCCCTTTGTCATCAATGACCACAAAGGTTCTAAATATAGATAGTATTACTTTAGGGTCAAGATTATCAATGTCAATCAATGGGGTGAGGATCATTTTCCAAAATTTGGTCCAATCTAGATTATTTGCCAAAGATATTTAACTCGGTTTGATCCAAGGACAAGCTTCTTCACATCTCCAAATAAGGGTTATCTTGTACCATGTTGAGTTAGACACTTATAGCTCATTTTCTAGATAAAACACTAGGTTTACAAGCCCATAAACATGTCATATGCAACCACTAGATCAAGTCAAGCATAGAAGCAATAGTGATACCATATAGACATCAAAATCATTTGATTTTCATGAATGAGCCTAATAAAATAGAACCACTTGAAAGGTCCTAATAAAATTGAAAATGTGACTAGATGCACTAATCATGTCCTTAGCAAAGATGTATGTCATGCCAATCAACTTTTACCATGGATTGCTCGAAGGAGAGGCATGTCATATGAGTGGGGAGTGCATCAACACATATTTGAGAAATCCAATATGTTCAACTCATTCCTTAGCTTGCAAAACCTTTTCTTATCCAATGGCTTGGTGAATATATCAGCAAGTTGATCTTTGGTGCCTACACTCTCAATGCAAATGTCCTCTTTTTATTGGTGATCTCTTATGAAATAGTGGCGGACATCAATGTGCTTTGTTCTTGCATGTTGAACCGGATTGTTGGTCAACTTGATTGCACTCTCATTGTCACATATCAATGGCACTTTCTTGAACTTGATTCCAAAGTCACTCAAAGTGGCCTTCATCCAAAGTACTTGTGCACAACAACTACCGATGGATATTTATTCGACTTCGGCGGTTGATAATGCAACACTATTTTGCTTCTTTGATGACCATGAAACAAGTGATCTTCCCAACAATTGACATGTGCCCGAGGTGCTCTTCCTTTTAACCTTGCATCCCGCATAATCTGAGTCAGAGTAACCAACTAGCTCAAACTTTGCTCCTTTGGGATACCACAAACCAACATTTGGTGTATGCTTCAAGTACCTCAATATCCTCTTTGTAGCCTTCAAATGACTTTCTCTTGGTGAGGCTTGAAATCTTGCACACATGCATACACTAAATATGACATCCGGCCTTGATGTGGTCACATAGAGTAGGCTTCTAGTCATAGACCGATACAACTTTTGATCCACCATATTTCCACTTGCATCACTATCCAAGTTGCCATTGGTTCCCATTGGTGTGCTAATGACTTTGCTATCACACATGCCAAATTTTTTGATCATGTCCTTGATATACTTGCCTTGACTTATAAAAGTACCGTTCTTCAATTGCTTGATTTGAAGCCCAAGGAAGTAACTCAACTCTCCAATCATGGACATCTCAAACTCATTAGCCATCATCTTTCCAAACTCATCACAAAATTCTTGATTGGTTGATCCAAATATGATATCATCAACATATATTTGCAACACAAATAGATCTTTTCCAATCTTCTTGATGAAAAGAGTGGTGTCAACCTTGCCCATTGTGAACCCTTTAGAGAGTAGGAAATCCCTCAATCTCTCATATCATGCTCTAGGTGCTTGCTTCAAGCCATACAATGCCTTCTTCAACTTGTACACGTGGTTGGGCTTCTTGTCATCTTCAAAATCAGGAGGTTGCTCAACATATACTTCTTCATTGATGTAGCCATTGAGAAATGCACTCTTAACATCCATTTGATAGAGAGCTTGATGTTGTGGGCACAAGCATAGGCTAGCAAGATTCTAATTGCTTCCAATCTAGCAACCGGGGCATATGTTTCACCAAAGTCAAGACCTTCAACTTGTGTATAGCCTTGTGCTACTAATCTTGCTTTATTCCTTACTACTATCCCATCTTGATCTTGCTTGTTTCTAAAGACCCATTTAGTTCTAATCACATTGTGTCCCTTTGGTCTTTCTACCAACTCCCATACTTGATTTCTTGTGAAGTTGTTTAGCTCTTCATGCATAGCATTGACCCAATCAACATCCTTCAAAGTTTCATCTATCTTCTTTGGTTCAATGGATGACACAAATGAGAAGTGTTCACAAAATGATGCCAATCTTGATCTTGTTTGTACACCTCTTGAAATATCACCAATGATAGTGTCCAAAGGATGATCCCTTGCAACATTGGTTGGTTGGAGGATTGGAACTTGATTGCTTGCACTTGCTTGATCATTGGGTTGAGATAATGTAATAGTCACTTGATCTTGTTCATTGTCATGAGAGCCACTTGTACTAACTTAATTTGTATCATCTTGCACATTTGAGTTAGAGAGCACTTGCACTTGATCATCTTCTTCATCATTCACTTGCCTAGGCCTCAATTCACCAATATCCATGTTCTTCATGCCATTTGAAAGTTGAATGCCTCTAACATCTTCCAAGTTCTCATTCTCTACTTGTGAACCCTTGGTTTCATCAAATTCAACATCATGAACTTCCTCAAGAGTACCACTATTTAAATTCCAAACTCTATATGCTTTGCTTGTAGTGGAATAACCAAGTAGGAATCCTTCATCACATTTCTTGTCAAACTTGCACAATCTTGTGCCTTTCTTCAAGATATAGCATTTGCAACCAAAGACTTGAAAATATGCAATGTTGGGCTTTCTACCATTCAAGAGCTCATATGGTGTCTTCTCTTTCAATGGGTGACAATAGAGGCGGTTGCTACAATAGCAAGCCATGTTGATAGCTTCGGCCCAAAAAGATTGACTCACATTGTACTCACTAAGCATAGACCTTGCCATATCAATGAGTGTTCTATTCTTCCTCTCAACAAGGCCATTTGATTGTGGAGTGTACTTGGCCAAGAATTGATGTCTAATTCCAAATTCATCACACAACTCATCAATTCTAGTGTTCTTGAACTCACTACCATTGTCACTTCTAACTCTCTTGATGGTTGTTTCAAATTCATTGTGAATGCCTTTGACAAATAATTTGAATGTTGCAAACACATCACTTTTGTCCACTAGAAAGAATACCCATGTGTATCTAGTGTAGTCGTCCAATATCACAAAGCCATATTTGTTTCCATCGATACTAGTGTATTGTGTTGGCCCAAACAAATCTATGTGCAATAACTCAAATGCTTTACTAGTGCTCATCATGCTTTTCTTAGGATGGGTGTTTCCAACTTGTTTGCTGGCTTGACAAGAGCTACAAAGCTTATCCTTTTCAAACACAACATCTTTCAAGCCTTTAACTAAGTCATGCTTAACCAATTTGTTCAATTATTTCATTCCAACATGACCAAGCCTTCTATGCCATAACCAACCCATGCTAGACTTAGTGAACAAGCATGTGGACAATCTGGCTTCACTAGCATTGAAATCAACCAAGTATAGATTCTCATATCTAAAGCCTTTGAAGATCAAGTTAGAGCCATCTACACTTATGATCTCTACATCATCTACCCCAAATATGCATTTGAATCCAAGATCACACAATTGTGCCATGGATAGCAAATTGAAGTTCAAGCTTTCTACTAGCAACACATTTGATATGCTCATGTCATTGGATATTGCAATCTTACCAAGCCCTTTGACCTTGCCTTTGCCATTGTCACCAAATGTGATACTATCATAACCATCATTGCCATTGGTGTTGATTGAGTTGAACATTCTTGCATCACCGGTCATGTGTTGAGTGCACCCACTATCAAGAACCCAATGCCTTCCTCCGGCTTTATAATTGACCTACAAGAGAAGATCAATTCTTTTTAGGTACCCAAACTTGCTTGGGTCCTTGAAGGTTAGTCACTAGGCTCTTTGGTACCCAAATGGCTTTCTTCTTTGAGTCCATCCATGGTTTACCAATGAACTTAGCCTTCATACCATTTGTACCCTTAGTAAGCATATAGCATGAATCAAGCTTAATGGAGGATACATTAGCATTTTTGCTCTTGTTTTTGCATTCTTGCTCTTTGTGACCCACTTGCTTGCAACTAGTGCAAAACCGACCATTGTTCTTCACAAAACTAGTCTTGTGAGGAGCAAAGGCCGCCTTGCCTTTCTTGGGGGTATAGCCCAATCCTTCTTTGTAGAGAGAAGCTCTTTGGCTACCTAAGCACATAAGCAAGTGGTCCTCACTACCATAAGCCTTAGCTAAGGTGTGAGTGAGCTTAGTGACCTCCTTCTTGAGGTTCTCATTCTCAACCACTAGTGAGGCATCACAAGTGAGACCATTAGTACTAGATGAGGTAGAAGTGGAAGTGCTACAAGAAGGGTTAGTAGGAGCAACAATGATAGGCATAGATAGTGATTCATCAATTGTATCACAAGTTAAACCTACATTGCAGTTTCAACACGCTTCTTTTTATTTTGCTCATCAAGCAAAGAGGAATGAGCCTTTTCAAGCTTTTTGTGAGCCTTGCCAAGCTTCTTATTGGCTTCCTCTAGCCTCTCATGAGATGCATTAAGCTCATCAAAGGCTTGCTTAAGGGCTTTTAGTTCCTTATGCAAGCTTTTTGCATTCCCTTCTCTTGATATCAAAGTGTTCTCTAGCATCTTCTAGCATGTCAATTAATTCATCCTTAGTAGGTTCATCATCATCACTATCACTATCATTTTCATTTTCATGTTCATTATCATCAACATGTTCTTCATCACTTTCATCATCACAAGATTGTACCTTAGTGGCCTTAGCCATGAAGCATGATGAAGATTCAAAGAAAGAAGGCTTCTCATTGATAGCAATGCTTGCAAGAACCTTCTTCTTGGTGGTCTTGTGATCATCACTATCATCATCATCATCACTTGAGGAAGCATCACTATCCCAAGTGACTACATATGAACCACCCTTCTTCTTCTTGAAGGCCATCTTGTCCTTCTTCTCTTTCTTTTCCTTCTTGTCCTTCTTCTTGTTCTTCTTGTTGTCATCATCATTGTCACTATTGTATGGGCATTGAGCAACAAGATGATCTTTGCTTCCACACTTGAAGCACCTTCTTGACTCTTCTTTGTTCTTGGATGAAGACTTCTTTCTTCTAGCATGGTAGCCCTTCTTCACCATGAACTTGCCAAATCTCTTGACAAATAGAGCCATCTTATCATCATCATCATCATCCCAAGATTCATCTTCTTCACTTGATGTCTCTTGCTTAGCTTTGCCCTTGGATGATGTGGCTTTGAATGCCACGCTCTTCTTCTTCTCATCCTTCTTCTCATCTTTCTTCTCCTTCTTTTCTTCCTTCTCATCATCATCTCTATATGTATCATCGGTCATTATATCTCCCAACACTTGGTTTGGTGTCATGGTGTCCAAACCACTCCTTACTAGAATAGTGACCAATATGCCAAATCTTGAAGGTAAGCATCTTAAGAACTTGTGGGAGAAGTCCTTATCCTTCACTTCTTCTCCAAGTGCTTTGAGATCATTGATAAGCACTTGAAGCCTATGGAACATCTCCGGCACACTCTCATCATCCTTCATCTTGAAGCTTGCAAACTTTTCTTTGAGAATGTAAGCCTTTGCACCCTTCATGGCTTGAGTGCCCTCAAATGACTCTTCCAACTTCTTCCATGCCTCATGAGCCATCTCAATATTTTTGACTTAGCTCAAATGTTCTTTCATCAATTGCATCATGAATAGCACTTAGAGCAATGTCATTGTTTTGGAGAAGTACTTCTTCGGCCGCGGTGGGATTCTCTAGATCTTCAATCTCAATTTTTGTTTCTACCACCTTCCAAACCTTCCTATTGATTGACTTGATATAAGTTGTCATCTTGGCCTTCCAATAGGGATAGTTCGAGCCATCAAATTAGGGTGGCTTCTTGGTGTTGTTGATTTGAGCCATTTTAACACCGAAGGTTGTTAAGCCTCAAATAACGGTGACCTCGGCTCTGATACCACTTGAAAGGTTCTAATGGTTAGAGGGGGTGAATAGCCTAATAAAAATTTCTACAACAACACTTAACGAAAGGTTAGACAATTATGAGGCGAAGCAAGTGTTGCGCTAGCCTACTCAAAATGCAAGCCACCTACCATAATTCTAGTTTAGATAGTATCTATTCACACAATAGCTATGACACTACTCTATGTTAGTGTGCTCTCAAAGGCTAACTAAAGAGCCACACTAACCAAGCAAGCAAGCTCTCACAACTAGCTACACTAAAGCGCTTGGCAACTAGTTTGCGGTAATGTAAAGAGAGTAAGCAAGATAGTTATACCGCCGTGTAGATGAAGAAACCAATCAATCACAAGGATGAATAACAATGAAGACCAATCACCTCGGAATCAATGATGAACACAATGATTTTTTACCGAGGTTCACTTGCTTGCCGGCAAGCTAGTCCTCGTTGTGGTGATTCACTCACTTGGAGGTTCACGTGCTAATTGGCTTCACACACCAAACCCTTAATAGGGTGCCGCACAACCAACACAAGGTGAGGATCACACAAGCCATGAGCAATCCACTAGAGTACCTTTTGGTGCTCCGCCAGGGAAAGGTCAAGAACCCCTCACAATCACCACAATTGGAGCCGGAGACAATCAACACCCTCTGCTCGACGATCTTCGCTGCTCCAAGCCGTCTAGGTGGCGGCAACCACCAAGAGTAACAAGCGAATCCTGCAGCGAAACATGAACACCAAGTGCCTCTAGATGCAAACACTCAAGCAATGCACTTGGATTCTCTCACAATCTCACAAAGATGATGAATCAATGATGGAGATGAGTGGGAGGGCTTTGGCTAAGCTCACAAGGTTGCTATGTCAATGAAAATGGCCAAAAGTTATGAGCTACAGCTGGCCATGGGGATTAAATAGAAGCCCCCATGAAATAGAGCCGTTATACCCCTTCACTGGGCATAATGCGGGGTGACCGGACGCTCCGGTCCAACTGACCGGACGCAGCACCAGATGCACCGGTCGTGAATACCGGACGTGTCCGGTAGCTCCCAGACTGCCACGTGTCTAGTTCAAACCAACATAGCCATTGCTACCTAATCTACCGATGACCGGACGCTCACATCGGACGCTGAATCACAAATGACCGGACGCTGAGCCACAGCGTCTAGTGGAGTACAATAAGCATCCTTGCCCGACCGGACGCGTCCGGTGATACCGGACCGGATGCTGCCAGCGTCCGATCGACTGTCCTACCGTATACTATTTTTTCTGATTCACACCGGACACGTCTGGTCGCTGAGTTTGTCACCAAATACCGGACGTGTCCGGTCACCATACCGGACGCGTCCGGTCACTCTGTAACCAGCGCGACTAATTTCTCTTCGACTCTATCTTCTTCACCCTTGCTTAAATGTGCCAACCACTAAGTGTATCACCTTGTGTATATGTGTTAGCATATTTTCACAAACATTTTCAAGGGTGTTAGCACTCCACTAGATCCTAAATGCATATGCAATGAGTTAGAGCATCTAGTGGCACTTTAATAACCTCATTCCGATACGAGTTTCACCCCTCTTAATAGTACGGCTATCAAACCTAAATGTGATCACACTCTCTAAGTGTCTTAATCACCAAAACAAAATAGCTCCTATGGTTTATACCTTTGCCTTGAGCTTTTTGTTTTTCTCTTTCTTCTTTCCAAGTCCAAGCACTTGATCATCATCATGGTATCATCATCATGTTATGATCTTCATTTGCTTCACCACTTGGAATGTGCTACCTATCTCATGATCACTTGATAAACTAGGTTAGCACTTAGGGTTTCATCAATTCACCAAAACCAAACTAGAGCTTTCAGTCTCGGAGATGGAGACCTTAATGGCTACACTTGCTTTTCACGCCACTCCAAATTAGAGTATTGTTCTAGTCTTAGCTTGAAGGTGAATCACTCTTCCTTTCCATTGATATGGAATTTGATTTCTCCAGCTCTGACATCAATGTGAGCATTTGTAGTGCTCAGGATGTGTCTCCCAAGAATGAGGGGTGTCTTCATGTCTTCCTGCATGTCAAGTACTACGAAATCTATAGGAACAAAAAAGTTTCTTATTTTTACCAGAATATTTTTGGTGATTCCCGCAGGGTAGCGGACCGATTGGTCGCCTAGTTGCAAACTCATTGATGTTGGCGTGAGTGTTGAATAGTTGAGCTTGTCGAAGATCTTTTTTGGACATGACACTGACACTTGCTCCAAGATCGCATAACGCATTTTCGAAGTTCTAGCTCCCGATTAAGCAATCGATACTGGGCCACCCTGGATCCTTCTTCTTGATAGGTGAAGTATTTAGGATGTCCGCACTACACTCCTTTGTTAACTTAATTACCTCAGTGGAAGGCAGTGGTCTTTTGTTGTTGAGGATGTTTTTGAGATACTTCGCATAGGTAGGTACCTGTATGGCATCTAGCAACGGAATATTGATATATAGCTTTTGAATTACCTCTATGAACTTACCAAACTGCTCATCTATTTTGGCTTTCTGATTTCTATGTGGAAACGGTAGGAGAGTCGTGTCATGAAAATCTTGTTGTAATTCTTGCTCTTGTGGCCCAAATTCTTCAACTTCATCGGTTGTTTTCTTCTCTTCCTGTGCTGCCACTGGTTCTTACCTGTCCTTGTTGAATATGGTGGATCACGAGTAGACTTGCCACCTCTTGTAGTTATGGCATGTACCTTCTCAAGGTTAGTGGCAAAAGGCAGAGCAGTAGCCAACTGGGCTAATTGGGATTCTATCTTTTTATTATGGCTAAGTTGGTCTTTTATAACAGAAGAAAAAATATCCATTTTAGTATTTATGCTTTCTAGGACCTTATCATTAAAAGCAAGCTTCTTAGAAATATTCTCATTATCCTAGCTTGTTCTAAGATCAGGTCTCTCAAGGATGGTTGCTTAGGAGTAGTATAACTATTACCTAGGTACTTACCTTGGTAAGTCGACCGTTGTTGTTGATTCCTCCCTTGTCTCTAATGTTGTGGAGCAGAGTTGTTGATGATGATGTTTGCATCCTCCTGATATTTAGGGAATTCAACCCCAAATATTCTCCACATACATTCTGAGCATTGAATGCATCTTGAATAGCCTAACGATCTTTCTTGTAATTGGCTCACTGTTTAAGTCAATTCAACAATACGTCCATCTTGGTTGACAGTGCACACACCTCTTCTAGTACTTCTTCACTCTTATTACATAATTGAATGTTGCATGATGACCAGCCCTGATTAGAGGCTATCTTTTCCATAAGAGTTTCAGCTTTTCCAAGGGTGAGTGACATAAATGATCCTCTAGCAGTGGCATCGAGTTGTTCATGAGCTTTTTGAGTTAATCCATGGTAGAAACTTTGCATGAGCAACCAATCTTCCATCCCATGATGAGAACAATTTGAAATGTATTCTTGAAAACGTTCCCATGCTCCTAGAATAGTTTCTCCTTTCTGCTATTGGAAGTTTGAAATCTTTCATCTTAAGGCATTGGTCTTGCCTACAGGGAAGAACTTTTCTAGAAAGGCCTTTGAGCATCTTGCCCAAGTGTTGATGTGATCTTTGTTGATGTAGAACCACTAATTTGCTCTTCCCACTAGTGAGAATGGAAACAGGCAAAGTAGTAAGATGTCTTGAGCAACGTCCTTGATGACGACTATGCTGCTAATCTCCAGAAAATTCTGAAGGTGAGCACTAGCATCTTCATGTGCCTTTCCGCTGAATGGAGTAGCTTGCACCATGTTGCTGAGGCTTCACTTGAGCTCAAACTCAAGATTGTTGGTTTTGAGTCTTGGTATAGTGCGGATGTTCTCAATGCTTGGAGTAGAGAATTCACGTAGAGTCTTCTCAGCCATGACTTCAGGAACCGGTGTTAAGCTTCCTCTTGATTCGATTGATTCTTATTGGAAATTGTTGGTGAATCACAACCAAGTCTGCAATACCCTGTATAAGATATGAACAAAGACAAACAAGTGTAAGCCTACTAAAGCAAAGGTTATCATTTTATCAATAAGTATTTATTTGATCAATTCTCTTTAGCCATGTGCCCCATCCCCAGCAACGGCGCCAGAAATGCTTGTTGGCATTTCATAGCATCACTTGTAACTAGGTTGTCATCCCTAGCATAATGCCATAAATGCATGGTTGGTAATTATTAATGACACTTGTAAACTTTAGTGAAAAATATATATATTAAAGTATCCGCAAGCGCACAGATAATATACCATTGTAGCATTTCACCCAGAAGTATACCAGGTATCGTTAATTATATTTTTACCATAGGGAGAAGCTTATGTAGTGGTGTTAGCATAGAGATATTGAGAAATGTGTATACTTATGATAATAATCACTCTCGTGCTATTGTAAGGGTAAGTCAAAGGGTAAATTGAAGGGGATCGTGATGCCTAAGAGGGGGGGTGAATTAGGCAACTTAAAATTCTAACTCTAAACTATGGCCTCTTTTAATAACCTTAGCAAAACCTATGCAAAAGACAAACTATCTAAATATGCAACTACGGTTTTGCTAATGTGTTGCTATCTCTACCGCAAAAGGAGTAATGCAATCAATGTAAATGTGGAAGCTAAAGAGCAAGGTAGAGATATGCAAACTCCCATCGATGACTCCGTTATTTTTACCGAGGTATCGAGAAGCGCGCAAGCTTCCCCCAAGTCCTCGTTGGAGCCCCTCACAAGGAATCCCTTGCAAGGGCCAAGCTCCCAGTCGGGTAACTCTGTGGATAGCCTTGGGCCTTCCCCACACACAAGTGGGTCTCCGACGTACCTTCCAGCAAGCCTCTCCTGGATGCTCTCCGCTATCTTCACTATCAAGCTTCCGACCAAAACGCCACAGGCCTTGTTCCCTCTGGTACATGGTGGCGGCCACACCACAAACGCGGTTGGTGTAATCTCGCAAGACTACAAGCCCTCCCGATGTACAACAATGGTGCGCGCAAGCACCGCGTGGTAAGAGGTATGCAAACCTCACTAAACACTAGGCCTAAACCTAGAGCAAGCGCATAAGCGGTGGTCTAATCAACCTAAGCACTTTGCAAAGCACCTATGCTAATCACCTAATAAAACACTAAGCACTATGCAAGTGGAGATCACTAAAATGGTGTATCAACACCCTTGGTATGTTTTCTTAGCTCCACACACCTCAAATGGTCGGTTGGGGGGTCTATTTATAAGCCCCACTGAGAAAGTAGCCGTTGGGGACGAAATCCCGCTTTTCTGCTACTGACCGGACTCTGACCAGCATCCAGTCAGTACTGACCGGACGCGTTCGGTCATGAAAACGGCTCTTTGGAACCTTACTGATGTTGATCGGAGTCTAGCACCCAGCATCCGGTCACTTTTCTACTCAGCGTCCGGTCCAGCGTCTGGTCACCTCTGTGAGCTGTCCAGCGTCCGGCCCAATGTTCGGGCCAGTGTTCGGTCACCTCTGTGAGTTGTCCAGCGTCTAGTCACCTCTGTGAGTTGTCCAGCATCCGGTCCAGCGTCCGGTCACCTTTGTGAGCTCGTTTCTTCGCGATCTTGCGTCCGGCTTGGTTCCTATCTTCGTGCTTGGTCTTTGCTTGATATCTTGTGTCTTCTCATGTGCTTCTAAGGTATTGCTTATGGTGTTGATCATCGGATCATCACGTCGCCTTCGTCTAAGTCACGTCTTGCATCCTATTGAACTACAAAACAATCACTTGCAAATTCATTAGTCTAATTTGGTTGTGTTGGTCATCAAACACCAAAATCCAAAGTAAATGGGATTAGGGTCCATTTTCCTTACATAAATAAACAATAATTGTAAGGTAATAGTGATATTCTAGAGATAGAATTAGAGACTCATAAAATGTAGTACAGCTAAGCAGGAGATTCATTAAGAGCAAAAGATTCCTAAGTCATTACTTATCTCCTAAGTCTTTTGTACACCCTAATATATACACTCTAATCTATAGTATAACTAACTCTGAATCTATCCATAAGGAACATTGCTAAGGAAGATCAAGAACAGAGCTTGTCTACCTTCGTAATCACGTTCTGCGTGCTCTATAAATGGGAAGTGGACTATAAAGGACTCAATGGGAGTATCACATATGCGATCTACCACATGACCTAGAGGACAAAGGGCATCTGCAGGCAAACAATATCTAAGCACCATGCTTACATAGTGTCGACCACTTAACTCACGCGCATAATGAGCTAAGCGCTTTGCGAACATGTGCATAAACTCATCATTAATCATAACTATATCAAGCATGCAACTAGAGCAAACTAAGAACATAATAAATAGCAACATAATAATATTAAAGTAGCACAAAATCATAAATATAGAGATACAATAGCTATACCAGTCTCCAAACGGCAGATCCGGAATCCTGTGCCATAGCCCACACTCTTCTTGAACTTTGCTAGCTAATCTATACTAGAAACTTGAAGAACTAGAGCTCTAATCTCTAATCTCTAGAAACCCTAGTTTTCTGTCTAACCCTGACTTATGATCTGATGACTCGATTCTCCCTAGAGGGAGGGGGGCTAGATTACATAGCCCTGAGGATACAACGTGAGCCCTTGGATCAAACCAACTTAAGCAATGGCTTAGATGCATCCTAGGAGGTGGTGGGAAACCGACATAGCGACGAGGCTGACAGGTGGGCCCCTAATGGGCCGGGCGGCCTACAGGTGGGGCCGGGTGGCCCCACTTGGCAGCCTCTCGGCCTCCGCTTCGGTGACGTGGTTTCTGGAGTCCCCTGGAACCTTCTGGAGTTGGTTTCGCTTCGGAATTCTGATTTTTCCTTTGACCTTTAGATCCCTCTTGACGGTTTTTCTGATTAAACCCTGTTGAAAACACAGATTCACCAAAACTCATGGAATGTGTCAGTTTAAACCCCTAAGTCTATATTGGTGACCATTTTCATGCATTATCTCGGGTTATATTGATGTTTATAATGGTCGGTAACTAACGTCAATAACCTATATGTCTACTGAATATGGATTATAAGGGTTTTACTAAGGTCTTGATAGAAAGGTTAACCCGTGTAGCCAAGGTGGTGATAGGGGGCAACCAAACAGGATTCATCAAAGGCAGAAATATTCTAGAGGGCGTTGTAGTGCTGCATGAGGTGATTCACTCGTTGAGCGGAGGCAACTGTCAGGGCATGATTTTCAAAATTGATTTCGAAAAAGCTTATGACAAAGTAAGATGGGATTTCTTGGAAAAGTAATGAAGGGTAAGAATTTTATCTTTATGGATTGAGTGGATCATGCAAACTGTCAAGGGTGGTCAAGTGTGTATCAATGTCAATGGGACTAGGGGGGCATATTTTAGAACCCTGAGAGGGCTTAGGCAGGGTGAACCACTGTCACCTTTGCTCTTTAACCTTGTAGCTAATGCGCTCAGTGTGCTAATGGATAAGGCGGTTAACAAGGGTCTAATCACAGGGGCTTTGAATTCGGTTATTGAGAAGGGCATCTCACATATACAATATGCTGATGATACAGTCTTAATGATGGGTCTGATAGCTCAATCACTAACTTGAAAATTGTGTTATATTGTTTTGAATGGCTGTCAGGGCTCAAAATTAACTACCACAAGAGTGAGGTACTTCTCTTTGGATTTTCTCAGGCTGAAAAAGAAAGGAAAGCTAATTTACTGAATTGTAAATTGGGTGAACTACCTGTGAAATACTTAGGCATTCCAGTGTCAGATAGGTCTTTGGGTGTTTTAGCTTTCCAGGGTGTGCCTAGTAGGATGTTGAAACGTTTGGATCCCTGGAAGGGCAAGTTTATGACCTCTGGGGGCAAATTAATACTTACAAATGCTTGTCTGACCAATTTGCCTATGTACATGATGGGGTTCTACATGTTACCTAAGGGGGTGCATAAGAAGATGGATACTATTAGATCCAAATTTTTCTGGCAGGGAGCTGATGAAGTGTTCAAGTATCATATGGCCAAGTGGATCATGATGTGTAAACCGAAAATTATGGGGGATTCGGTGTGATTAATACCTATCTGATGAACCAGTGCCTAATTACTAAATGGATTTGGAAGATCCAAAAGGGCTCTAAGGAGTTATGGTTTAGACTACTGGATGCCAAATACATGAAAGGCAAAGGGTTCTTTGGATCACCCTATAATGGGACCTCCCAGTCCTGGAAAGGTTTGCACAAAGTGAAGCACCAGTTTCAGTGGGGGGCTGAGTACAATGTGAGAAAGGGAGATAGGACCAGATTTTGGCATGACGCGTGGATTGGAGGCATGCCTCTGAAAATTCAGTTTGGTAGTGTTTTTGAGATTTGTCAGAAGGCAGATGCTATGATAAGGGATTTTTGGAATGCAGGGGAATGGGATATTCCATTAAGAAGGAGTCTGCATGGGGCAATTCTCGAGGAATGGGAAGAATTATGGTCCGTCTTACAGGAAATTCGTTTAGAGGATTATGGCTGTGATGAGGTGTCGTGGGCATTGGAGAAGTCTACAAATTATACTACTAAGTCCTTATATAATTGCTTAACTCATAGAGGAGTTAGGGACAATGTCCATGATACTCTGGAAGTGTAAGATTCCACTCAAAGTAAAAGTTTTCCTTTGGCAGGCCATACATAATAAACTTCAAACTGCTGTGGCCTTGGTTAAGAGAAAGTGGCGTGGGAGCCCTTTGTGTTGTGTTTGCAATAAGCCTGAAACTGTCAACCACATTCTGTTTGAGTGTGTTTTTGCCCAATTCATTTGGTGCTGTGTTAGGGATGCTTTTAATCTACAGGGCTTCCCTCGGTCTTTTCAGGACTTAATGTCCCAATGGATGCCAAGGAGGCTGGGGGTCACTAAGAAATTATGCTTCGCTTTCTTTGCAGGGTTAGCATGGGCTATCTGGAAGAACCGTAATAAGATGGCTATCGAAAAGAACTTCCCGATAAACCCAGATGTTGTAATTCATATGGTTGTAAACTTTCTGCAGACGTGGGCAGATCTTCAGAAGGATGCCGACAAAGCCAAGATGAGGGGGATGGCACGGTGCTTGGAGGACTGGATGAGCAGGAAGAAAAGCTTCGAAGGACATTGTTCTGATGTTATGGTCATTTAGATCGTAGTTCTCCTTTTGCTTGGTCTGTTTTTTAGCTTTGTGGGCTGGTAGGCCTGGTTTTGTCGTCTAAATGTTGGGAGGTGAGCGTTGGTTCTTTATGTTAAAACTGGTAAACCCAGTGTGTAAGACTTTGTTATTGGCTTTCTTAAAAGCCGAGTTAATCTCCTTTCAAAAAAAAAGGAGGGATACCTAAGTGATAAAAATTTGATGCATCATCAATCATATACGTTGCAGTTTGCAAACATCCAGAAGTTCCCCTTGTGTGATTTTGGCTACCTCTTAGCTCTTGGATGTCATTGATATTGACTTGAGTCCTATGGGGATTATATGGCATCTTGGGACTTTTTGCTATTATGTCTATATAGCAACTCACGGCCATTAAGCTTTATATTGTATTTAACCAAGTGCTAATATAAAAATTGTTCCTCTCAGGCTCAGCCGCTCAGGCGTGGCAAGGCCGTGCTGGTGCCTGCTGAGACATGTGCTGCTACTGGCCTGCGCGCGAGGTGGGCCGGCTTGCGTTGCGGCAGCTACACTAGGGCCTGCAAAACTACTAGCGGCCACCCGCGGGCCCTATTTGTTTGAACTTATCAACCCGGCTTATCAGTAATGGTATAGTATTTTTCTCTCACAACAAAACAGCCGCAGCCAACTTATCAGCCGCAAAAATCATTAGCCGAACAGCATGGGGCACCGCACATCTGCCCAAAGTGTAACTAGAAAATATTAATAAAATAAATGATTTGAATACTTTTATAAAGTTTTTCAAGATTCATTTAAGTCCACAATTTAGAGAGTGAAAAGAAAAAAAATAATGTTATAACTTTCAAGATTCATTTAATGTTGCATTAATGCCTTTGCATTAACTTTACCGGGCTGGGTAGAAAATGAATTTGAAAATTCAACTAAGTCTAGAATAGGTTTCGTTCTATTTTTCAAAATAAAACTTCCAATTGTATCAAAAACTAGTTCTAATATTAAATTCAAGATTGAGTTTCAAAAGTCTTTGAAAATGAATTTTGAAGATATAGTTAAGTATATTTTCAGAAGACTTTGAAATTTTCAGTAGTTTAAAACATATTTCAAGTCTCTTGAAAAGTAATATTACAAAATATTTTTAAAAAAAAGATTTCAAGTTTGGTTTCGTAATAGTTTTAAATTTATTATTTAAAATTATTTCAAAAGATATTTTAGATTTTAAATAATTTCTCAAAATATAGTTTAAATGGTTTCCAGAGTAGTGTTCAAGAAGATTTCCAAAATGTGGTTGAACAATAAAATATTTTAAATAGGTTTAAATTATATTTTCAAACTCAAGTTATAGGCCTTGTTCGGCTGACCCCAAAGCCGGCTTGATCCACTTCTTTTTTCAGCCGGAACGGTATTTTTCTCTCACATAATTTCAGCATTAACAGTGTTTTCAGCCATGAACTGTAACTTTTCTATACCAGCCGAACGAGGCCATAAAAGTTTGAGATTCTCAAATTTAAATATTTTAAAATACATTTGGAAACTGGTTTGAAGAAATATAAAGCTTTTACACTTTATGGGCCAAAGCCATCCCAAAACCCTAGCCCAAAGCATATTTCTTCTTTTCATTTTCTATTCATTTTGGCTTGGAAATATTTCCTATTTTGTTAGCCTGTCTAACTTTACCCCTCACCCTCTTCATGGGTCTGTTTAACTTTACCCCGTCACGCTCTCCGTGGGTTGTCAGCCGGTTACTGTTGGATTTATTATGGGCTAGGCCCATTTATATATTCAATAAATTAATAACTCTATGGCTTGTAATTGTGGGTATTATTATTTGTACCGGATTGGAAGTTAAAAGGACGTTGACTCAACTTAAATGATTGGAATGGATCCGTCTAATTTGAGAAGTTGAGAAACGGACAAGGGCGTGCCACACGCGCGCGCGCGCCGCCGCCGCCGACCGGGCTCGGGCCGTGGCGAGGCAGGCCGGCGTGGTGTGTTAATTTTTAGCACCCACTAACTCGACCTGACGCTTGATCTCCCTGAGTCTCTCGATCTTCCCAGCGCATGCCTCCGAGCCTTCTCGGCTTCCCTTGCGATTCTTCCAACTCCAGATAAAAGAGAGAACATATTCCAGAAACAAAGTTCAGTTGCTCGATAGCTTTCCTCATCTCGTAACTCTGCGCGCATGGAGGAGCGAGAGGGCAGGTGCCTCCGAAGCCCTTGTTGTTCGGGACTTTGCATGGGGGATCGGCAATTAGGTTTTTGGGGAGCGTCTACGCGACTGCCCAAGAGTCTCCGTCTCCGTACGTCGTCTTCTTCCCGATCACCGGCATCTCCTTCCTCGAGGAAACATTTTCTTCTCCTACAGCATGTCGACTTCGGAATCCCAGACGGGAGGGTATGATCGTTTCATCTTCTCTCAGTTTGTTCCATATGTCTAGTCTTGCCGTTTTATAAAATGTTTTATGTCTGTTTCTGTCAAATATATGCTCTGCGTATGTGCTTTATTGTTACAGTCATGTTGCTTCATATGTAGCCTTATGCTTGTTGCAAATATGAGATGTATATCATGCCAGTTTCTCTCTGTTATGATTTATGAATCAAGTTCATATGTTTTTTATTTTCATATGTTTCACATGATACATGATCTAGCATGTATTTTCACCATGGATATAATCGATATCATGATTTCAATGATTAATATTTCTTTATATGTCATCATCATGCTGTTAAATTATGGAATTAAAATGACATGAAATTGCCTATTATTCTAACAATCCAAAAACCTAATTTTAGGCATTTTTCTGTCAGATGTTTTGCTGCTGTATTAAAGCCTGATCCTTTTGATGGTAAAAACTTCTTGATCTGGAAAGCTAAGATGGAATTGTGGCTCACTGCAATGTCATGTTATCATGTCTCTGAGGGCAAACCTGCTAACTTGCCTCCTGAGGATGAGGCTAAGTTTAAGGCTGATGACAACATCTTTCGAGGTGCAGTGATTAGCGCACTTGATCCAAAATTCCAGAAAAGCTATATCATCCTTCCTACAGGAAAAGAGCTGTGGGATGCACTTGTGGGAAAGTTTGGAGTTACCGATGCTGGTAGCGAGCTGTACCTCATGGAGCAGCTGTATGACTACAAGATGGTTGAGAACCGATCTGTAGTGGAACAGGCTCATGAGATTCAGGCACTAGCTAAGGAACTTGAGCTCTTTCCATGTGTCTTACCTGACAAGTTTATGGCTGGTGGTATAATCGCCAAGTTACCACCTCCTTGGAAGGACTTTGCTACCTCACTCAAACATAAGAGACAGGAGTTCAATGTTGAAGAGCTCATTGGTACTCTTGATGTTGAGGAGAGAGCGAGAGCAAAAGATAATGGAAAGAGTGTTGAGACTTCTACTGCAAATGTGGTACAGAAGAAAAACTCTGGATTCCGCAAGTATAAAAAGAAGAAAAACCAGAACAAGCAAGAGAACACAACTAAGCCTGTTCAAACAGCACAGTTTAAAAAGAAGAAGAACAACAAGAGAGATGGAGGCTGCTTTGTTTGTGGCAGTGAACAGCACTGGGCAAGTGAGTGTCCTGAGCGCAAGTTCAAGCAGGAAAAGAAATCAGCAAATGTTGTCACTACTGATACTGGAAAAGGAGCAACTGGGTATGGTAATTCTTTACCATTTGTTCTTTCAGTATGTAATTCACCTGAGTGGTGGATGGATAGTGGTGCAAATATTCATGTGTGTGCTGATGTTTCTCTGTTTTCTTCCTACTAGGTCGAGAGGTCTGGCGCCTTGTTGATGGGAAATGGGTCGTGTGCTCATGTTCTTGGTGTTGGTACGGTCATTCTGAAGTTTACTTCGAGAAAGACGGTGCCATTGAAGAGTGTGCAGCATGTGCCCTCCATCAAGAAGAATCTTGTTAGTGCGTCTATGCTATGTCGAGATGGCTACAAAATTGTTCTAGAGTCGAATAAATGTGTTGTGTCAAAACATGGTTCCTTTGTTGGTAAAGGATATGATTGCGGAGGCTTGTTCCGCTTATCACTGCATGATGTGTGTAATAAAATGGTGAATTGTGATAATATTTCTGATGAGTCGGATTTATGGCATTCACATTTCTGGCATGCAAGTTTTGGCTGTCTTATGCGGTTAGCAAATCTAAATTTAATTCCTAAATTCAATTTGGTCAAAAAGTCTAAGTGCCATGTATGTGTTGAATCAAAATAACCCCGCAAGCCTCACAAGGCTGCTGAGGCGAGGAATTTAGCACCTCTAGAACTTGTTCATTCTAATTTGTGCGAAATGAATGGAATTTTGACTAAAGGCAGTAAAAAATACTTCCTCACGTTTATAGATGACTCCACCAGGTTTTGCTATGTGTATCTCTTAAAAACAAAAGATGAAGCGTTTAATTATTTTAAGACCTATAAGACTGAAGTTGAGAACCAACTTGAGAGGAGAATAAAGCGGTTAAGGTCCGATCGAGGTGGAGAATATTTCTCTAATGTCTTCGATGAGTTTTGTGTGGAACATGGTATTGTTCATGAGAGGACACCACCATTCTCACCACAATCCAATGGGATTGGTGAAAGGAAAAACCGCACTCTAACAGAGTTAGTGAATGCCATGTTGAGTACAGTGAGATTATCCAAGGAATGGTGGGGTGAGGCGATTTTGACAGCATGTCATGTCCTGAACAGAGTTCCAACAAAGAATAAAGAGATCACACCATTTGAGGAATGGAAAAAGAGAAGATTAAATCTCTTATATTTGCGCACTTGGGGTTGCTTGGCTAAAGTAAATGTGCCAATCAACAAAAAGCGTAAACTTAGGCCTAAAACTGTTGATTGTATTTTCCTTGGTTATGTATTTCACAACGTTGGTTATAGGTTCTTAATTATAAAATCTGAAGTTCCTGATATGTATGTTGATACAATCATGGAATCTAGAGACGCTACATTCTTTGAGAATGAATTTCCAATGAAGAATACACCTAGTGAAACAAGTCATGAGACTATAATTTCCTATGAACATGAACTGTCTATTCTAATAGATCATGCTGAAGAATCACATGTACACATCCCTGAGGAGGATGACACTATTGTCACTCGAAAGAGCAAGAGACAGAGGGTTGCAAAATCCTTTGGTGATGACTATTTAGTGTACCTTGTGGAAGACATACCAACCACCATTAGAGAGGCATATTCTTCTCCTGATGCTGACTTGTGGAAGGAAGCAGTAAGGAGTGAGATGGATTCTATTATGTCTAATGGAACTTGGGAGGTCGTTGACCGTCCTTATGGGTGTCAACCTATAGGTTGCAAATGAATTTTCAATAAAAAGCTTAGGCCTGATTGTACAATTGAGAGGTACAAGGCAAGGCTTATGGCCAAAGGATATACTCAAAAAGAGGGTGAAGATTTCTTTGACACCTATTCACCAGTTGCTCGATTGACTACAATTCGCACCTTAATTGTCGTGGCTGCCTCTTATGGTCTTATCATTCATCAGATGGATGTTAAGACAGCTTTCCAGAATGGAGAGTTAGAAGAGGAGATCTATATGGATCAGCCAGAAGGGTTCATTGCGGATGGTCAAGAGAACAAGGTGTGTAGGTTGTTAAAATCATTATATGGCCTAAAACAAGCACCTAAGCAATGGCATGAAAGGTTTGATAATACTTTAACATCTAACGGTTTCTCTGTGAATGAAGCTGACACATGTGTGTATTATCGATATGGTGGGGGTGAAGCTGTTATGCTGTGCCTATATGTTGATGACATCCTGATCTTTGGATCAAATCTCAATGTGATTAAGGAAGTAAAGAAACTTCTGTCGAGCAATTTTGAAATGAAAGATTTGGGAGAAGCTAATGTTATTTTAAACATCAAGCTTATTAGAGAAGGTGATGGTGGGGTAACTCTGTTATAGTCCCACTATGTGGAAAATGTATTAAGTCGCTTTGGTTTTAGTGACTGTGATCCTGCTCCCACGCCTTATGATCCTAGCGTGCTATTGAGGAAAAATCAAAGAATAGCAAGGGATCAACTGACATACTCCCAGATCATTGGCTCACCCATGTACCTTGCGAGTGCGACAAGGCCTGACATCTCATATGCTGTGAGCAAGCTGAGCCGGTTTGTGTCAAACCCGGGAGATGATCACTGGCGTGCTCTTGAGAGAGTGTTGCGTTATCTAAAAGGTACTATGACTTATGGTATTCATTATACTAGACATCCAAAAGTGCTGGAAGGCTATTGTGATGCCAACTGGATTTCTGATGCTGATGAGCTGTATGCCACGAGCGGATATGTGTTTCTGCTTGCAGGTGGCGCTGTTTCCTAGAAGTCTTGCAAGCAGACTATCTTAACGAAGTCTACAATGGAAGCAGAACTCGCTGCATTGGACACTGCTGGAGCTGAGGCCGAGTGGCTTCGTGATTTTCTGTTGGATTTACCGGTAGTTGAAAAACCGATACCGGCTATTTCAATGAACTGTGACAACCAGACTGTGATCACAAAGGTCAACAGTTCCAGGAATAACATGAAGTCCACAAGGCATGTTAAAAGAAGATTAAAGACTGTCAGAAAGTTGAAAACCTCCGGAGTTATAACGTTGGACTATGTTCACACGTCGAATAATCTGGCAGATCAATTCACTAAGGGACTGCCATGAAATGTGATAGAAAGTGCATCAAGAGAGATGGGTATGAGACCCACGTGAAAGTCTACTGTAGTGGTAACCTGCTCTATGTGATCGGAGATCCCGTGAAGTAGAGTGGTGAAACAAGCTATAAGTAGATTGAGAGGAAAGTTCTCTATGAACCTATCTCTGATGCATATCTTTCTTTTTGTAAGGTAGGATGGTGTTTACCTTAATGTATTTCGAGAGTCTTATAAAGATGAGATGTTGTCCTACAGAACATCTTTTGAAAAGTACACCTATATGAGTCAGACTACTGGTCATAGTCTATGGGACCTGGGTTATCCCTAAACACTCATGAAAGGCATAGAAGTGTGACTTATATGCTTCAAACAGCGGGGGATGCTTGTTGCAACCTAGTACCAGCAAAGGATTTGAGGGAATCTCACCTCACACAAAACTGTCAATTCAAGGCATGGTCCATTGTTCAGTTGTGACTGAGTGAAACTCTTGTTCTAGGTGGATGTTCAACTTAACAGTCTCCATCGAAACACTGGTATATCAAAGAATTGTGATTCTGGAATTATACAGTTACAAACCCTAGAGTTTGGTGGGGATTGTTGGATTTATTATGGGCTAGGCCCATTTATATATTCAATAAATTAATAACTCTATGGCTTGTAATTGTGGGAATTATTATTTGTACCGGATTGGAAGTTAAAAGGACGTTGACTCAACTTAAATGATTGGAATGGATCCGTCTAATTTGAGAAGTTGAGAAACGGACAAGGGTGTGCCACACACGCGCGCGCGCGCCGCCGCCGCCGTCGGCCGGGCCGGGCCGGGGCGTGGCGAGGCGAGGCAGGCAGGCAGGCAGGCAGGCAGGCGGGCGCGGTGTGGTGTGGTGTGTTAATTTTTAGCACCCACTAACTCGACCTGACGCTTGATCTCCCTGAGTCTCTCGATCTTCCCGGCGCATGCCTCCAAGGCTTCTCGGCTTCCCTTGCGATTCTTCCAACTCCAGATAAAAGAGAGAACATATTCTAGAAACAAAGTTCAGTTGCTCGATAGCTTTCCTCATCTCGTAACTCTGCGCGCATGGAGGAGCGAGAGGGCAGGTGCCTCCGAAGCCCTTGTCGTTCAGGACCTTGCACGGAGGATCAGCAATTAGGTTTTTGGGGAGTGTCTAAGCGACTGCCCAAGAGTCTCCGTCTTCGTACGTCGTCTTCTTCCCGATCACCGGCGTCTCCTTCCTCAAGGAAACATTTTCTTCTCCTATAGCATGTCGACTTCGGAATCACGGACGGGAGGGTATGATCGTTTCATCTTCTCTCAGTTTGTTCCATATGTCCAGTCTTGTTGTTTTATAAAATGTCTTATGTCTGTTTCTGTCAAATATATGCTCTGCGTATGTGCTTTATTGTTACAGTCATGTTGCTTCATATGTAGCCTTATGCTTGTTGCAAATATGAGATGTATATCATGCCAGTTTCTCTCTGTTATGATTTATGAATCAAGTTCACATGTTTTTGATTTTCATATGTTTCACATGATACATGATCTAGCATGTATTTTCACCATGGATATAATCGATATCATGATTTCAATTATTAATATTTCTTTATATGTCATCATCAGGCTGTTAAATTATGGAATTAAAATGACATAAAAATTGCCTATTATTCTTACAGTTACCTCTAGCAAAAGCCAGCCCGTTTCCACTCCTCTCCGCACTCTCCCAATGATATGTAGGACTACCTTGTTAGAACCATTTTCCACCTCAAACCACCACCCCTTCTCTGTCCTCTTGCACAACCATCCTCGGCTCTTCTCCTTTACTCGGTGCATATTGAAGCCTCACACCTGAGTAACCCATCTACCACCTACTATTTGTCTAAACCGCTTTTAGTCCATTTAAATAGCGTTTAAAGGGTAAATGAAGACCACATGTGTCATTAGACCCTAATAGTGAATTTTAAATGGTTGTATCATTTAAACTGTTAAACCATTAAAAATCGTCTAAATGATCTAAACAAAATCAAGTTAAACTTGATCAAATAAGCTCAATGGTCATTTAATTCACCATTTAGCCAACTAGGAGAACTACAACAATCACATTGGTACCCAACTATTAACATTGTACGTTGATGAGGCAGAGTAGAATTAAATTTTATTCAAAAAATATATTTGATATACTATTTATTTTTTACATGAATAAATATGTATACTTTCTAGCATGTTTTACTTGCATACATAAATATGTATATTTTAGTGTTCCTATACAATCCCGTTTAGGTTATTTAACTCAGTTTAAACAATATATAAATGGTCTAAATGCTAAACAAAGGGTGACAAACTATTTACCATTTAGTGCTTAGGATAACACTAACCACCCCATCATTTCTTTCTCCTCCCCATCACTCCTTCATCATCTAGTAACTATCGCCGCCATTAATGGCCTCCTGAAGTAAACATGTATACATTAGGATAAATATTTATTTTAATAGCTTAGGAAACATAGAAAAATATTTGATTCATAAACCACATCGCAATAACATAACATTGACAATTCACTTTAAATTATATTGATACACCGTGATAATCAATTTCATAAGTTGTTGTTTAAATAAGTTTATATTTTAATTGAACCATTATGTCATATCAGTATTGGTAATTTAATTTGAAGCACTATAGATATACAAAACAATACTACACATATAATCCTATGATATAAAAAAATCAACAAGTTTAGTGCTAGAGTGCACTATGAGTTTCAAAAATTAACACGTGGAAAACAATACACCTAGAATCTAAACTCTTTTTAGTAAAAAAATAAATTTTGAATAAAACATGAAAAAGCACTAGAGTTTCTACTTAACAAGTGAAAAATTGCAACACTAGAATCTAAACTGTGATTCATGAAGTCACACAAAGAGATGAAACTAGAGTTTATATACCTTAATATTAGGTTTCAACTAAGTACATATCATGCTAGAGAAAAAAGATAAATACTGCAAATTCTAACTAGAGGTCCCTAATGGAGCCTCCACATTAATCTTCATGAGATACAATAGGAAAACAAAAGATAGATCCTCAAAATTCTCACAAAGATTTGAAACATTTGACCACCTATTCGGTGTAACCTAATCACCATTCATAATAATAGATATAAAATATATTTTATTTTTAAATAATTATCTGCCTTACCTATTGTGTAAAATAACATAAAGTAACACATGACTCTATATTTAAACTACCCACATATGCCCTTAATAAATATGATCTAAAGTATACCTGAATTTGCATCTAATTACCCACATACTCTTATTATGATAGATAATTTACGTAACCCAATTTTTATCTTATTATTTGAAAAATTAAATATCTTCTCAAATCTACATCCAAAAATTATCGGCGTCTTATAATAAAAAAATGTTTAAATAACCATAGAGCATGTACATGTTTCTATATTACGTAGTTCTATCAATATTAATATATTAAGATTTGATTAAAGTAAGCATACAAGTCGTGGAATCATGCAGAGCGACAAATATATATGTTATGTTTCATACCAAAAATATTTCCTTAACTCATATACTAATGATACTAATAAATTGGTTAAAACTATATTAGTAACCATGTCCTATAATTCATATAGGTTGTTACGTTTTATATATTTATATATTTTAACTAAATGTTTGACATGTCTATATTGATAGTATAACTATAACTGCCCATATAATTCCTTGATAGGAATATTTAATCATCTTAAGAAGTATGGGAGACCATTGGTGGCTATATTTTTTCCGGCACTTTAAGATTACTTTAGATTAAAAAGCCGATCATTATACGGCTTAAGTGTTAAAATTCTCTTTAGGTTAGCACTACTACCCCAATCTGAGATCTCACTTCAAACTCTATCACTTATCTTAAGTAACATGGTGTAGGTTTCAAATTATTGCTTATATTATTATAGTATTTAATAACATACTCTACGACCTCAAATCCTTATTTTTAGAAGTACAAAAGGAGAGTTAATAAAAGATACAATAAGCACAAGAGTTTCAACTTGAGGAAAACTGTAGCAGTCAATAAGAATAAAATTTTAAAATCAAAGTTTAGGTTCTTGTTTTCATAAGATATGTGATGCAACAAGGACAACCATAGTTAATGTCAAGATTTCAAACTAGTTCCATGTTTAAAATATACATAGATGTCGTGCAAAGTAAAAATAGGATAAAAAACATATAAATTAGTCCCTCATAAAAAGTAATTAATAAATTTATGATAACAGGATATTGACTATGTAGTATGTATTTGTCTAACTTGTAGAATATAAACAAAGATAAAGAATATACTTTTTACTATAAATGATTCTTTATTCGTCAAATGTGTTAAACAGTGTATCTTTTAAAATTCTAGCCCGAATGACAGCACAAGTTGATAGACTAGTATTAGTAATTCATGTTAAATCTTAAATTATGACCAACTAAAATACTTACTACCACAACCTAGATGAGTCTAGCCTTTTGAGTCTTGCATAAATGTAACACCCTAAAATTTACAACTTTGGAAATAGGGTTAAAATGATTTAATTATGTATTTTGTGCTCATGAAATATAGAAAAATAAAATTTTTCATTAATTTAAAATTTATCATAAGGTAGAAACGTGTTTGTTGCACACATGCCCTTGCATTTGATATATTGGTCTGAGTGGTTTTGATTGAGAATTTAAAATGGTTTAAATTGCTTTTGAAAATGAAATTAAAATTGGCTTTTGAAATAAAAGAAAAGAAAATTTGAAAATAAAAGAATTTGAAAAGCTATAAATTTTATTTTGGAAAGCATACTAAAGTTTTCCATTTTTATTTGAATTTAAAAGAACATTTTAATTAATATTTAACTTGATTTGGTTCAAAGAAATTTAAACCATATTTGAATTGGGATTTGAAATAAGAAAAGAAATGGAAAAGAAAAAGAATAAAATTCCCTCTCTTCCTCACCCTGTCTCCAGCCCGTACGTCGAGGCAGCCCAGCACCAGCCTGCTTCCCTTGTTCCCCGCTCAGGCCGAAGCCTAGGTCGGCCCATCTCCCGCGTCTGCTCCGTAGCAGCTCAGTTCGCTGAAGGCCCAGCCGCGCCACTCTCTTTTCTTCCTCAGTCGCTGTCGCCCAGGCCCGCTCGTCAGCTCCTCTTTCCTTCCCTTTCCTGCTGACAGCTCGTCCCCGCCCGCCAGTCGTCTTCTCCAGCTCGCATCGGAACCGGACTCTGCTCCATCAACGGAGTCCGCTACCGTTCCGCCCCGCCTTGATGCCTTGCGCGCTAAGCCACGCCAGCACCATAAATAGCGACCTCCGCGCCCGCTTTGTTCGCCACCGAGCCCTAGCGTAGTCGCCACGCCTTCCCGTGCCCAGCTTCGCCGTTGAGTTTCCGCCGTGAAGAAGCCGGAGTCGCCGAGCCGTTTTTGTTGGTCCTCAGCCACGGTAAGTATCTCAGAGCGCTTCGCGTGAGCTTCTTGAACCCGCATAACCCCTTCACGCCCTCTCCCTCGCTCTGAGTCGCCTTGCAACGCTACGCTGTCGCTCCACCGCCGCCATGGCATGCTGCTAGCTTGCTCTGCTCGCCCATAGCTTCTGTAGATGGCCGAATTGAGTTTTCTGCCTCCCAATCTTGCGCTTGTGCCAAAATCCGAGCCTAATTTAGCCCGTAGGCATTTTCCCCAATTGCTCTGGCAAGCAATCGCCTAACGCCGGCCAAATCGCCGCCATGTGCCACTGTTCCGGCTCCATGTTTTTTTCCCACCGCTCGATCGAATCTCGGCCGTCCAAACCTAATCCGATGGCTAATGTCGAAAGTTACCCCTTCGCTGCCAATTTTGCGAATACACCCTTATAATTACTTGAAGCTTAACCCGCAGTCCAAAGCGTCCTTCCATATTACGTTTTCTCCCTTGGAAAGCGTAGTTTCGTTGGGTTAGATCCAAAATACGTTTTCAACTATTTACAGAATTGCCCCTGATTTTGATTTAGCCATAACTTCTCCGTTTTAACTCCAATTTGATCCGATCAAATTGCGTTAGGTTTGTAATTTCATAATCTACATGTTCATACTACTGTTCAGTATGTTTTTAACTTTTAAAATTCATGATTAGATTTAATCTATTATTCGATTAAAAAAATCTTGTTTAAATCATATCTTCTGCGTCCTAGATCCGTTTTAGTCCATTCAAGATGCGTTAGATTCATAGCGTCAAGATCTACACGTTCGTAACAGTGTTTATCATCACTAATACTGGAATTTCATGGTTTGAATTATATCTTAAATAACAATTATGCAACTAGATCTTATAAATAGAATATGATTTGTTTCACTTTAGTTTTATAAATCAAATCTAAATTTGACTTAAATTATAATATCTATAAAATGTCTTATATATGTTTTTATACCATTAAGACACATGAAGCTAATAGTTTTATGAGTAAATCTATCGATAGTTGTATCTTTTTCACCGTAGCTTTGATTACCGTGTTTTTCGTGTCTGTGTGTTCGTAGCGAGATGTAGATTTGTTTTACAAACTTTTCATCTTGATTTTATGTTTGGTGTACTGTTCTAATTTAGATCTATTGTTGCTTCATGTATGATTGTATGGATGCTTGTGTGGTGCTTTATGATTAAGTCTAGTCGGTGAGATATACGTGGTGATCAAGAAGAAAAAGAAGAAGACCGTTGAAGATTAAAGTTTACCGAAGGATCGGTGTTTAAGGCAAGTATAGCATGGGATCTTCCTTATTGTCCTATACACCTTTAATCATTTAATTCATACTGCATGTGTCTACCTTGACTACCACTAAGGATATCCTAGTCTTTTGTACTTGTGCCTTGTTACATTTGGGGTATTGCATTGGGTAGTTTGATGCTAGTGCTCAACTACAACCATGATCTTGTAACTTGACTAATGGAATATGCAATAAACACTAAAAGATGCTTTTAACAACATGGAACAAGGGGCTAGAGCATTGGGCTATTCTATGGTGCTCTAGATTTCTCTCCCTAAGGACTTATCTGTAAGTGATCATCTGGGACTTACAGTACAGCTGTGAGGGCTATATGGCTCTGGCTTTAGCTCAGTATGAGGACCTTTTCTAGCTTGTTAGTGGTTACCTTTATTGGCATAAGAATGGCTTGACGAATCGGGTATAGGACAGCCTCTACTCTTATGTGTATAGCCGTGATGGAATTGTGCCATTCGACAGGGGGGTTCCTACATCTGTTTGCCAAGTGAATCTAATGGCCCTAACTTGTTAGACAAACCTTTGAAAGGCTTCATAGTGAACCCTGCCGACCTTCCTTAGTAGTGGGTCCTGATCACCTCGGGCGAAAGGGTAAATCACGACTCACAGTGAAAGTGTACAACCTCTGCAGAGTGCAAAACTGGTATATTAGCCGTGCTCACGGTCACGAGCGGCCTTGGAACATTTACGGAATAGATGATGGACAATAATGATATGGATGATGAAGATGCTCACTAATGGTTAATTGTTTATGCTATTCATTATCTATGTTTACATGATCATGTGTTTATGGGCTTGAGATAAACTTGTTGCTACTCCTATGCTAAAATTATGACAATTAAAAGCTAATCGCAGTTAAACCAGTGTTAGCCTTTTGAGCCTCATGAACCCCATGTTATATTTGTTGAGTACGACATGTACTTACGCTTGCTTTATTTTTCACATATTTGGATAAAAATCCCGGATGGGTACCAGATTGGTAGAGTTTTGAGGAATTAGGCTTATGATCCACCAGTCAGTTGTCCCTGTGGTATTGGAGTCTTCGCCTAAAGATCGGAGTTGTCTTTATGTTGTCTATACTATGAGGTTATAATCTTTATACTATTACGCTATATATTGAAGCATTGTCTTTTGATATTACCTTTATTTGTAGCTATATGTGAGATTTGACTTCCTGGGCTCACATATGGTGTGTATCTGGTTTTATTCTTAAAACCGGGTGCTACAATAAACTCATAATATACTTGTTGAGTACAATAATGCTCACACTTGCCATACTTCAATAAAATAAATTTCTGTTGGGTAGTCAGATGTTGAAGCATATAAGCTTGTTCTAGATGAGTTCCATGAAAACTATCGGCAAGTGCTCTCCCAATTGGTGTCCCTGTGGTAGGTGGAGTCCTCCCAAGGAGTTTGATGAATGCTTAATGTAACAACGTTTAACGCGGTGTAATAAAAATTATTTCAGACATTTTCTATATTTATCGTTCTATGTGTAACGTGTGTATTTTGACAATTGTAAATATTGTAAACTTTCACATTAATTAATTTTTATGGCAGTGCTGGCGCACAGACGTCCGGGCAGACGCCCTCGTCTAGACGCTCACGTTTGCACTCCGTGTACCGCCCAACCTGACATGGTATCTGCGCCCCACCCGACCCCATGCGACATATGTGCCCCCGTCTGTCCCCATGCGGCGTCTGCGCCCCGTTGGACCCCTCGCGCCCCCCTCCAGCAGCTGTAGCAGGCGGGTCACATCGTAACATGTGCAATATCCAATCTACTTTTAAAACATCTAGATGCAACACTTGCAACATTCGTCTGAAGATAGATGAAACACTTGAAACATGAGTCTAAAACACTAGTGAAAACACCTGAAAACACTTGAAAAACATTGCAAACATATGCCCATTCAGATAAAACAGTTGGAACATATGTGTGAAACATATGCACCATTCAAATAAACACACTTGCTACCTACGTCTGAAAATAAATTAAACATTGGGAACAGATGTTTGTAACATACGTGTAAAAACATTGCAACATATGCAATATCTTGATCTACTTTTGCAATATCCATACTTGATAAGCGATGGTGATTCAAGCTTGACCCCCCCCCCCGCCTATCTCCCGACCTTCGTTCTGAACTTGGTAACCAACCTTGCAACAGGCCGTAACTCCTGCGGCGAAGCTTTTCCGCCCCGTTCCTCCTTTTTAGGTGTCTGAGAAGGGATTCCGCCCGAGGTCAATTGACCGGAGGAAAGGACGTAAGGCCGTTGTTGGGTAGGGGAACCCCCGATCAACAAGGCGAGGGTCCACCGAAGATCACGGGAACGCCCCCAAGAAGAGTTGTTGGCGCCCCCGTGCCTCCAGTTAGGGTTAGGTGTGGTTGGCCAAAGGTACGGAGGATTACCCCTCTACCCCTAGTCATTGTATTGCCGTTGACGGTCTTACGTCAACCCTTTTGTAATTTCATTATGGCCCCGAGTATGAGCTATAAGTACCCGTGAGTGCTCGTGTACAGGGGAGGCCGTTTTGGCAATTTAATAAGCAATCAATCCGCATTTATTGCTCGCTCTCCCTACAGGGCACCCTCGCTTTGTACACTCACACTCATTCCGTTCCCTGTGGGAAACCCTCCCCACCCCCCACCCCCACGTAATCTCTAGCGAGGGTGGGAGGCTAGGAGTGACCCCACAGTACGAAACACTTGCCACGTACATCAGAAACATCTGAAACACTTGACATACGCTTGCAACATATGTTTTCAGAGCAATATCTACTTGCTGCTTGGGATGATTGGAGGCTCGTTGATGCGGAGCTCGACGCGCAGAGTGGTGCGTAGCTCCGGTGGAGAAGGCAGCTCCAGTGGAGAATGAGGTCAGCGCGGTAGAGAATGCTGTGGCGGGTGGACGGCCCAGTGGAGAGGAAGGATGGCGGGCGACGGTGTCGGAGTGTGCTGAAGAGAGAGGACGGCGACCGGTCGGGCGTGGTGGAGAGCGCCGCGGCACCATGGTCACACTAGAGCACGCACGCGGTGGATAGGGTCGGGGTGGCGTGGTCACGCTAGAGCACATGCGGCGGTGTGGATGCGACGGTGATGTGGTGAACGGAGAGGAACGGATGAGGGACTTTTGAGTTGATATCATGGCCCATCAACAGCAGCGATCGCACCGATAGACGTCCTTTGCACATTATCATCATGATTTTTAAAACAGGTGTGACAAGTACGCACGCACACCCAGCGGCGGACCCAGAAAATATTTCAGGGGGGGCTGAACAACACTGCTGTTCGATCTGAAGTCTCAGCCCCCCTACACTATAGAACTTTGCCTAAAAATTCATAGGGGCTCCACAGGGGGTTCCACTGCTTTGAAATGGGTAGGGGGCTTGAGCCCCCCCCCCCCCCCCCCCCCCCCCCCCCCCCACCGCCCCACCGCTGTGTCCGCCCCTGCGCACACCCATGGCCTCTGCCAGTCAATTTGTGCGTCAGCGTCCTGAAGCATATTGCCTTTGTGCCGTGGCCCTTGGCCGTGAGGGAAATAGAGCACCTTGGTTTAGCCCATGTTTTTTGTTCCATGTTTTCTCTTTGCAGTTCTCTACTTCTATTTTATTTTCCAAGTATTTCGTGACAATAAAAAGTTAATATGTCCAGAGAATAATAATGTGAAATTTAGAACGGTATAGGGTCATTGAGCTGCTCACAGGAACATCTTCACATGCAGAAAGATATAATACTTTACTTCAAAACAAATATAATACTTGTGGCTTTGTGTTATGGACCCAGATTATCGAGCTAGTATAGTGCTATATTATTATGTACTCTATCCATTTTAAATTATAAGTTATTTTGATTTTTCTAGATATAAAGCTTTACTATGCACCTATATACTATGTCTAGATACCCAACAAAAGTTATGTATACCTAGAAAAGTGATAATGACTTATAATTTAGAACAGATGGACTAATAAATTAGGATGTCATCTAATGGGGCGTGTCTAAGACACTGTCTGTTTTCATATTCTACGAGTCTGCTTAGGTATGTGGTGTATCATCTACTACTAATTTACTTCTTTAAGCAAAATTTAGTTGAAATTTGGACTTTTACGGAGTGGTTAAATGATCATAACACGAGTAATATATTAATATTAATATTAATATTTGGAAAAATATTTGTGACCAACATGTACTACCTAACTAAAAATAGCTTAGATTAGCTCTAGAGCATTCGAATAGGAGAGCTAAGGGTGTGTTTGATTTGAAGAATAAGGTGGTCCATCTTCTTCTCGCTCCTCACTTTTTTGTATTTGATATGTGGAATGAAATGAGTTTCTCTATCGTCACCTCATTCCTCGAAAGCTAATAATTAGTATATGCACGAGGAATGAATTGATTCTATTAAAATTTATGGGATGAACCCATGATGCATCATCTCATGAAGTAGAGTGACTCCATAAACCAAATACACCATAAGCTAATAGGTGCATGCATTAATTTGTTAGTCAAGTCTTCAATTAATTGTTAGCCAACTAGCTACCCAATCATAACTAATTTGAGCTAATTTTTAGTCGTAACTAACCAGATGTATCATACATAACCTCATTTTCGTAACTTAGATAAGTATATTTAAATATATATCTGGCAGCTGGCCACGTCGTCCTTGAGTCGCTTGGCCCCTCATTTGCCTTAGAAAATACCAATAAGAAGCCACCAATTTGAGCTGGATATTGTCTAATTTCATGCTCCCTTGGACCGAAAATTAGTGTCGCTATAGGACGTGAGGTGGTCAAACTTTGTCAACTTTGACTCGGTTTATAAAAAATATTAGCAATATTTACATCTCCAAATAACTTTGTTATGAATATATATTCAATAATTCATAACAAAGTTAATCTAACACCCTAAAATTTGCAAGTTTTAAAATAGCTTAAAATGATTTAATTATGCATTTTGTGAGCATGCAAATTTAGAAAGAAATAATGACTTTATTAAAACTAAAATCAAATATAAGGTCTAGCTACATGTTTGTGCATACATGCTGTTGCATATTTATTTTGTGATGATTGGGTTTGATCAAAATTTCAAAAGAAATTAAATTAGATTTGAATTTGGATTTGAAAATGTGTTTAAGAAAATTAAAAAGGAATTTCCTTCCCTCCCTCACTCTCCCAGGCTTTCGGGCCCACTCGGTCTTTTCTCTCCTGCGGCCTATCTTCCTCGTAGGCCAGCGCGTTGACAGCCCGGCTTCCTTTCCCCTTCTCCCGCGCCCCGCTCATGGGCCGGCCCAGCTGGAACGCGGGCCCGCATTCTCCCTTGCTCCGTTTCACTGACACTACGGCCCCGCTGAATGAGTCGCTACCGCCCTAGGCCCGCCTGTCAGCGGCATCTCCCACATCGCGCTTGTTGTAGAACCGAACTCAGCCCACGCTCGGAGTCCGTCGCATCGCTGTTTCCTCGCGAATTGGCGTGCGCCCCAAGCCTCCCCACCTCTTAAATAGCAGCGCTGCACCATGCCACCTCCCTACCGAACCCTAGTGCAAGTCACCTCATGCCAGAGCCGCAGCACCGCCGCTTGGATCTAGGACGAAGCCATTGCCGTTGTTGATGCCTTCTGCTGCCCCACGTTCGTCAAAACCCGTCAGCCAAGCTCTATGTCGAGGTTGCGAAGTCGTAGGTGCCGCTATTTTTCTCCCTCTTGGTCTTTGCTCGTTGCTTACCGCCGCCGAACCCCCGTAGGAAGGTTATCGCCGCTCCGTTGAGCCCCACGCCCTCGCTGTGTTTTCCCCGACGTCAAGAAGGCCTTAGGTGAGTTCACCATCTTCTCTTGCTCCCTATGCTTTTTCCGAGCTAATCATGGCCTCTAGGGCCATTTTTGTAATCGCCGCTGAGGTCTTCGTCGCCGACCATGGCCAGCCATCGCGCCTGGCACTATTTTGGCAGCCGGTGACTCTCTCTCCCTCCCTGATTCTAATTCAAGCCGTCCATCTTAGATCTAATGGCTTAGATCTCACCGTACCCCTTTGCATGTCACATTTGCTAAAGAACCTTGCACTTTTCCATATTTGAACCCGCGGTCCACTCAAGATTCAAAATTCCAATTTTTATTTATTTTAATTCGAAATAGAAGATCCACTTATTTATAGTTTTGCCACTATTTTTTTCAGGCCATGACTTCTCTGTTTTAACTCCGATTTGATCCATTCAAGTTGTGTTAGATTTGTAATTAAGTAATCTACATGTTCAAGCTACTGTTAAACATGTTTTCAACTTTTGAAATTTGAAGTTAGATTTAATTTACTATTTTATTAAAGAAAATCTTGTTTAATTCATAACTTTTTCGTTATAGCTCTGATTAGAGTGCTTTTCGCGTCTGTGTGTTCGTAGGAATGTGCATAACATCTTTAAAACCTTTTTACTTACTGTTTATTATGTTTGATGCACTGTTCTAATTTAGTTCTATTATTTGCTTCGTGTATAATTGCATGGATGCTTGTGTGGTGCTTTATGATCATGTCTAGTCGGTGAGCTTTGCGTTGGTGATGTAAAAGAAGTTGGTGATACAGAAGAAGTCCTTTGGAGGTTACAATTCAATAGAAGAAGGATCTGAATTTAAGGCAAGTATAGTATGGGATCATCCTTGTTGTCCTATACACCTTTAATAATTTAATTCATGCTGCATGTGTCTACCTTGACTACCACTAAGGATTTCCTAGTACTGTGTTACCTTGTACCTTGATTCCTATGGGTTTATGCATTGGGCATAATGATGCTAGCGCTCAACTAAAGCTATGATCCTGTAACTTGATTAATGGTATATGCAATAAACACTAAAAGATGCTTTTTAGCAACATGAAATAAGGGGGCTAGAGCATTGGGCTATTTTATGGTGCTCTAGATTCTTCTCCCTAAGGACTTATCTATAAGTGATTATCCGGGACTTACAGTACAACTGTGAGGGCTACATGACTCTGCCTTTAGTCAAGTATGAGGACCATTTTATGGTGGAACCGCTCAAAGTAGCATGCTTCCAGAGCCGCTCGTCTTCCACCAGACACTAAGCACTCCGAAAGTTGGCTACATCGGACGGTTCTGTCGAGCACACCCTAAGGGAGAACTCAAACAATCCACGTTTTTCATCCAGGATCCAATAATGAGAACGAGTTTGCAATACTTAGTCCATTTCATACAACAAGAGTTCTCGGAAATACATTCTTACACTACCAAGTTCAGAGTGCGAAATTTAAACAGTAGAATTGAAGTAACTTCTAATAATAAGATATAAGGATCCATCTGTACCCACCAGAAGAATCCTCCACACAATAGTCACTTCTCAAGCTACACCTACAACAGGGGTAAATAAACCCTGAGTACACAATGTACTCGCAAGACTTACCCGACTAGTGGGAATAATTTTTCAACTTCAAAGGATATAATAAGCTTTATGGTTTGCTGGGTTTCCTTTTTTTGTGAAAAAGCATTACTAGTAGTGAATCCTTATGTATGTGTTTTATTAGTAGCCATGATTAGTTCATTAGCTAATCATCCTATGTAAGCACAAGTTCTACTTTCAAGCAAGAGTTGAGCAATCAGATCCATTCATCCCCTTTCATCTTCCAGTTCTTACTACGGTGCTAGATCATAGCCAAGCTATACTGTATCACACGGCGATTCGTAAACCAATATATCCCAGCTAGCTACCCCAAAACACATGTCTCGCTTGTACCCCAGGCACAAGCAAGACCAACCCACCACTCTCCTATCAAGGGGTCTAGGTCCCCGTCCAAACTTGGACTCTAAGCCCCCACTCCTAAGTCCCTGACTCAGTGTGGTGCTTAGACCACCACTATCCCCGCCTCCAATCAGTCAGTCTAGAAAGAGTCAAAACCCATGATAAGAGAGCAACGAGCCTTCCTGCTCCCATAAGCAAGTATGTTCTCAGGATAATAAGTCTATGACTTGACTAGAATCTAATGCAACGGCCGGTTCTTAACCGACATGGATAGGGAAAATAGTATAACCAAGCTATGTTCCATTGGTCGCAGGACACAACCTATTACACCCACCAATACCCATACCATATCCCTGCCCAGTCTCCATTTCCTTTCACCATTTTATCATGAGAGTAATAATAATAATCACCTATTGTGAGTAATGGTAGGTTACTCACGCTACCAAAAAACCTAAGCATAGCAGCTACTCGACCTCGGCTAGTAGGACTCATAGGTAGGTATATATATGCATGTAGTTTCAATAATACGCCTATAATGTGAATGCACATCACACACACATATATATACAATGATTATTCAAAATAAGGGTTATGCACCGAGGCTTGCCTTGGGTAGGTGGGGTGTCAACAAAGTCAGTCACTGGTGGCTCTAGGGCTCCCTCCTGTACGAGAATCTCCTCCTCGTACTCATTGATCACCTCCTTGAACTAGTGATCTTCGATGGTCACGATCTTCGCCGACTCATTCTCTACATGCATGCGATGATGATGCAACACATTAATATTAAGGCAATAACAATTCTTAAAATAAGAATACATCTATAAAACCACCAAGCTAGCTCTAATGGTTAAGATACTAACTACTTATCATTTTCACCAAAAATAGATATGGATTCATGTAATGGATATTAACTTAGCAATTAAAATGTAATCTTACTCTTATTAGCGATTTAACTTATATTACAAGGAGCACCTAACTACGCTAGTACTTAGCCTATTCTAAGGCTACAAAAATTATAGGGAGAACATAATAATACCATCAAGCTACTGTAAAATATTCAAAGCTAAAGCTATCACAAATTTACCACAAAAATTCCTATAATATTTAACCTAATACTATTAAGCACACTCAATTGATTTAATAGCTCCTGGTATCAACATGTATATATATGAACTAAATATACTGCCAGATAGAGCACAATTTTAGAAACTTAACAAAATTTATTTCATAATTTTTAGATACCTACATTATTTTATATTAATTACCAAATTTCAGCTCAGAATTAAAATGAAAAACCATTTCTATTCTCCACGAAAACGATAAACTCATTTCGGCCCAACGCGGCCCACGCATAGAGGCCGCCCACGGTGGGGAGCCCGCACGCTAGCATTCTTGCAAAAACACCCTCACGTTATCAAACAATAGCGCAAACACTACACGTACTATTTCTATAGACAACGACTTTGCAACGGAACCCTCGGATATTTTCACCTTCGCACCGGAGAGGTCCCCAGGACGCCCTGCGCTTGCCGACACGGCGGGCGGTGGCACTAGGTGGTACGCCGGCCACCCAAGACCCTTGTAGACCTAGCTAGGGGACCCATGCTTACCTATGGGCCGACGCACGACCATGGGCGGTGGTTGCACGAATAGGGTTGAAGCAGAGCGGGCTCTCCTTGGTGGCAGTGACCTACAATGGCAACAACTGTGTTTTGGTGAGCCACATCGCTAACAAGATGATAGAGATAGGGGGTAAGCACTAGGGGCACACCATGAATTTGCCCAAAGTGGTGGTTTGCCGACGACTACCTAAGCAGTGTAGGTCACATGCACGCTACGAGCACGACGACAAACCACGGCGGACACGGCCACGTCAGCTGCAGCGGGGAGGCGATAACGCTCCCACTACCATGTGCATGGTGGAGAGGGAGCCAAGGTGAGCTAGTGGTTCTGAGGAATTTGCGCGTGGTGAAGTGGTGGAGGCTGGCCACGACACGGGCGGTGAGGGTTCATAATGGCACAGTGGCGGGCAAAGCTCCAAAAATTAGAGGTCGGCCAGGCCGTAATCAAGGCGGGGTGGGGTCGGTTTTAGAGGGGACATGAAGGCGCAGATGCGAGCACGAGGAATTGATGAGAGGTGCTCGTTCTCTGGCTCATCGTGACACGACTCGATGGCAGCGGAAAGCAGAGGAAGAAAGAGGGAAAGAGAGAGAAGGCGCGGCAGCTGGGCTTGGCTCATCCACGCCTTGGCGGGACGCAGCCGATCGGACCTAAGGCAGTGTCTGCGCACCCGCTACATAGCAATGCGGCCAACCACGTGTGCGTAGAGCCAGGTGGGGGTGCGGCATGTGCGGCCGTAGCGTCATTAAGGCGAGGCGACGGCACGAGGCAGTTGAGATAGCCCACGTGCATAGGACAAGGCGAGCGGTAGTGCAGCATAGCATCATAGTGGTGTCGGTAGCGGCAGCGTCGCGACGCAAGGAGGGTTGGCAGTGCGGACACGATGGCAGTGTAGCGTGGTCGTGGCGGCACCCAAGATGGTAGCGCGAGGCAGAGCAACAGGGCGCGGGGTCAATGGCTCGCTGTGGCCGGCCTCGACCAAGCCCAGGTGGCCCGACCGACCCAGCGTGGCGGCGTAGAGCGACCGCACGAGGCACGACCATGTGCGCGGCGTGAGGAGGCAGTGCGGTGACCGCGCACCCGGCGCCAACCAACCCGAGACAGTGACGTGCACGAATTTTAAAGCGCTCAACACGACCAAATGGTTGCTTTATAACCTAAACCATCTTCACCATGCTCAAGATGGCACATGAGACTACCAAATCTAGCTATAACACTACACCGCACCTTGACCCAATCTCTCATAATAAATTGCTAAACATAGCAATGTCTAACTATCGGTAGACTTGAAAATTTCTAAGTTTTTGAACTGGATTTGTATTCAAGTTTCTTTTCTAGACTATTAGAAATACCAGCTAGCAACATTATTTTTTGACCGCAAATATTTAATAGTCATCTACAAAGTTTGTACTTCAAACTTTATTTAAGTGTCACATACATGTCCTATAGCATTTTTGCTTAATAAAAATTGGTTTTCAACCTTCAGTGATAAAACATAACTATTGAATCAACTTTCGTTTCATATTTTTGTTGATACTTTTGAGTTACGGAAATTGATCTACACACTTTATTACATGCATTAACACATAAACATGATGCTCATGACATGTTTTAGTAAATGATTTACAGTGTAACACTGAGGGTGTTATACTTTTATAGCTTGTTAGTGGTTACCTTTAGGGCGCAAGAGGGGCTCCGATAGGTATGACCTTTGCCTGCCAGGTTGAGTGCATTTTGGTTTCTTGGTATTTTGTTAGTCACTCTTTGGAAGGGAGTTCATGCTTATTGATGGGGATACCTAGCGGCTCTAACTTATTAGACGAACCTTTGAAAGCCTTCATAGTAAACCCTGCAGACCTTCCATGGTAGTGGGTCAAGAGGCTGATCAAATTAGGGCGAAAGGGTAAAAATCCCGGATGGGTACCAGATTGCTAGAGTTTGAAGGAATTAGGCTTGTGATCAACCAGTCAGTTGTCCCTGTGGAATTGGAGTCTTCACCCAAAGATCGGAATTGTCTTTCCGCTGTTTGTTGTTTAAGGTTATGTCCTTTATACTAAGTATGTTATATATTGAGCATTGTCTTTCGATATTACCTTTATTTGTAGCTATGTGTGTGATTTGACTTCCTGGACTCACATCTGGTGCGTATCTTGTTTTGTTTTTAAAATCAGGTGCTACAGTTAAAACATTTAATTCCTCAGAAATTAAGAATGAAAGGACGGCATTCGCAATGACATGTCATGCCCATGTTTGGTGCTAATCCAAATCATGCCCAACATGCATGCAGCAACACGCAGAGAATATTTATACTCCTACAACTAAACTGATAACTTCCATATGATGTTAGAGGACCATGTATAGTAGGAACGGTTTTGTCGATATATGCTTGTCCAAAGATCAATTTACAGGCCTAATAATTGATCGAATCTGATAAAAAATAGAGCTCCCAGACGACTATCATATCTTGCAAAGGACAGATTCTATTTGATCTACCTACCTATAGCCAATATCTGTGAGTGGTTGCTTCCTTGTCCCTATAGCAAGTGGGCATAAGATCTGGGCCTGGAATCTCGTTGCCGGTCCACCAAATTTAATTTGTGGTGCTAGATGATTTGGTATCACTATTGGCTTTAGAGCATCTTCATGAGTCTTTAAAATTTACTCTCTAAAATCCTCATTTGGAGAGCAATTTGAATAAAAATTGTTCTATATCACCACTGTCTAATAACTTCTCTATATATTGTATGCACTTGGCTTTTCATTTTGGGCTAGCGAGAAATTATGAATAGAGATCTAAATAAAGAAGCGGTTGGAGAGCATTTTGCACTAAAAATGTCTATTTCTATCAATTCGCAAGGATTTAAAGAGACCTTTGAAGCTACTCTTAGCTTTGGATATGGCTTCGAACTCCATCAAGTACGTATTCCGGCTCAAGCATAACTAATTCGTACGGCTACAAGATAGATTTTCACAAAGTTGGCAAAGCCAACTCTGTTTATCAAATGGTATAAGTAAATGAGTCGTTTATATAAGCGACACTTGTATATTAACTTATATGAATCTTTTAATAAATTTTGAGTAACTAAACAGTCTCAAATTTAAATAATGTTCAAAACTAAAGAGTTCTAAATCTCTTCGAGCACTGCAACTTTATTATAGAGCATGTCTTCATCTAAGGTTATTTTAAAATTCAAAATTTGAATATCAAAATCCAAGAATTTAAATGAATATTTTTATTTCTAAATAATCTCAAATAAAAACCTTTTCAACTACAAAGATGTACACTTCGAGAACTATAGATTTGGTATAAACCATGTAGTGGGCACCTAAACTCATTTAAACCACCATCCATATGTGTCTAAATGCTAAACTGTGTGTAGTTTACGTCCTAAATGATGAATTAATTAAACAAAAAAAGTCATTTAAAAGGTCAATGCAGTTAGTAAAATAGTTTAAATGGTGCATTTAAATGTTTAAATGGGTTTAACCACCAGTTCAAACGTTTAAACAATAGTCTTGGCAATTAACTTGGTAACACTATTCGATATTTGGTTTGTTGTTACAACTTAATGTCTCATGTAATGTTATTGCATAATGGCATATAATTAGTTGACTATGTGAGAACTATGTGTCTACTATCTATCTCATTATGTCTAGTTGTCCATATCCGGTTGTATCTCAAATAACTTTAGGGCCCACAGAACAGGGTGGTGGAGGAGGATATCATTGCTACAAAAATGATTTCTGGAGACAGGGCTTCTGATTAATGGAGGCTGGAGTAAAATGTAGAGGTCTCCAAAAAATATACTACAATTTTCAGAGGCAGACAATTTATTTTTTGTAGACAGCACTATCTCTAAAAATCAATTTACGAAAGGCGGGCATTGTAATATGTCCGCCTCTAAAAATGGAGGCCACCCGTCTCTGTCCCGGACTCCCTCATCTACCTCCCATACAACTCACGCTCCACAGCACAAGAAAGCGCCACTGCCTCCCACATCTCTCTCCTCGTCTATCCTCGCTCTACACATCACCCGCTCCACTGCACAGGACTCAGCCACTCAGTCGACCTTCGGGCGGCGACACATGGCTTAGGCTACCTCTGATGGCGGCGCATGGCTTAGGCTCCCTCCAGCTAGGCCCGGCCATGAGGGAGGGGGGGGGGGGGGGGGGGGGGGGGGAGGGTCAGGCGTCCCAGGTCCATGCCACCGATGGCCCCCACCCATGTATATATAAATTACTAGTATTGCTATTACGTATATTTCCCTCAAGAAAAGTAATAATACGTATATGCAGCCCTAATTCACCTCACCTCCAGAATTCCAGCAGAGCAGCGGCAAATCAGTAAATCACACGGCCCTAATTCACCTCACCTCTCACGATCCCTCATCTCTGATTCTAGCAGAGGAGAGGATCGGAGGGCCATAATCTCACCTCACCTCTCATGTTGGCTTATCGATAGTTCTAGCTAAGAAGAGGATCGGAGGTAGGTGCCAGGCGGTAGCGACCAGCAAGGTAATCTGAAATTTATTTACTAATTCTTTCTCGCATGATACCTACTTTATGAAATTGAGTTACTAATTGTTTATCTTAATTTTCACAGAACCATGTCATCAAGAAAGTATCCTTTTGGCAGCGACAAAAGAAAGAAGAAAATGTTAGGAATTTAGGCATTTTCATTATCAGTTTAATCCAGAAATATAACATGGTTTGTGACAGCATATATGTGCATGTGTATATTTCTTATGAACGCTACAGCATGCATAGATGACATACTAATTGATACAGTAAGAATACAAAATACAGTAATCACAGAGATTAGACTGTACCCAGCGGAGGGTCCCATGCCGAGGGCATCGGAGGCTCTATTCGCACTAGTCGACATAGTGCGTTGCTCGATGTCGCGGACCACAGTCGATGCAGGAAGATGTTCGCAGTGCAGTCCCACGAACAGATCACCAGGAAGAAGACGCCTTGACGTTCCAGAGAGAGGACGGATCCAAGAGCGATCTCCAGGAAGAAGATGAACGAGCAGTCGCTGATCGCTCCCCAAAAACCTAATCGCCGCTCACCCCGTGCAGGATTCTCAGGCAGACGAGGGTTCCGGAGACACCTGCTCTCCCGCTCCTCCGTGCGCGCAGAGGTACGGGACGGGGAAATCAGAGGGCTGTTGATCTGTGGTTCTCTCGGAGTGGTTACGGAAGCATATGGGGTCTGGACTGACGGAAGACAGGATATATGGCTGCTGACGGGAAGAGAAGACGAAGGCAGCGGAGAATCCCAGGAGACGGGAAGCGGAAGCGGAAGGGACGCAATCAGTTCAACTCCACCATCAAGGAGCGAAACTCCCGTGATAATGTGGATTTAAGTGGCAAAAGTCTGCCCACGCCCACCTCGGCCCGGCCGGCGGCGCGCGCGCGTGTGGCACGCCTTTATCCTTTTCTCAGCTTCTCAATTTAGATGTATAATTTTCAACCAATAAGCTGAGTCAGCGTTCAGTCAAAATCTCGTATGGTATTAAACCATACAACACTTAATGTTACGCACCATAGAGTTTTATTTAATTATTAAATATTATATGGGCCAAGCCCATATTATATCCAACAGAAAAAAACGAATAGATGAGCCCTGGCAACAATAGCCTGTTTGGAGCAGGGATGAGCAAATGTGACCGTCTCTACTGATTATTGGGCTCAGAGGGCTGGTAGCGGGCTTTTTTTTCCAGAGATGAGCAAATGTGACCGTCTCTACTAATTTCGGAGAGGCGGCCAAAACTGTTAACGCAGTGGTGTATGTTAGGGGTGGCACGCCTTCACTAGGTTTGGTTTGCTCGTGAGGATGGCAGAGTGGAATGGCTAGGAAGTGAAAAAAGCTGCTCGGTGCTTTATTTGCTTGTGAAAAACTTTCTACCAGAGCACCTGTGTTTTGGCGTTGTGACTAATTTTTCCTTGGGCGTTATGAGAGTTGTGTTTTTTTCTGGACGTCATCTATTATTTTATCTAATTGTATATTGGTAAACAAATATAATAAATATTGTCAAATATTCTAATATAATTGCTATTGCTAATCGGCTAAAATTTTTAAATTTTGCTGCAATAACTCTAAAACGACATCAACTTGACATGGACATGTTTATATATAGCACATAGCAGGATATATTTGAATAGCTTTCATTGAATATGAAACGAATTGCGTAATGATTTATGATTTCAACCAATGGATGGTCTGCGTCCTATCGAAACACTATAAAAACTCTTGTCTACAGATACACCCTTCAATTATCCATGCGACCATGCGTCCTTACTCTGTAGAAACTACTAGTAAAATTAAGCATTGGAGAGGATGATTTCTGGTTGTGAAGTCTTGGAGCTATAGAAACTATGGATGATTTCTACATTGGGAGTGCCCTAACAGATGTGAAGTTTAGTTATCAGGTCCCCTCAGAAGCTTGTGCATCTATGGCTAGCACTACCCTACCCAGAGTACTTGCCACAGAATGCTTTAGATAAAATTATTATTAATGACATGTGATATGCGCTCTTTATTCTTTAACATGTACTTCATCCGTTTCAAATTATAAGTCGCTTTGATTTTTTTTTGTTTATTCATTTTGTTATGTATCTAGCTAGACATATTATTATATCTAGATGCATAGCAAAATAGATGTACCAAAAAAGTCAAAGCGACTTATAATTTGGAATGGAGGGAGTATTACTTTCTTTAACATGTACTTATTGCCGAGGAGAAGATTAGGATGGTTATCTATACTGAACCATCTGGATTTGCAAGAATCTCACATGTCATGTTGATGATAATAAACATAAGTTTCCGAGTCATTCGATGGTTCAGCTGTTTTGTGCTCTTCTTTTAGGCCATGCCGAAGTTGGAACAAATAATGCAAGTGTGATTCTGCACATTTTGTACGCTTCTGCAATAAGATAAGATATCAGAGACCTAAGTGAGCAAATTAGACAGCAGCTTTAGAATATTTGGAAAGAAAGGTGCTCCGAGTAGGTATTATCATGAACTAATTAATGACAGTGAAATGCACCCTTTTGCTCTTTGGATGTCGTTCGCTCAATAAAGTTCAAAAAAAAACTTACTGGATTTGGTGCGGTACGGTCATCTCCGGTGGGATTTGTTCTTGGAGACTTGAGTATGTGGGGATCAGCTAAAGCTTCCAGTTTTGGGCTGTGACATTTAATTGCTGCAAAAAAAATTGCAAGCTTAAATTTGTGCATTAGCAAATATCCCTCATGTTAAACATTAGGGACGATTTGCACATCGAAATGGTGAAAAGGCCACATGTTATATATATCATTTGCAACAGACAACAATATTATACTATTACAAAGCTATTTCTCAATACTGATATACTCGTATCATTTTAAATATCCAATTTGACCTAAAAGGTACAATGCAATGAAATTAATATTTGACATTGTTGACTTCCAACAATTATCCCAATATCATTTATTATATCTCCGAATAAGTTTACATAATTAATCTAATGATATTTATTCTATATCACAAATGCTAATACCTTTTTTCATGAATTTAGTTAAATTCAGAATTATTTTACGATAATGCTAGTCCATGGGTGTCCGTCCCATCCGGATGCGGCTCATCCTCATCCACTCGTCCGCTCTCTTTCAAAAACAACACGCACGCACAGGGACACTGTCTCGAAATTCCCCAAATTGACCTCGAGGCAGCCCATCTGTCTGCCTCTCTCCACTTCCTCTTCCTCTCCCTCCCTCCAACTCCACTGCTCCGCTCCGCTCGGCCTCTGCGTGCAGTGCTAGCTACGGCTCAGTCCGGCGGAACACCAGCAAGTTGGACTCGGCGTTGTCGCTGCCGGCGAGCGAGGAGAAGCAGGAGGCGGGGCCCGTCAGGCACTACAAGGGCAGCAACGACCTCAACAAGGTCGTGCTCCGCGAGGTCCGGGATAGCTCCGCAGAGGTACCTGTCAACCACTACCACGAGTCACGGGGCATGTTCCGGGTGGCGGCTGATCCCAGCGCAGATCCGAGGCACTTGCCATGGTGCTGTTAGAAGCCCGATTTCTCAGTTGTTGCCCCGGCTTTCCCCTCCCATATGTTGCATATGTATGCTTCTAGTGTTTCAGATGTATGTTGCAGTTGTTTCATCTTGATGTTATAAAAGTAGATCGAGGATGTTGCACATGTTGTAAGTGTTTTAGAAACATATTGCAAGTGTTTGTTCAAAATGTTTCATCTGTTTACAGACGTATGTTGTAATCGTTTTTTTATCTGGATGTTGCATGTGTTTCAAACATGCTGCAACAGTATGTTCCAAATGTTTCAGCTATTTTTGTCTTATGTTATAGCAAGTGGTTTCATGTTGCAAGTTGCAATTTTGGATGTTTCATATGTTTCACACACATGTTGCAAGTGCATGTTCCAAATGTTTCATCTTTTTTCACATGTATGTTGCATTCAAATATTTTTATGTTGCAAGTGTTTTATGTTGCTCGGCCGGGGGCAAGCGGACTGGGCGCGTGGCGCTCTGGGCCCCGACGGACATAGGGTGGGGGGATGCTAGGGGCTGGCGGACGGTGGTGCTGCGGTCGGGGCGTGCTAGAGCATGCTCGTCCTCAGTTGCTCATCCTGGCTCCTGAGTGTCGCCCACACGCGAGAGAGAGGAGAGGGTCGGGGCCAACCAGTGGGCACAGAGACAGGGCGAAGTGCGCACGTGGGGCAGGGCGAACAGGTCGTGGCGATGGCAAATGGGGGCGGGTTGCGCGGGCGTCCGGACGCTTGCCACGCCCATTATTTTACTCCTTAAAAATAAGAATTGCATTCTTCTTATGAGGTTATAAATGTCAACCACCAATACGTACGTCGACTTCAATGTTACGTAATAGTATACATGTACGGGGTCTGCATTATTGACCTAACATATCCTAAAAGGGAGCTGTCAAATACACGAGGCCGACGTGTGAGTGGAGAAAGTGCCCATATACTGTTCGATTAGGTACTCGATCGCTTATGTGTATGAAAAGCGAGTGATACTACCTAACTTACAGTCGAGCTAAGCAGCTCGATATCGTGTTCGTGTATGCATGTGTGATGCGTCCCATCATATATATTGTACGTCATTGACCCGCTCAAGAAGAATGCATGACTACTGAAATACTATTATTGGAGAACATGCGTGTAAGGGAATTTGATTGGGACCGGCAGCTGACCGGCTCTGGGGAAGGATCTGAATATCTGATAGACAGTCGTAAATTAAATTAATATACGTACGTCATTTCTTTTTCATATATATTGTACCCACCACTAATAATTAAGTCTAATCAAGTTGTATGCGGAGCAAAGGAGAAGGAAATAGTACTGCAGATATAAATTGACTTCACTGTTTTGGACACTTTATGTTTTTATCGGATATTTCTCTACAACTAAAAAAATATATAAAAGAATCATTGATGAGAGTGCGATAAAAAATCATGTACGACATTCTGCCTCTCCCTTGTGATCCCCGCCTCCCGCCCTTTAAAAAGCTGATCTGTCGAATCTGGGCGCATGGCTCTCGTCCGTAAAAGAAGGCTGCATGAGAGGGTGTTATGATGCTCTGCATGCTGCATGCAACCGTAAAGAAAGGAATTTTTTTCTATACCCGACACAGCCCACAAAGGCGGGCGGTGGCAGGCAGGCACGTCCCCACTCCCCTCACCGCCGCATGTCATGTCGTCGTCTGTACTGCGTAAGGAAAAAACTAAACTTTCGTACTAAAAACACACAGATCGCAGAATAAGATAACAATACTGTAAAATGTTAGTATTGTTATCTTATCATTCGATCGGTGTGTTTTTAGTACAAAAGTTTAGTTGTCTTGTAGCAATGCACGGGCACGAACCTAGTACTCAGGAGTAAAATGCAACCAGGTTTCTTATGGCTCTCCTTACAAAGCTCTTCCAGCTCAAGAAATTCATAGTATTGTTAGCTTTAAAAAAAGAAATATGCCAATACTTCAATCACATCTATCTAAGATTAAGTAGAAGTTCCGCACATATAACTTCACTTGTAATTTTATTTAAAAAAATTGCAAAAACGTCATTGTTTTCCTATTTGCTTTCTTGTGTTGTGCGTGGATGAAAGAAACATATAAGAAAAGTGACGGTTTGAGAGGTGCAGTGTAGTCAAGTGAGATCCACATGGGGAACAAGTGTGAAACACACCATAGCGCACGCTATGCTACTCCACTACTACCTCAACCTCAAGTCTCGGCCCCATTGCCGCGTCCACCATTAGTGCTCCTCTTCCTCCTACCACTAAGAAACCACCGGTCCACTGGCCACAGCTATATATACCCCCATCCTCCTTTCCCGCCATTATCCACCACAAGCAGCATTTTCAACACTTTAGAGAACTTTGATTTCTCAATAACAATTCCTTGCTCGTCTCGTGCGTAGATGGATCGCCAGAGCGCTATATCGATGCAGAGCAATGGTGCCAACGCCGGTGCTGCCGTGCAAGAGTGGATCTACCCTGGCGGCTGGCAGCCGGAGCAGGCCGTCGTCGATGTCGCGTTCCTCATGGAGCTGCTGGAGGACGCGCCGGTGGTGGACCAGCCGCCCGAGGACGTCAACCGGCTGAGCCGCGTCATCAGGTCCGTGGAGGCCGAGATCGGTGGAGGAGGTGGGCCGCCGCCGTCGGCGGCCGTCGCAGACGGTGGGGGCACGGCCGATCACGTGCCTGGAGACGTCCATAACGGCGGGCTGGAGGACTACCTGCTGCCGGACCTTGATAGCATCCCCGGCCCGTGCGTGGCCGAAGCGCCGTTGGAGTTCTGGACGGAGGTGCCGCCGGCGGTGGGGCATGATATGGGCGGCTGGTACGTCGACGTCGACGGCGACGGTGTCATGGTCGGGTACGAGTTCAGAGAACAGTGCTATTACGGCTACAGCGACAGCCCACACGTTGAGCAAGTGCACAGCCCCTTGTGGGAATGAATGATCAAAAGTCTGAAAAGAAGGAAAAACCATATGAATTCAAGAAGGCGAATCAATCTTATACCTAAAGCTTTCGACTCTTTCTTCTATTTTATTTTACTATAAAGTCTTATCCACAAGCAGACTACAGCTCCTCCTCCTCCTCTCAGATAGCAAAGGCGGACTTTCTCTCTCTTCCCTCCTCCTCTCAGATAGCGTAGGAGCCGGAGAAGCCAATTTTTTTTTTCTCGGGCAGCTCCTTTATGTCCGCGAGAGAGAAAACGGATTTCATGAACAATATCTGAACAGTGCGCGGTGCCCGAGGATCCCGAACCGGAGAAATCCCTCCCAAAGAGGCCCTTACTCTTCTCTAACCAAATGGCTAAATCTCATATAGATTCTACAACTTCTTTCCATTGCCTCTAGTTCAAAACCCCCGAGAATCACTTTAGAATCAGTTCTCACCTACTCCCTATGCTGCTCTCCCATCATAATCAGGTAGAATCACTTCATTAGAGAATCAAAAGTAGAGCCAGAGAATCTAGGAGTGCTGAAACAAACAGACCCGTAGTACTTACTTTATAATTTCAGTACTGAAACATGCAATTTTTATATATATGAGTTGCCGGAGTTATTATAGGACTTCACATAAAAAAAACACATGAGTTTTCTAATTTTCTAGTAATTCTGATCTAGTTTTACTCCCTACGTTCATAAATAAATTCTCTTACTGTTTGCACGTAGTCATCGGTTCTATATTTTGGTCACAAAATTATTTTTTATATTTGGATATTCGAAAATAATTTGAATATATTTGTCACAAAACCATCCAATACTGTGTTCGTGAGAAATTACAAAAGCCAAATAAAAAAAACTATCAAACAAGTTCATAGCGTTAAATACTACATTCAATTTATGGTACGATGTCAAATTTCATCAGCACCCCAGCAAAGTTCTTGTGAAATCTTGCTTAGCTTAATTGCGCTGGGCAATTTATTGGCCACAAAATGTTGCCGGGCAACAGTATCGCAAGTTTTTACATGACCATTATTCAAAGTATACATAGGCCAGTTTCAATGGAAATTTTAAAGGAGTTTTAGTCCCATTTAATGCTTTGACACACCAACAAACTCAGAGTTCGCAGGTTAATTATAAAGAGAGAGATGGAGAGTTTCATTGAAACGAAGCGGGATTTCAAAACTTGAAATTCCGACTCTCTTACCCTCTATGATAGTTCCAGAATATCTCGGTTATCACAGGCATCCACTTTTCAGTTGATTACAAAGTCATACAACAACAGAGTATAAAAATCAGAATAAAAATAAACTAATTACAAGCCCTCTAGGCTAAAATCAAACCAAACACTGATAATCTAATCGTAGCAGTGAAGCTTAGCAATTCTCCAATCCACGGGAATCCTTGAGAGTAGATCGCAAACCAACTACTAGTCTCAACATCACTATAAAGTCAAGAAATCTACACGTCACTAGATGTGTGCAGAGCACCAATGAGCATTAGTGGAAAAATAGAAAATAAAGGGATCTAGCAATCCTAATAGATTGACTGTAGTTTGCATTCTTAACTCATGCATAATAGCGTCAAATATATAGTGTATCTTCTCAAAACCCAACCCAAACACTCATTCTCGCCATTCACTCATCATCACATCTCACCACTCATCATCCCTCACGTCACCCTCAATCTCTCAGTCTAAGCGATGAGGCGGCCTCTGTGCCCTTCATCTCAACGGTCTCATGCCAGACCTATCTTCGGGGGTGAGAAGAAGCACGAGAGAAGACTAGCAGGATGAAACAGTTCACAGGAATGATCATGACTGAGATCGCTGCTATAGTATAGTTTTATCTCTATAGAGTGTGCACACTTGTACCCGACAGGATCACCATCATTGACCATGGCCGCGGTATAGACAAACACCGCTCAAGAACTAGCACATTCCGCACCACACTGCGCCCCCAAATGGAGTAGCATACAACACGACGCATACGCTTGGGATCGTGATTAGGGTAGCCAGAAAAACCATTAGTATCCCTCTCATTGTGCTCCTAGGGCATCAAAACCTCGTGCACCTTTTCTCCCACAGAACTGCTTAGTCCGCACTAACTCAAAAGAATAGGCCTTGCCTCATATTAGGCCCGTGGCATGCACGTTTGACAATGTCCCATATCTCAGGCATCAACCCACATCGGTCCTTAATTGGCCAGAGCAAGCACCTTCCACCAACACGTGGCTCGAAGGGTGGACCATCATCCAATGTGGGGTCAACCGACCTAGGGGGCTCAACCGAACCCCCTGTGGAAGGTTGGGACACCCTCCTCCTAGAAGCCTCGGAGAATCACTTTGGGGGCATGTCACACGGATCATGGAACTTCGTAAGGCTAGGGGGCCCATAGGGATGGTTGGCTGACCCCCCTATGGTGGTCCCACCTGCTCAATTATCTCCAATTACAATACTTCTGCAGGCTTCATGGACATGTGGAACTCGTTATTTCATAAAAATATGCTCATGATATGCTTATCTTCCTTTTATTCTAAGGCCGTTGACGGTGTGTTTGAGTATGTGAAATTATAACATTTTCAGTATCAACAGAGTGTTGCCGGTGACAAGAGCCCAAGCCTACATCTCTCTATTGGGGGTGACCTCATCAACGCGTTCCTCGAAAAATTCGAGGACATCTTTGTAGATCCATCCATAGGTGCTTCCACCACTGTGCTCCCATGACTACCACATCCGCCTGCTTTCGAGAGCCACGCCGGTGGTCATTCGCCCCTACCGTTATCCGTCAGTGCACAAGGATGAGCTAGAATGCCGGTGCTACGCCATGATCGCCCAAGGGCTCATCCGGCCTAGCTCCTCCCTTCGGTCCTGCTCGTGAAGAAATCCAACGGCTCGTGGTGCTTTTGCATCGACTACCGAGCACTCAACTCCATCATCGTCAAGGATGTGTTTCCGATATTGATGGTCAATGAACTGCTGGATGAGCTGAATGGTGTCCGCTTCTTCACCAAGATGGACCTGCACTCTGGCTACCACTAGGTCCATATGAGCTCCAGCGACATCCAGGAGACGGCGTTTGGCATGCACTATAATATTCTAGTTGAAGATGAAAAGGAGGAAGACAGTGAAAAGGACCTAGATCTATATGAGGATGATAGTTGAAGATGAAAAGGAAGAAGACATTGAAAATAACCGTAATTTGAATGAGGCTCCAAATACACTAATTTGTTGAGGAACCAAAATTCTCACATGAAGAATATGTTAAATTTGAAAGAGTTGTAGAAAAAAGATAGTAATATTTGAGATCGTTGTCGATGTTTGACCACCGATAGCCTGCCACGGGGGAACCCGGAGCAGTATGTTCGGACTTCAGCGTATGCAGAACTCAATGGTTAATGCAAGAGACAGTCGATTTATCCTGGTTCGGACCCTCAATCTTTGATCGAGTAATAGCCCTACGTCCAGTCGGTGTTAGCCTTTGCGTTGGATTGATTGTAAAGTGCTGTGTTGCGTTATCTCCCGTCCCTAGGAACCCTGCCCTCCTTTATATAGTTAGGAGGTCAGAATCCTAGTCGGTTTACAATGAGAGTTCCTAGTAGGATTACAGAATAATACTTCTACTAAGATTACAGGGGAAGAATCCTAGTTGGACTAGATCTTCTCCCTTCCTTGTGGGGTATCCCGTGGGTCCCGCACCAACAAGCCCTCAAGCACTTCATGGTTGAGTTCTGGAAGCCTCGTCTTGTTCCTTCAAGTCTTGTCAAGCAGGAACAAGAGTCGTTCGAGTGCTTTCTTGAGCAAAACCGTGTAGCGCTTCGTGAGATCTTCGCGTGGTGTGTACCTTTTTGAAGAAAAAAGTACTCCCATTTGGGTATAGCCCCCGAGCCTCTTGCTGTTTGGCACAAGGAGCTTGAGGGTCTTCTCTTGAAATCACCCTGAATCTTCGTCGAAGGGCTCCGAAGCATATACCCGGGTTCTTTGTCAAAAAGAGCTCGGATATAGCTATGTCTGTGTTCTTTTTGTCGTGTGGCCTTGAAGTGGTCTGTCTTGAAGAAGTCTTCTGAGTGATGTGCGCTTTTTTGAAGAAAAAAGTGCACTCACTGAGTGTAGCCCCGAGCCTCTTGCTATTTGGACCAAAAAGTTGGAGGGTCTTGAATCTTATGTTGTTTGAAAAACTGCTATCTTGAGGAAGTCTTCTGAGTGATGTGCGCTTTTTCGAGGGAAAAAGTGCACTCTCTAAGTGTAGCCCCCGAGCCTCTTGCTAGGTTCTTTTATCAAAAAGAACTTGGATACAAGTTTTTGGCATGTTCTCTGGTAGTCTGCTATTGTCAGATGTAGTTGTATGGTGGTGGTTGATAGTAAATGATGTTTATTCATGAGTTGTACAGTATTGGTATATTCTTCCGAATATGCTCGTTCTCGAGTACTGCTGCTTTACGCCTGACTCTTCTTTCATTGAATTCTATCTTTTCACTATGTCCTTTGTTAGGTTTGTTCTGCTGGTGCTCCTGGTCCATGTGCATCGCTTCTTTGGCCTATAAATATCCTCCTCCTATGCTGTTTTGATTCATTGAGCATTTTTGTTGCGTGGGCTGAAGTCTCCGTAGTTATGAATATAGTAGTTTGTGAAGTAGAGCAGCCCCCGGGCGTATTTTACAGTTCTTGTGTATCTTGCCGTAGCTAGAGAGAGTCTTGTGATAGGGCTTAGAGGTAGGCTAATCCCACAACAGCATTGTACTTGAAAGTACATGGCGGTAGTTGGGGGAGTCTTGTGATGTGGGATGCGATCCTTCATCTAGTAGTTCTGGGTTGATCCTCGTTGCCTGCCCTGAGAATGTCCGGTGCAGATTAACACCATATCCAGCATCACATCGGACTTGGGTAGACAGATGCCTGTTGGCCTTATCTGCTCCATGTTGTCCCGCCGTGCTGCTGATTTCCACCTTGGATGCACTGCATCCGTCCTTTGAAGAAAATAGTGTAGCCGAGTGTGGTTTGTTCTACCGAGTAGCAATTTGGAACACGTAGTCGTTCCAGAGCCTAGCCATGTCCGGGTTCCTCTTTGCTACTTTACTTGTCGTAGTACCGAGTTCATTGGGTCTTGTAAGATGTGTAATCTTCTATTTTTTGAAACCATTTATAATGGAAAGAATCTTGTCTTCTGAGTTGTCATTCTTTATTCTCCTAATGTCCCAGTTGTTGATGAGATTTCTGAGTTCTTTCTGTAAGGACTGGGTTGTTGCGCTCCTTGTGAGGTAACCCTTCTTTGCTTTATTGTTGATGAGTTCTTTTTGTAGTAACATGATAACTCCGCCATGGTGCTGGATGGATAAGTCTGAAATCTACCCGTTGAACTGTACCATTGTGTGGATTTGAGTCGTCCGTCATTTTAGCTGTGTCGGTAAATGGACCGTTGCATCCTGATGCCGTGTAAAAACAGGCCTGGTGGGCTGCGTTTTTACTAGTGTAAAATCTATTTCAACGCCTTTCTCCTCCTTTTCTTTGGTACCTTGCCTTTGCCTTGAAACCCTAGCCTATGAAACTCCGCCGTCGCCATTGCCGCCGTCATTTGAGCGCTGCCGTCTGAGCCTTCTCTATTCTTAGTGCCCCATTTCCTTTGCTAGTATATGGGTAGGAAGAAGTCGGCGAGTAAGTCCCAGGTGACCTTTGTCGACGAGGAAGCATCGCTCTCCGTTATTGAAAATCAAGAATTCATGGCGATGAGGGCTGCTCAGAAGATCTGGCCGGCTCCAACAACAACTGAAGATCAGCTTCGCGAGCTCGTTAGCGATGGTCTACTCCAGAGCAAGGAGTTTGCTGATTGGAGAGCTCTAGGCGAGCATCGAGTCCCTGCTCTAAGTCCTGGTGAGATTATTCTTTTCGTCTCCTTTATCCGTGCCAGTCTCTGCCTTCCTGCTTCTACCTTTCTTCACTGATTTCTCAACTATTTTGGGATTAGCATGAACCATCTTGCTCCCAATGTCGTCCTTCATCTTTCCATTTTTGTTCATCTTTGTGAAACTTTCCTTGGAATTCCTCCTTCACTTTCTCTCTTTCGTTACTTCTTTCGCCTGAAGCCACAACCCCGCCGCGATGACACCAATGTTCTTGGTGGCTGTGGGATTCAGTTTCGCCAGGGTCTTAAGAGCAAATTCTTTGACTATGACCTGGTTGATTCTGTGAGGGATTGGCGTGCTGACTGGTTTTATGCCGCCAACTTGATTCCTCCTTTTTCCGTTCATACTAGATCTGGTCCCTTGGTTACTGACCGATGGGAAAAGAATCCTGTGATGGTGGCTGAGCTCCAGACGATCATGCCTTTTCTTGAGAGGATTTGCATTCTAAAACAACAAGACTTGACCGGCTTCGGGATTATTTCTAGTTTTCTTCGCCGCCGAGTTCAACCTTTGAAGGAGTGAGAACATTACGGTTTCGAGTACTCTGGGGCGGAGGACCCTTCTCGTATGGTCCCTGCCCTTGAGTTGACTGATGAGGAGGTGCTTGAGTGTCTTCAGAAGATGCTGAAAGGAGTAAGCGTCGTCCCGCTTGCTGTCCTTGAGTACAATGCTAACAACCCACCCCCTGCTGTGAGTTGTTCTTTTCTTATGTGGGTACTTTTGAATGTCTTTTGTCGTATCCACTTTTTGCTTAATCTTCCTTGTCTTGTTGTTTTACTCTTTTATAGGAATTGTGGCGTAATTTTGCTGATCCAATTCCCCTTGATGATCTCCCTGCAAATGTGGAGGCTGGGGGTAATCTTGCTGGGCGTACTTGACCAGTAAGTTTTAGACCACCATAATATTTCCTGGTGTTTCTTCCGCAAACCTTGATGTATATGTAGAGTATGTTCCTCATCCAGTTCCTCGAGCTCCTCATACTTTCGGAAAGAGGGGGTGAGCGGATAGTTCTTCTTCTGCTCCATCTGTTGCCAAGAAGTCTCGTCAGCCAAGTACTCGTCCAGGTACTCCAGTTGTAGCTAGCATGCTCTTAGGTGAGCATATTAATACGCTCTGTCCTTTTGTTGTTTGTTTTTATCTTTGACCGAGTACTTTTGTCCTTTTTCAGCTAGAGCTATGGTGGCCTTGGTCGAGAGTGAGGAAGAAGAGGATGATGATGCCACCCTCATTACTCGTCGGTGAGTTCTTTTCTCGTTTTCCTATTGTTGAACCCTTCTTTTTGTTTTGACTTTGGTCTTGTTCTCTTGTAGTAAGCAGTCATTGGGTTCGAGTTCTTCTGGGGCTCCAGCACCGGCCGTGCCACTCCTGTCGCAGGGTGGCGGTGATGTTTTTGCCGCTGTGGTTCCCCTTGCGAGGTCTTCTTTTGGTTTCATGAAGAAGAAGATAGCTAAGTGAGTGAATTTTGGTTTTATTTCTTTGCTTCTGTTCTCCTTTTTTCTTATTCTTATTGGCGAGTTTCCTTGTCAACTTTCAGGCCTTCGTCTTCCCTGAGCCTCCAATCGACTTCTTGTCAAACCTCTGGTGCACCCTTGCGTACTGAGTCTTAGGACTCGAAACACACGGTCATCGAGGTGGCTGTGGGGGGGATAGAGTACACAGCTGCTGATTTGTTGACTCCTGAGGTGACCGTGGCCATGGTGGCGGGTTCATCTGAGGGATTGGCCATGGCTTCCTAGGAGATTGCTCTGGTCGTGCCTTCTTTACCTCGGCCGACTTCTCCCTCTCCTCTTCTTGCTTCCGGTGGTCCACCTTTGGCTGATGACGTGGTGTAGCAATTTGATGCCACTCATCGATTGTCGGAGCTGACTGCTGCCTGGGGAAACTTAGCGACCTTCGTGACTTTTTTCGGGGAAAAGCTCCAGGTAATTTTTTCTGAAGTTCTTTCTTTGGATGTTCGTTTTTCTTCTATCCTTATGTCTTGTTTTTCTCTCTTTTTTCTCAGTCTTTTTCTCATGATGATACCGACTTCTTTTTCTCGTTTAAACCGAGAAAAAGTTGTCTTCTGTGGTGAGTACCCTAAAGGCAGAGCTTGACCTTTGTCGGGCCGAGTTGGAGACCGAGCATCAGACGCATCAGAAGGAGGAGAAGGCTCTCTATGCCTGGGTGGCTGAGGTAGAAAAGCAGAGGGATGCAGCTACCTAGGAGGCCTTAAAAAATGTGGAGGCCATGAAGAAAGAGTGCCATGGTATCGCGAGTTCTTTTTCGCTTCCCTTTGTATTCAAATTTGCCTTTCTGCTGACTTGTCTTTTGTTGATTGGTCTAGCTCTCCAAGTAGAAAAGCAGAAGCTCTCAGAGGGTATCGAGGAGATGAAGACACTCGTTCGTACTTGCCACAATAAGGCTGAGGAGGTAATTACTCAAGCTGAAGAAGAACTCGTGCTTGCTAAGTTGATTAGGCATGGAGCTGACAGAGATCTTGTGCAGGCCCAAAAAACCATTGAGGACTTGACTGGCAAGTTGGCAACGGCTACTGAGAACTAGAAAGCTTTGTGGAAGTCTTTTCGATCAGTAGCCGACCTTCTTCGGACTCTAGCAGATGATGGTCATTCTTGGGCTCAGTTCATTCCCCAAGTGCTGACCCGTTTCCAGGAGTTCATGAAGAGGTGTGCCCATCTTTGTACCAGGAATGTTCTTGCCCAGGTCCGAGTTCTTTCTCTGGAGTTTCCTTTCTCCAAGGTTGCCGATGAAGCCGAGAGTCAAGAGTATCTGGATGTTGTTGAGAAGTTGGAGCCTAAGGTCAATGATTTAGCCAGGAAGATTGTAGATAATCTTAACATTGATATTTCTTCTCCTGATGACAATGCTTGATGTAATCAACCTTTGTATTCCAGCTTCTGTAATAAAACACTATACTTTAAGACTGAATGGAGATTCTTTATTTTTTGTCGATGTCTTCTTTGTCTGTATTTCTTTGTCTCGTAAACAACCCGGCTTAGGTAAATCATTGTCTTGGCAAACTTTCTTGATCTGTCGAGTGCTTTTCTAGCTTTAGTTTGTGCCTTGTAAACAACTCGGTATATGTAGATTGATGTTTTGATAGACTTCCTTGATTTGTTGAGTGCTTGTCTAGCTTTTGTCTGTGACTTGTAAACAACTCGGTATAGATCATTGTCTCGACAAACTTTGTGTTCTTGTTAGTACTGAAGAGACTTAGGACATCTCTAGCTTCTTCTTTTTGGCTTAACTCGGAGTGTGGTTAGCATCTGGCCTATCTCTGGTTGTAAAAACATCCTAGGATCGACAAGCCCCCAAGCACTTCATGGTTGAGTTCTGGAAGCCTCGTCTTGTTCCTTCAAGTCTTATTGAGCAGGAACAAGCGTCGTCCGAGTGCTTTCTTGAGTGAAACCGTGTAGCGCTTCTTGGGATCTTCTGAGTGTAGCCCTTGAGCCTCTTGCTATTTGGAACAAGGAGCTAGAGGGCCTTGGCTTGGAATTGCTCTGATTTATGCTCAGGCTTAGTTTCAGTCGTTTTGCTTTTTGGTTCAGGTGTTAGCTTATTAGCTACCCTCATCGGCGGGCTCAAGCATCTTTTCAGCTCTTTTGCTCTCAGCCGGTATGCTCAGGCGTATTTTTAGCCATTTTGCTTTTTGGTTTGGGTGTTAGCTTGTTAGCTACCCTCATCGGCGGGCTCAAGCATTTTTTTAGCTCTTTTGCTCTCGGCCGGTATGCTCAGGTGTATTTTCAGCCATTTTGCTTTTTGGTTCGGGTGTTAGCTTGTTAGCTACCCTCATCGGTAGGCTCAAGCATCTTTTTAGCTCTTTTGCTCTCGACCGGTATGCTCAGGCGTCTTTTCAGCCATTTTGCTTTTTTGTTTGGGTGTTTGTTTATTAGCTACCCTCATCGGCGGACTCAAGCATCTTTTCAGCTCTTTTGCTCTCGGTCGGTATGCTCAGGCGTCTTTTCAGCCATTTTGCTTTTTTGTTCGAGTGTTAGCTTATTAGCTACCCTCATCGGTGGGCTCAAGCATCTTTTCAGCTCTTTTGCTCTCGGCCGGTATGCTCAGGCGTCTTTTCAGCCATTTTGCTTTTTGGTTCGGGTGTTAGCTTATTAGCTACCCTCATCAGCGGGCTCAAGCATCTTTTCAGCTCTTTTGCTTTCGGCCGGTATGCTCAGGCGTCTTTTCAGCCATTTTGCTTTTTTGTTTGGGTGTTAGCTTATTAGCTACCCTCATCGGCGGGCTCAAGCATGTTTTCAGCTCTTTTGCTCTCGGCCGGTATGCTCAGGCGTCTTTTCAGCCATTTTGCTTTTTGGTTGGGCTCTTTGGAAACAACTCAGGGAAAGCCATAATAAGACATATGTTGTCTAGAAAGAATCATCTTTATTGATCATGAACATTGATAAGTCATAATAGTACATATGTTGTCGATGAGCACCGTCTTTATTGATCATGAACATTGATCTCTTGTGGCTTGTATATATATTTTCCCTTGAGTTGTTTTCATGCGTAGAATCTTCTTAGCTGGCTGATGTGCCATGTATTGTTGACTTCTTTTCCGTCTTCGGTTATCAACTTGTATGTGACTGGTCCGGTGACTTTTGTGACAATAAAAGGACCTTCCCATGGACTGAGTAGTTTATGGCGTCCGTTAGTTTTTTGTATTCTTCTTAGTACTAGGTCTCCGACTTGTAATGATCGAGACTGGGTATTCTTGTTGTAGTGGCATCTTAATCCTTGGAGGTATCTTGCTGATTGAAGGGTAGCATTTACTCTGACTTCTTCTGTACTGTCGAGTTCTAACCTTCGGGTGTGTTCTGCTTCTCCTTTATCATATTGTTCTATCCTTGGTGATGTCCAGATCAAGTCGGTAGGTAGTACGGCTTCTGATCTGTAAACTAGAAAGAAAGGTGAGTATCTGGTGGCTCTGCTTATTTGAGTCCGTAGCCCCCATACGACCTTGGGTAATTCTTCAATCCATTTTGATCCATAGTCCACTAGTTCTTCATACAATCTTGGTTTTAATCTAGCTAGTATGAGTCCATTAGCCCTTTCTACCTATCCATTGGCCTCTGGATGTGCGACTAATACGTAATCTATTCTGAAGCCGCAGTCCTGTGCCCAACTTTGGAATTCTGTGGCTGTGAAGGGAGAACCCAAATCTGTGATGATTCGATTGGGCATGCCGAAGCGGTGCATAATGTCTTGGATGAACTCGACTGCTTTGGTTGCACTGTATTTTGTGAGTGGTTTGTATTCAATCCACTTGGTGAACTTGTCAATTGCTATGAAGATGTACTCGAAACCACCTTTTGCTTTCTTGAGAGGTCCTACTTGATCCAGCCTCCAACAGGAGAAAGGCCAAGTGGGTGGGATGCAGATGAGGTTGTGAGCTAGCACATGAGCTTGTCTTGTGAACATTTGACAACCTTTGCATCTTCTGACAAGTTTTTCTGCGTCTTTCAAAGCGGTTGGCCAGTAGAAACCGGTGCGGAATGCTTTGCCGACTAATGTTCTTGAAGCGGCGTGATTTCCACAGCAACCTGAGTGTATTTCGTCTAGTATCTCTTTGCCCTCTTCAAATGAGACACATTTTAGGAGTACTCTTGATGATGCGGCTCTTCTGTAGAGTTTGTTTCCCACTAGGACGTAGTTCTTGCTTCTACGAACAACTTGGGTAGCTTCCTCTTTTTCTGCTGGCAACTTATTCTCTTTGATGTAATCAATAAAAACCTAGGTCCATGAAGTGGTGATTACCAAAATCTAGGTGCCTTTAGCTGAGATTTCAGGGGTTATCTCACCAGGTTGTTTGATAGAGGGAGCTAATAACTCCTCTATGAATACATCGGGTGGGACCTTCGCCCTGTCTGATCCAAGCTTGGTGAGGACGTCTGCCGCAATATTAGAATCGCGTATGACGTGTAGAATTTCTAATCCTTGAAAATGTTTTTCGAGCTTTCGTATTTCAGCATACTAAGCGCCCATGTTTTCTTTGATGCAATCCCAATCTTTGTTGACTTGATTGATGACTACTGCTGAATCGCCGTATACGAGTAAATGCTTGATTCTGAGGGTAATTGCCACTCGTAGCCCGTGGATGAGGGCTTCATATTCTGCTTCATTGTTTGTAGCTTGCCATAGTATCTGAAGGACATACTTGAGTTGTTTTCCATCTAGAGAAATGAGAACGCCTGCACTGGCTCCGCCTAGCTTGAGTGATCCATCAAAGTACATCTTCCAATGATCAAGGATGGTATTTGACATAGGTTGTTGAATTTCTGTCCACTCGGCAATAAAATCGGCCAGGGCTTGAGATTTAATTGCCTTCCGTGGGGTAAAATCGATATTGAGAGCACCAAATTCAACTACCCACTTAGATATGCGCCCTGTTGCATCTCTGTTGTGTAGGATGTCTCCGAGTGGGAAATCTGTCACCACGGTAATCTTGTGGCTTTCAAAATAGTGGCGAAGCTTGCGTGAAGTGATTAGGAGGGCGTAGAGTAGTTTTTGCACATGCGGGTACTAGATTTTTGATTCTGACAGTACTTCGCTGATGTAGTATACAGGGCGTTGTACTTTATATACACGCCCTTCTTCTTCTCTTTCTATGACAATTGCTATGCTGATCACAGTAGAAGTTGTCGCAATGTACAGCATCATGTCTTTGTATTTCTTCAGAGGTGTGAGAACGAGTGAGGAGGTGAGGTATGCCTTGAGCTTCTTGAAAGCTTCGTTGGCTTTTTCTGTCCACTTGAACTTGTCTGTCTTCTTTAGCAATTTAAAGAAAGGTAACCCTTTTTCGCCCAGTCTTGATATGAAATGATTGAGGGCTGCCATGCGGCCTGTTAGTTTATGTACATCTTTGACACTTCAAGGAGGGCCCATCTCTGTTATGGCTCGAATCTGCTTGGCGCTTGCTTCAATTCCGCGATGACTGACCAAGAATCTGAGTAGTTGTCCTGAAGGAACTCCGAATACACACTTGTTTGGGTTCAATTTCCACCTCCATCTTTTTCAGGTTTTCGAATGTTTGCTTTAAGTCTTCAATTAGTGTATCCGGGTTCTTTATCTTTACTACTACGTCATCCATGTATGCCTCTATGTTTTCATTGATCTGATCACCAAGGCATGTTTGGATAGCTCTTTGGTAAGTGGCACCAGCATTCTTGAGTCCAAATGACATGGTTTTGTAGTAGTAGGCACCGAATGGAGTGATGAAGGATGTCTTGCTCTGGTCTTGTTCCTTTAATGCGATCTGGTGATATCCTGAATAGCAATGAAGGAAAGATAATAGAGCAGATCCTGCTGTTGAATCAACTATCTGTTCAATGCATGGTAGCCCGAATAGATCTTTCGGGCAGTGTTTGTTGAGATCTATGTAGTCGATACACATGCGCCACTCGTCCGTATTCTTTTTCTGTACTAGAACTGGGTTTGCTAGCCAATCTGGATGGAGGATTTCTCTAATGAATCCGGCTGCCATTAGTTTTGTGATTTCTTTTTTAATTGTTGCCTTCTAGTCGGGTGAGAATCATCGTAGTCGTTGCTTCATAGGCTTGGAGCATTCATTGACATAAATTCTGTGCTCAGCCAACTCTCTTGGGACCCCTGGCATGTCGGCCGGCTTTCAAGCGAAGATATCGTTGTTGTCCCAAAGATAGTTGATGAGCGCGAGTTCCTATTTTGCTGAGAGGTGGGCGCTGATGGTTGCCGTTTTGGAGGGATCACCGATGCCCAGGTCGATTTGCTTGACATCGGCTTCTTTTGGCGGCGCTAGGATGCTAGGTTTTTTAGCCGGTATCACTAGCTCTTCTAGGCTCATTTCTGCTGCAACAGTGGCTATTTCTTTTCTTTCATCGGCGGCCTATGCTTTTGTTGCAATTTGGATTGCCTGAACATCGCAGTCAAAAGCGCGCTTCAAATCACTCCAAAGAGAAAGGACACCATTAGGCCCTGGCATCTTAAGCAACAGGTACGGATAATATGGTATTGCCATGAATTTTGCCAGTGTTGGACGCCCGAGGATTGCGTGATATGATGAATCGAAGTCCGCAACTTCAAACTTGATGAACTATGTACGGTAGTTCGAGGGAGTCCCAAAAGTAACCGGTAGAGTGATTTATCCAAGTGGCATTGCTGCCTTGCTGGGTACTATGCCATAAAAAGGCATGCTTGTTGGTGTAATCATCCCGGTGAGTTGTAGCCCCATCTTCCTTAGAGTTTCTAAAAAAATGATGTTGAGTCCGGCTCCTCTGTCGATTAGTACTTTTGTAACAGTCATACCGGCAATAGTTGGATCTAGAACCAGTGGGTAATGGCCTGCGTTTCCTATGCTAGTCCATTGGTCTTTTCTTGAAAATTGGATTGGATACTGTGACCAATTGAGATATCTTGGTGTAGCCGGCTCTGCTACCATGATGGTTCATAACGCTAGCTTTTCTTGATGTTTGCTTCTAGAATCTGGAACCCCAACAAAGATTACTGCTACTGTCCCCCTGGATTTTTGGAATCCCTTGTCTTCGTGGTTGTCTTCTTCTTTGTTCTGATTGCCTTCTTTGGTGTTCTCCTTACTATCTTTTCTTGTGTATCGATCTTTGAAGGTGTAGCAATCTCCGATGGTGTGATTTCCTTTGGGGTGCAATGCAACGCATGTTTTCAATGTCGTCATACCTTCTGGGATTGGAAAACTTCCTTGATTTATCAGTCACTGCTACGGTGTTCTCTGGTCCATGTGTTTCTTTCCTGATGTCTGTTGTTTCGAAGATTTTGCCTGTCCGGGTTGTCTCGGTTGTTTCTATCCGAGAATCTTTCTCGTGTCTTTTCCTCTGCGGTAATCATCTTTTCCACCATTCGTCTAAATTCTTCATTGTTTCTTGGGTTTTCTTTGCAGAAGTCTTGAAATTGCCACCTGGCCATGATTTCGTGAGGGAAAGCTTCGATTACTTCTTGTTGGGTGATGTCATGTACTTGAGCTCGTAGTTCACCAAATCGTCGATAGTAATTTCTGAGACTTTCACCTCCTTTCTGCTTGAGTCCTTTTAACTCTGCGTGGGTGATTGGGTGTGTAATGATACCCACGAAATTTTCACAGAAAGCTCTTTGCAAGTCCTCCCAATTTCTAATTGATCCTGGATTCAATTTGTTAAACCACTAAAGGGCATGGTTTCTAGGGCCATGGGAAAGAACAAGATCTTGATGTCATCGTCTCCTCTGGCCAATTCAATCGATTGCGAGTAAATCCTGAGCCACTGCCTTGGTTCGGTCTTGCCATCGTACTTAGAGTGGTTGGACGGCTTGAACTTGTGAGGCAGTCATATTGAAGTAAGTCTGTTTGCAAAATAGGGGAATCTATCGTGCGTTCTGGCTTCTGTGTATTCTGATTCAGCGCCCCTTCTTGCCAACTGTTGTCTTGGTGAGAGTAGCTTTGCGTGGCTGTCCGAGTAGGTGCTTTGCTTCTGGCCTTTTTTGGTTGTTCGACTCGGTCGTTTTGACTATGATTTCTTCTACTTTCTCTGTTGTGACTTCCACTTGGTCCAAGTCTCTCGAAAGCGGACTTCCTTTGATTTTGATCTTCCTGCTTATGAGATGTTGACCTGTCAGGTAGTCTTGAGCGGGCCCTTCCGTCGTGCATCCTTAGGACTGTTGATCGGAGAAAGTCCCGGAGCTGTTCTTGTTTTTCATTAGGATGTGAAGTCGTCCTGAGTTCTTCTAGTACTTCTCGGATCTTATCGTAGGGTGTATTCGCTGCTCGTCCTTCTTCGACCTCTCGCTCTAATTTTCTTCTATTGTACTTGGATAGGTCTGACTCATATCTGATCTAAGCTTTCTTGCGCTGCTTAGCACGACGTTGACGTCCTTGTTTCAATTTGTTCTTTCTCTCTCTGGCTTGCCTCTGACTCTCGGTCTCACCATCGTGCCCCTGGGGAAGTGGTGATATGTTGGACTCAGATTCATCTAAAGACCTGACGTCGGGCGCTTCTGGGGGACCAATGGTGATCGAGGACGGTGAATCATGAATACTTCTCGAGCATGAGTTGTTCTGTCATCGGCGTTGGTTTCCGTACTATTAGAGTTGTTGATAACTTCAGTAGAGGCTTCAAGGTCGCAGATCGAGTCTCCTTCTTGGTAGGGTAGAGCTGTTGTCGTTATTGTGTCAACTAGCTGGGTACTGCTATCCTCAGGAACAGAACCTGGCCAGTGGATGATGCAGTCTTGAGATGTTACGGTTAGTACGATACCTTCCTGAGCTCTTGTTAGTGGTATCCTAAGCACTGGATTAAGAAATCTTTCGAGCTATGCCCGATAAGACGTTGCCATGTTGCCGAGACCGAATGGAAAAGGACCTGTCTTCTTTAGAGTACTCTGAGTGTACTCCGAGTTGTATTCTTGATAGGTTGATGTCGTGTTCCGGAGCCCTGTCGGAAAAGAACTCGGTTTTTCGAAAGAACTTGGATAAGACTCCGCCTCGGAAGCGGAGCCTGAGTTTGAATCGGATGCGTGAAGTCGTAAAATCTGAGTTGGATTGGACATCATGAGTTGTGCGAATCTTCCAGCAAGTTGATCTGTCGTTGTCGCCGAAATAGAATGGTCTTCATGGTGATCTGAATTTTCGAGGAGACGGCTTTGGAGCTTGCCATTGTCACCTGCCTCGCAGATCCATGAGCCGAAGATGAAGGTTGATCCTGTCGAGAAGATCATGTTGTCGAGGTCCATCGAGCTCTCGGATGCAAAGTCGCCGAAAGCCCCTACCTGGCGCGCCAGCTGTCGATGTTTGACCACCGATAGCCTGCCACGTGGGTACCCGGGGCAGTATGTTCGGGCTTCAGCGTATGCAGAACTCGACGATTAACGCAAGAGACAGTCGATTTATCCTGGTTCGGACCCTCAATCTTTGATCGAGTAATAGTCCTACGTCCAGTCGGCGTTAGCTTTTGCGTTGGATTGATTGTAAAGTGCTGTGTTGCATTATTTCCCGTCCCTAGGAACCCTGTCCTCCTTTATATAGTCAGGAGATTAGAATCCTAGTCGGTTTACAATGAGAGTTCCTAGTAGGATTACAGAATAATATTTCTACTAAGATTACAGGGAAAGAATCCTAGTTGGACTAGATCTTCTTCCTTCCTTGCGGGGTATCCCGTGGGTCCCGCACCGACAATCGTCTGGCTTATTTTCGGCTTAAAAAGGGTGCAGAGCATATTTTGGAATAAGTTCGGGGTCAATTCTATAGTATGAGATATGTTATATGTAATTATTATAATTCATATGTATTATTTTTTCATGAATATGAAAATTAATTAATACAGTTTAGTTGATCATGTTTAATTGTGACATAAAATATAAAAAACAGTAAACTATATTTATTTTCTAAAATGACTATATTCAATTTAAGTACATTTTGAGAGTTTATTTGGAATACAGGAATTTGATAGGAATCGTGCAAAAATTTAACAAGAATTAATTCAATTTCATAGAAAAAAATATAAAAATAGGAAAAAAGTTCACGTTACAAATATACGCTCAACGGAACATAGTTCATATAACATATATTTGATCACAACACTATACAAAAATTAAATATAATAACAGTAATTAGAAATTGTGCACTATATAAAAATATAAATCTGCCAACACAGTTTAAAAAATTGAAAAAGAACATCACAGTCTTGAAAGCTGAAAAAAAACACATCACAGCGCATTCCTGAAAAAGCAAACTGAAAAGCCGGGGCGGAAGGGAAAGCGGTAGTGAATTTCCCCACTTGTGAGTTGTGACACCGGCTGTCCCCTCCCGCAACGGTAGCATTCGAATCCTCCTCCGGTTCGCCCAGGCGCACCGAATGCTGGCAGCCTCCCTTCTCGCCCTCCGCCTCCTCCTCCTCGTCGGCGCCGCCGCGGCAGGGGCGGTGGGGGTGAGTGGTGGGGGCCTGCTGTGGTGCGTTGCCAAGAACAACGCGGAGGACGGCGCGCTGCAGAACGCCATCGATTGGGCGTGCAGCGTTGACGGCGGTCGCGCCGACTGCGCGGCCATCCAGCAGGGCGGCGCCTGTTTTGATCCGCCCGACCTCCAGCAGCACGCCTCCTACGCCTTCAACGAGTACTTCCTCCGCTCCGGCGGCGCCGCGAGCCCCGCCGCCTGCGACTTCTCCGGCGCCGCCGCACTCACCGCGCTCAACCCCAGTAAGAACCCCGAATCTCTTGTCCACGCTTTGAATGATTGAATCAGCAGCATTCTTCGGGTTTGAACTTTTCATTTGTTTCTCGGTTTTTTTGGTTGGATTGTTCCTACGGAATATGTAATCTTGTTGCGTCGGTGCTGCGAATTGTTTTGCAGGTCATGGGAGCTGCGTGTTTCCTTCCAGGTTAGTGCACTGCTCCTAACCTCCATTTCTATGTTGTCCTTCCATTTTCCTCGTTTTGGGTATTCTTGTCTACTCTAGAAGAGTATATATACACACCATTACAATATTCTGGAATCCTGGATCTTCGATATCCAAGAACTGAATATTTCCTGTATTGTGCCATAAGTAGCACCATGTGCGTCCAGGCTATGTTCGTGTCTGTTTAAAGGGCAAGTGATGTAGATTAGGACCGATCTTCCAAAAGGCATGATAATGTCGATTGGTGGAAACTCGACGTTTAAGATCTAGGCTTTGAATCAAGACTGATTCGGACCCCCGCAACTGTTACACCACTGCTCCGTTGGTTATCAACCACGTGAACACGATTGACCTCGTCGAGAAGGCTTTCCTACAAGCGAATCAAAAACACAAGTAAAACGAGATAAATGCAATCTGAAATTGCAAATAAATATGAGGCTTATGATAATGAGAAAGAGTTCAAATCTTTATTCGAAAGGACTAATCGCCACAGGCGAATAAGATCAAGAACTAGGGCCCTGGTTCACAGCAAGCGGCTTTGGCGGCGACAGTTGCAGCAAAACAATGTCTGTTTCACGAGGAAATCAAGAACAAAACAAAACTCAAACCCTAAGGAGAGCGACGACTGCTATTTATAGAGTCTTGGGCGTCACCCCCCTGGACGCACCCTCTAATGGGCCCAAACACGATACACGGTCCAACGGACCAAAAGACGGTATCGCAGCACCCTGACAGATTCTAGATGCTGACTTGTTTCGATGATTCCTGTTGATTCCGAAGAGATTTTGACATGAGACCACTTAGATTGGTTTTCTTATCAAATTAGCTTTCCATCCATATGTGGGTCATCGAAAATGGAGTCCGAACGCATCTTGGATGACCAGTTTAAGGCAGACTGGTCCTGAAGTCCGAGCCAGACTCGAACTTGATTTGGGTCTCCACCTTGGGGACTCGAACCGGATGGGCTTCGGGCCTCCTTCTCGGTTAGGACACCCTCGCTGATCTCCTTGGTCTCCATATGGTTCTCCAAGCATGGTCATATGCATGGAGGTCATGTCCTCATCATCCTCCCTTTCTTGACGAAAAGCCGTCCTTGGCGTCGATTTTGTTTGAAGTCGATCCTGCATAACATGAGGACCATCGAGGTTTCCAAAATAATGAAAATGAACAATGTTGTGAGAAAGAATATTACCACATGTCTAGGTTTGTATCATGTCTTGTCCTACAGACATGTAGTCTGCTCGATTGAAATACACACAATCTTTGTCAATACTACCTGCAAAAGATTAGTACTAACAAGAAATATACGCTCCATTTCTTTGGATTCCACTTGTGTTCGAAAAGCAAAACTAGAGGAATATGGCATAACAATAGTGTTGATTTTACTATCCTCTAGTTAATCATTACTTTGCACAACAAAAGGAGAATTCGAATTTATACAAATGTAAACTCGTTGTATCAAATATTGCCTTTAGTTGTTATATTTACAAAAAAACATGATATGTATGTCTAGAAAGTCATGGTAAATCAGCATATGCATAAAGTTTCTCCTCTAAAGAACTAAGATTACACGGAACATCAAATTCAATGTAACCCAAAGTATTTAAAGAAGACAACAATTTCGGCTCGTCAACTTCACTAGCATTATGAATAACAAGTCTATTTTCAGCACAAGTGCTTGATTTCAGCACACATATAGCATGATCATTCTTCAATAATTGCATGGGTATAACATAAATATCATCATGCAAGTCATCTTTGTCACAAAAAACATCAAGCAAATCATCTTGTGACAAAGGTAAATTAAGCGAAGGCTTCACTAAAATTTGTTCTATCATAGCATGATTGGTGGAAAAATTCAGCACATCAAGAGAACTCTCACCTTCCGTGAGTTTAGCATCGTGGGCTTTACCTTTGCTCTCATGTTCAGCAGGAGTAATAGTTGATGGTTCTGAATTGTCACATGAGACTGTGAGCATCTTATTTTCTGTCACGTCATCCTCGCTCTTTTGTACATTGTCCTGCAAAAGGTTAGGCATAGCAGGAGGAATAACAAGAGATTGACCTAGTTGATGCACCTCATCATTTGAATTAATTACAAGAGATGGATTAACCAAAATTTCTCTCATAAGATCTTTCATATCATTCTAAGTTTGAGGTTTATCAGAAGGATCTAAAGACTCCTACCAAGATAAAGCAGAATATCGTAAAACACTAGATGTATTTTTTACCTTCCTCCTTGGACACATAAAGCGAGTAGCAAATATATTATCTATGACAATTTTCCACTCCATGTACTCATCAGCACCTATACCATCATAAGTCGGTGGATACGAACAACCTGTCATTGTTAGAAGACAGTAAGACAACACAAAAGTATTATCCCTATCAACTACTTAAGTTGTGGACAAGGAAAAACAAGGCACTTAACTCTCAAGCGTTCTACCATGGTCTTACAAGTGTTCTTACCAAAGCAACAGGCGGTACAATCGGTCGGTGACTGTGATACCGTTGTAGCTTGAGTATAACAGTTGCAAGGCGAACCTGTAAGGCGAACCTGTACTTGGTTAGAAGAAAGTGGAGCTTGGACAGGCACAATATAGTAGCAAAGAATAGTAAAATCCGCAACTGAATAGCAAAGCTGAATAAGTATCCTAAGTACTTGTCTTAGTTGTTGGCCTACTCATGTTCCAAGTACCAGATGTATCAAGTGATGTGAACAGCAGAAATATGATTAGGAACAAGGCAGAAATCAGCACACGCAAACACAGCTCAAATGACGCTCTCTATGTGCTCCTCTAGATATTGTTCCACTTTTGTCTCTCTTTTTTTCTCTATTTTTTTGCTGTCGTTGTTTTTTTGAGATTCTTTGACTTTTTCTTTTTATTTTTTTGATATTTTTTCTTCACTTAGGAGCACAAAAGAAGTAACCACAGAAAATATGAGCCTAAACAAGTGAAAGACGTGGCCTGTGGAAATTTCAGAAGACGTGATCAAAATTGACAAAAAGCTTGTGGCCATGAAAAGATGATCTTTTGACCAGTTTTTGACCAAAATAAAAATCTCCGACTCTGAAAAATCGGGGATGGACGGATCCAAAAAATTTTTCTGATTGATTTTGATATATGGAACGTCGAAATCCGAGTTCTTATGCGAAAACTAGATCAGTTTTACGAACTGACTCTGAATTAGAGGACAAAACGAGAACAATGCGCGTAAAATTGGTCACGGCAGCAAGGATTTGATGAAAACAGTGAAGACAAGTATAACAAATTAGATGACGTAGACTAGGGTTTGATGGATATAAGGTGTTCACGGATTATGATGAAAAACAAAGAAAAAAACACAAACTGGACTCAAAATCGATCTAAAACCAGCAACCAGAGCTTACCTAGGGCACAAACTCAACAACGCGAAACAGAGACAAAATTGCACGGCACAATGAGGCTATAGGACAGGGCATATGTGGCGGTGTATATTTTTTTTTGGTATTTTGTGAACTATAGGTAATGCAAAAACAGTAACAATCTAAATAGGAAAACAAAGTTATACCTAACGGACAACAAGGTCTCTGATACCACTTGATGTAGACTAGGCCCGATCTTCCGAAAGGTATGATAGCGTCGATTGGTGGAGACTCGACGTTCACGATCTAGGCTTCGAACCAAGACTGATTCGGACCCCCGCAACCGTTACACCACTGCTCCGTTGGTTAAAAACCACGCGAACGCGATTGACCTCGTCGAGAAGGCTTTCCTGCAAGCGGATCGAGAACACAAGCAAGAGCGAGATAAATGTAATCTGAAATTGCAAATAAATATGAAGTTTATGATAATGAGAAAGAGTTCAAGTCTTTATTCGAAAGGACTAATCGTCACAGGCGAACAAGATCAAGAATTGGGGCCCTGGTTCACAGCAAGCGGCATTGGCGGCGACAGTTGCAGCAAAACGACGTCTGTTTTACGAGGAAATCAGGAACTAAACAAAACCCAAACCCTAAGGAGAGTGACGGCTGCTATTTATAGAGTCTTGAGCGTCACCCCCCTGGACGCGCCCTCTAATGGGCCCAAACACGATACACGGTCCAACGTACCAAAAGACGGTGTCGCAGCACCCTAACAGATTCTGGACGCTGACTTGTTTCGACGATTCCCGTTGATTCCGAAGAGATTTTGACGTGAGACCACTTGGATTGGCTTCCTTATCAAATTAGCTTTCCATCCATATGTGGATCATCGAAAACGGAGTCCGGATGCGTCCTGGGTGACCAGTTTAAGGCAGACTGGTCCTGGAGCCCGAGCTGGACTCGAACTTGATTTGGGTCTCCACCTTGGGGACTCGAACCGGATGAGCTTCGGGCTTCCTTCTCGGTTTGGACACCCTCGCTGATCTCCTTGGTCTCCATATGGTTCTCCAAACATGATCATATGTATGGAGGTCATGTCCTCATCATCAATTAAGACATCAGCTGGCTGAGTCGGCCGTGGCACACAGAGCTCAAGGTGTTCTGCTGACACAACCTGAAGGACTTGAAACACCTGTTGCCATCCTGATGCAAACCCAAGTCCTACCTTTAGTCAGTACTCGGTACTGCCTTGTTGCTCCTACCACATCTTCCTTGACCTTCCAGTGTCCTGTAACTTTGGCTCCACAATTGCTAAAGTTTGTGATTGTATCACAGTTCCAAACATAACACATACAGTAGGATCTGTAGTTCTGTACCTACATTGAGTGATGATACACAAATAGGATTTTACATCAGTCAATATGTCCCATTGATCCAAATAGTCTTAAACTCTTTATAGTTACCCACTCTTTTTTCAAATCAATTGTCACTCCATCTTGAAGTGACAATTCAGCCATAGAGTTGAAACAAACACACATATATTAAAGTCTTCGTCAAGACAAGGATATCCCTAATTTCTGTTGTGCAATGTGTCCAATCATGCATGTCAATGCAACCAATCCCCCTTCAATAACTTCTCGTTTCTTGTGAACAGGTCCATGTGCTGGGTGTAGAAATCATTCTTCAAATACCTCGTGAACTTGTGTACAAGCCACTATCCAAATCTGAATTATCTTCATTATAAGTATCTGGTTTGCTGATGACAAAAGCATTTTCATATTATTTTCTGCTACTGACAGCAAGTATCCTTCATTTTCTTCAATTTTGCACTTTTATCATATGAATATGATCTTTTTCATCTCATATATGATATTTTTTTTGGAAACGAAAGATTTTATTGCATCCTAGGAGTAGTACATCCAGTTGATACACGGCTTTGGAACAAAAACTTCCAGTCTCTGCCTAAAGGA